>NW_024080837.1:945533-1365091 GCF_003009895.1 Hyaena hyaena
TATTTTTGAGGGAAAGAGAGAGAGAGAGAGCACAAGCAACTGGGGGACGGGCAGAGAGAGGGGGACAGAGAATCCAAAGTGTGCTCTGTGCTGACAACAGCAAGCCCAATGTGGGGCTCAAATTCACAAACCGTGATCATAACCTGAGTAGAACTCAGACACTTAACGCACTGAGCCACTCCGGCATCCTAGTTCCAAATATTTTCTAACTTTCCTGTGATTTTTTCTTTAAACCATGAATTATTTATTAAGATGTTTAATTTCCAAATATTTGGGGGTTTTTTCCTAGCTATCTTGATCCTGTTGGTCTCTAATTTAATTCTGTCATACTTGGTATGATTTCATTATTTTGAAAATCTGATTAGAACTTGTTTATGGTTGGATATATTCTCCACCTTGGCAAATGCTTTATACCATGTTATATTCGAAAAGATGCATTCTTGTATTCTTTCAAATGTCAGGTGTAGGGATCTATAAATATCAGTTAGGTCAAGATCGTTGAGAATCTTACAAAAATGTTCTATGTGTTCCTGATGTTTTTTGGTTAGCTGGGTTTTTTGTTGTTGTTGTTCTTTTGTTTTAAGGGAAGCATTAAAACCTTCAACTATGACTGCTATCACTGGGGAATTGTTATTTTGGTTTATAGTACTTGGAAATGCTGATATTAGGCACATAAGCATTTATTACTGTTACATGTTTCTGGTGAATTTGCTGATTTATCATTATGAAATGTCTCTATCTCTCGTGATATTTCTCTATAAGTCTTCTAAAAAATCTTATTTTAATTTTGAATGTGTTTTTTTATTCCATTATTTATAAGATTTTAATAAAGATTATCATTAACTCTTATTTTTAAATGTTTGGTAGAATCCACCAATGAAACCATATAGTACTGGACTTTGGACAATTTTGATTCCTGATTCAACTTTAATTCTTGTTATTGACCTAAGAATTTTCCACTTTTTTGGAAATTAAGATTCATGATTCTATCTTAGTAACTTGTGCGTTTTTAAGAATTATCTGAATTTTTTCTAAGTTATCTGATTTATTGGTACATAATTGTCTGTAGTAATCTGTTATCACACTCTGTATTTTTGTGGTTTTAGGTTATATTGTTTTCTCCTCCATTTCTCACTTTGGTTTTTGAGTCTTCTCTCTTCCTTTTTTTTCTTAGTTAACAGTTAGTACATTGTCAATTTTGTTTATTTTCAGGGAAAAACTTGTCATTACTTTCAATGTTATGTTATTGTTTATTCTGGCCTCTATTTTATTTATTTCTGGATGTTTTGTTGTTGTTGTTAGTTCCTTCCTCTAATAAATTTTAGTTAAAATTAATCTTAAACCACCTTGTTTTATAGCACAGCACATCCCTTGTATATTACAATATCATGTTATAAGGACACAGTTTATAGTTACCAAATAATAAATAGAGAATTATTCTGAAAAACATTATTCTAATATAGCAATTCCAACATTTTTATATATCTATCTTCACGGTACATCTCTTTTTTATTATTCACTTTTCATTTCTTCTATATTTATATTTAAAGTGCAACTCTTATAGATAGCCTATATTTGGATCATGGTTTTTTTAACCATTCTGAGTATCTTTATATTTTAACTGAAGTGTTTAGAGCTTTAGTTTATTTATTAATATGTTCTTAATTGCCGGTGTCATTTTATTATTTAGTTTGTATTTGTCTTCTGTATTTTATTCCTTTGTTCCCTTTTCCTGATTTTTTAAAATATTTTTAGAGTTATATTTTATTTTTCTTATTGGCTTTTTAAAAACTTTTATTTATTTATTTTGAGAGAGAGAGAGAAACAACAGCAGGGGAGGGGCAGAGAGATAGGGAAAGAGAGGATTCCAAGCGGACTCTTTGCTGTCAGTGCAGAACTCAAAACTCAAAGCAGTGAGGGGGGTTGAGAGGCGGCGCTTGATCCTTCTAATCATGAGATCATGACCTAAGCTGAAATCAAGAGTCTGCAGCTTAACTGATGAGTCACCCAGGCACCCCTCCTACTGGCTTTTTAAGCTACACATCTTTGTATTGTTCATGTTAGTGGTTGCTCTAGGGATTGAAATATATATATATACATATATATAATATATATGAAATATATGAAATATATATTATATATTTTATATATACCTAATTTGTCATAGTTCATGTACATTTATATGATAAGGTCTGGTATAAAATGTAGAAAATGTACAACTGTATAAGGTCCATATTGACATCTCCTGATCCTTTTTCTTATAGTTATTATATATACTTTAGCTGAATATGTGTACAAACTACTCAAGATAATGATATATTTTGTTTTAAACAGTCATACTGGGTATAAAGAAATTAAGATGAAGAAACAAATATCAGGGGCACCTGGGTGGCTCAGATGGGTTACGTGTTCGACTTCAGCTCAGGTCATGATCTCGTGGTTCGTGAGTTCAAGCCCCACATTGGGCTCTGTGCTGACAGTTCAAAGCCTGGAACCTGCTTCAAATTCTGTCTGTCTGTATGTCTCTCTCTCTGCCCCTCCCTCACTCACACTTTGTTTCTCAAGAATAAATAAACATTTAAAAACAATAAAATAAACCAAAAATAAAGTCTTTTCTGTTTACTCAGACTAATGCTCTTTTGTGACCATTTCTGATGCTCTTCATTCTTCTCCAGGGATTCAAGTTTCCATCTCTTGTCATGTGTTTTCCTTCAGCCTCAGAACTACTTTTAGCATTTCTTATAGTGAAAATCTACTTGCACCATGTACCCTTAGTTTCCTTTTATATGAAAATGTCTTTATTTCTCCTTCATTATTAGAAAGATATGGAATTTTGGATAGACAATTTTATTTTTTTCCTTCAGCACTTTAAAGATGTTGTCTCACTCTCTTGAATGGTTGGAATAATTCAGTTCTAGTCTCTTAGCAGGAAACGATAATTACGCCATGTGACAGAGGTGCTAATTATCCCTACAGTGGCAATCATACTTCGTTATATAAATGTATCAAGTTAACATGTTGTACCCCCTAAATTTTCACAATGTTATACCTCAAATATATTTCAGTTAAAATAAAAAGATGTTTCACTCTCTGCTGGCCTCCATGGTTTCTCACAGATATCAGCTATTAATCAAATTATTGTTATCTCACATGTAAAGTGTTACTTTTCTCTTGCCACTTTCTACATTGGCTTTTTATTTTTGGCTTTCAGCACTTTGACTGTAGTGATACTTGCTTCTGCAAGACTGGCTTTGGAAAGAAATGAAGTTTTTGCTAAATAACAGCCATTATCGACTCCTCTACTAGCTAGAAAATAAAACATATAAGGTGAGGTCAGGTTTCAAAGGAGAATTTTATTAAAACTTTAAAAAGCAGGTGATCTAAATGCTATTTAAATTGTCCAAAGCAAACTTCTTTGTATGAAATGAATATGATATTGATACCAAAATCTAATTTAAAGTTTACATAAAAAAGAAAACTATAGTTCAGTATCACATATGATTACAACCAGAATCCAACAATACATTAAAAAAAATCAACACCATCATAACCATCATGGAGTTTTACTCTATGAATACTCAACATCAGGAAATCAATTAATATAATTTGTCAACTTTAATAAAATTTCATGGAAAAATTCACAAGTCATTTCTGCAAATATTAAAAATATATTTACACTTGTTTGTAGCAGCATTATTTTCTATAGTCAAGATATGAAAGCAGCCCATGTGCCTATCAATCAAAGAATGGATAAAGAGAATGTGGTACATATATGCAATGAAATATTATTCAGCCATAAAGAAGAATGAAATCTTGCCATTTGCAACCAATGGATAGAGCTAGAGAGTATAATGTCATGTGAAGTAAGTCAGTCAGAGAAAGACAAATACCATGTGATTTCACTAATATGTGGAATTTAAGAAGCAAACAAATAAAAGGAAAAAAGAGAAACAGAGAAAGAGATAAACCAAGAAAACCAACTCTTGACTGTAGAGAAAACATTGATGATTTCAGAGGGGAGGGGAGGGGGGAATGTGTGGAATAAGTGATGGGGATTAAAAAGTACACTTATCTTGATGAACACTGAGTAATGTATAGAATTGTTTAAAGATTATATCATACACCTGAAATTAATATAACACTGTATTAACTAATTGGAATTAAAATAAAAACTTTTACAAAAGGGCATCAGACAATACCAGGTTAAAAAAAAGATATTTAATGCAATGTAATACCCTTTTTTGATTTTTAAAATTCAACACAATGAAACTTGATAAATAATTTCTTAGTATGAAAAATATATTTGTATATAAAGGTCAGAACATAAGAATGTCCTCTGTACCACTAATATTTAATTGGAGGCATTAACTTCTGGCAAAGTAAGAGAAGAAATACAGTGGTATAAGAATTGAAAATGGGAGTGCCTGGGTGGCTCAGTCTGTTAAGCGTACGACTTCTGCTCAGGTCATGATCTAAGGTTCGTGGATTCGAGCCCCGCGTCAGGCTGTGTGCTGGAGGCTAGCTCAGACCTTGGAGCCTACTTCAGATTCTGTGTCTCCCTCTCTCTCTACCCTCCCCTGCTCATGCTGCCTCTCTCTCCCAGAAATAAATAAAACATTAAAAAATTAAGAAAAAAAGAATTGAAAATGAAGAGGTAAGACTGTAACTATTTGCAAATTATATAATTGTATGTGACTTATCTCTCATAAAACATATAAGATAATTCACTGAGAAAACTACCACAATTTAAGACAATATAGTTAAGTAGCAGGATTTAAATTAATGTACAGAAATCAACAGACTTCACGTTTTAAACAATATCCAGAAAAAAAGATATTTTTGCCATTGATTACAATTGCAATAGCAATCAAAGGGAAAAAAAGGTAAAATATCTAGGAACAAACTTATTCTGAAATAGGCAAACCATGCATGAGGAAAACTTTAATACACTCCTGAAAGGAAAAAAACAAGTGGAAATATAGATCATGTTCCTTGATACAAGGACTCAATGATATTATATTTGTTCTCTCTAATTTAATAAATTTAATAATTCTCTAAGCAAAAATATCCAGGAAAACTTGAAAACTTTCAGATATTAAACTATAATGTGAGACCTCATTCATTGATTATGACATTATAGTATCAACCTTTGAATAGACAGGCCAGTGGAGCAGAGTAGAAATTCACAAAATAGATAGGCACAGACACATGTGGGAACTTGAATTGGGAGCATCTTAAATCATTTTTAATAAAATAGCATACAGGCAATTAGGTAATGTAATATGGATCCATCATGCATACCGTATTTCAAGTTAAATGCCAAATGGATCAAATATTTAGACAGAAAAAAATGAAACCAAGTAAAAACTACAAGAAAATGTAATTAAATTTCTATATAACAGCATGGTGAAGAAGACCTTTTTATCTATGATTGGAATTCCAAACTTAAAGAAAAAATAATGATAAAAATCAAATATATAAAAATAAGAAAATGTAAGCATGTATGGGGGAAATAAACAAAATCCAAAGACAAAGAAAAGCTGGTCAAAAATATGGCAATTCATAAACAAAGACTCATTTCTTTTATACATAATAACTCCTAGAAATCAATATTTAAAAATCAGCAATAATAGAAATGGGCAAACAACATGAACAAACAGTTCATAGAAAAATAAATTCAAATGTCCCTTAAAGATATGACAGTATATTGTCATACTCATGATAAGAGATCAGATATTAAATCTACTCTTAGATAACATTTGTTTTTACTTAGATTGGCCAAATCTAGAAGCTTGACACACATTCCTTTGACAAGGCTGTAGAGAAACAGGTACTCTTACACATTACCTGAGGGAGAATAAAATACTACAGCTCTTAAAGAAGGGAGATTGGAAACATCTATCAACATTACTGATGTGTTTTCTCTTAAGCCAGGAACACCAGCTCTCAGAATCTAGCCTTTAGTCACACTTGCACACAGTGTTTATGCAGAAGGATGCTGCTTGCAGCACTGTTTGCAATAGAAAAGACTGCATAGCAACCAGGAGACTGGCTGAATAAAATCTAAAAGATTGACTCAAAGAAAAAGAAAACACTAATTTGAAAAGATACATGCACCATCCTGCTTATTGCAGCATTATTTACAATAGCTAAGTTATGGAAAAACCTCCAGTATCCAAGGATAGATGAAGGGATAAAGCAGATGGGGTGTATATCTATGTATAATGGAATTAATATTCAGCCATGAAATATAATAAAACCTTGTCACTTGTAACAGCATGGATGGACCTGGAAGGTACTATTCTGAGTGAAATAAGTCAAAGAAAGCCAAATACCATGCGATTTCACTTACATGTGGAATCCAAAAAACAAAACAAAACAAAACAAATGAATAAACAAACAAAAAACAAACAGAAACAGACTCATAAATACAGAGAACAAACTGGTGGTTGCTAGAGAGGGGCAGAGGGATATGGGTAAAATAGGTGAAGGGGATTAAGAGGTACAATGTCCAGTTATAAAATAATTAATTTATGGAGATGAAAAGTACAGCACAGAGAATATAGTCAATAATATTGTAATAATATTGTATGGTGACAGATGGTGACTGTACTTACTGTGACAAGCACTGAATCATGTATAGAATTGTCAAATTGTTAGATTGTACACTTGAAACTAATATAACATTGTATGTCAACTATATTACAATAATTAATATTAAAAAATAACCCCCTAGATCATTGCTTATTATTATATTATTCATATATTGGAATACCAAGCAGCTATCAAAAATAAGACAGATTCTATATACTGCTATGAAGAAATCTCTACACTACATTGTTAAGTGAAAAACAAGCAAGGTGTAGAACAGTAAACTCTATCTTTTCAAATAAGAAAGAGGTATGGGAATATTCATTGTGCGTAATGAAACAATATAAAGATAAACAGAAATTCAGTAATGAGTTAAAGTGGGCAAGGAGGGCAGGGGTGGGTGGGGACAGGAGAGGGCAACATCGCTCAGTGTACCTTATATATTTATTTTGGAGAGAGTCCAAGGGGGGAGGGACAGAGAGAGGGAGACAGAGGATTGCAAGCGGGGTCTGCACTGACAGGCTGACATCTAGATGTGGGGCTCAAAATCATGAACTGTGAGATCATGACCTGAGCTGAAGTCAGCTACTCTATTCACTGAGCCACCCAGGTGCTCCCAAATACATTTTTTAGAGCCATGTTCCCAAAAAAATTTTTTGAAGAAGAATCTGGTAACATATACAAGCTTCTTCCTATGGTTTTATGGGGTGGTGGCATGTGGGGAAATCTCACCTGCCAGGAAGATGGGGCAGGGTGTGGTGGCCAGTGTTCGCAGGGCACCAAGCCATTCAGAACAATCTGAGCATTAGCCCAGTTTATCTTGGCCTCAAGCATGGCCTGATTCCACTCATTGTCTTGGTTCTCTATGGTGGTTACTCGGGTCATGGAATCGCCTTGGGAAAAGAAGTCATAGGTTATCCAGACCCACTTCCTCTCTGTGTAACCTGGTCCTATGAAGGTCTCAGGGAAAAATTAGCAAGTGTTTCCACCACTTTTCTTTGAAAGGCCTTTCTATAATTACCTTTTCTCTCTCAGGAAGACCGTTCCATTGCACCTCATCTAAATTTGGGTTTCCGAATTCCATTGCATATTTTATGAAAATAGTTTGGACAATGCAAATAATTATACTTTCTGCTGGTGTTTCAAGGAGGGAAAGATTCTGAAATGATTTCTCTACCCAGAGCCGAAGTTGGATATGGAGGCACACCCACAAGCATTTCCCCTGGTAATCTCAGGGACGCCGAGCAGCAGGTCTGCTAACATTGTGCTTCTGAAAGCATATTGATCTTTCTGGGCAATGGGACTGAAGAATCACTAGTTCTGGAGTCTTCCTTCAGCATTGAGCCCAGCATCACCTCTCCTTTCTTACCCACAGCTGTAGAGGGCCTCCTTAGAGTTGACAAAGCAACAGCTGTCCTAGCACCAGGAAGCAGATGTCCCTGGTGCCAGATAAAAAAGTGCCATCTGCCTGAACTCAAGCCATGCAGCAGAGAGAAGAGGAACTCCCAAGGACAGCCATCCCACATCCCCTCCTCTCTCTGTGCCATTGGTTTGAGGGTAACCATGAATAAGATATTTATGTCCCCTGTGAGGCAATCGGCTAAGGTGACTCCCGTGTGACAGGCAGAGAGAGGCCAGCAGTGTTATTTTTACGAATGATCTCTCTGAACATATGAGCAGAGGAATGGAGATTCTCCCCTAAGCAATTGGATATCGGACCAAGAGAGTAAACAGGGAAGGGCAATGAAAACACATGTCCAGGTACACAAGGTCCCTCTGCATCTTGGTCGCTGTGACCTCGAGGTCCTTGCCACTGGTAATGGGGGCTATAGCCCAGCAGCCTTGGTATGAGCAGGGAGCTTGTAAGAAATGCAGAGTTGTGGGCCCTCCTCTGATCTGCTGAATCAGGATCTGCATTTCAGCAGGACCCCTAGAGATTCGCATGCATCTTGAAGATGGAGAAGGGTTGCTCTATGCTGCAGGTGGAGACAGATGGGGCCTCATGGTCATCAAGCTCTGCCTTTCAGCCACTCTTCTTTTGGACTTTAGACACCTCCCAGCTTGGAGTCTCAGTCCCCTCCACAAGTGCACTCCCCTGCATGGGAGCCGCGGAAGCCATGGGATGGGATAAACTGCCCTTCTGTTGCCATCCTGTCCATGCAGTCAGCCCAAAGCAGAAACACCAGTTGTTTAAATAAAGCAAGTGTCTTTATTTTAAACATCAACTTTATTTTAAAAATCAACTTTTTTAAAGTGGTAGGGTAATGAAGTGCTATCTAGAGAACTGAAGAAAAGGACTGTTTGCATAATGTAATTATGAAAATTCTAATTCCAGGCACTTCCTAAAATAGGAGAGGGAGAGTCAAAACTCACACTCTCTTGAACCGCACCTCTTTCAAGATTCCCCTCTGCAATTCCATCCAACTTTCAGGGCCAGTAGGTGGGGGTCTCCCCTCACTCACAGGGAGGGTCTTCTTCACAGCATATTCCACTTCCCCTTGCAATGAGCCAAGTTTGTGACATTCTTTCTAAAGTTGTGAGTTTTGTCTGACCAATGAGTGATGTTGGTGACTCAAAGCCCCTTGTCAGTGGTGGCGATGGTGCTTTCTGATCTGATTTGTGGCTTCACTTTCACACAAATGTGAGCTGCAAACAGATGGGGCCTCGAAGTAGGGGTCTTATTAAATAGCCTGTCTTGGAGGAGGCCATTCAGTGTGAAGGATAAGAGCACAGTATGGAGCTAGACCCCCTGGGGTCCAGCCTTAGCTCTAGTTAGATCAGCACCTGGTAAGCATTGGATAAATACCTGCTATCATTATGTGGGTGCATAATAATTTCTGGGAATGTTTCAGAATGCTGTTGCCTTGTGAATTTAAAGAGCAATTTGTCATGATTAGCTTGGAGTCTGGTGCAGATTCACGAACAGGAAAAGTAACATTTATGTTTAAGAGCTCCAAAACTCTTTGTGCTATGCAGAAGAGAAGTCAAGATTTCTTGGTGCGTCTTCCTCAACCCCAGTGTTCTGACCTCACATGGAGGCATTAGCATCTTGAATTGTTTAGAAAATCAACACAGCTTTCCCATTGTTTGAATTCTCATTATTGAAGAGTTGACTTGTCACGGTGCTCTTTTCCGATTGCAAACATTTGTCAAATGGGGCATCGTTGTTAATTTCCTTCTTAAAAATGATGGCGGGATAGAGGAGTTGGCATGAAATAATTTCCATGTAATTGTATAACTATAAGGAATAGAATCAAGCATTCAAATGAGCTATATACAGATTGGCAGAGGATTTTAGCATTGGCTTTTCTCTTTTGAAAGATATGCTAATTGCAACAAGGTCTTTTTTGTTCAGGGGTACTTAGAATAGCTCTCAGTAAGTGTGGGATTATTGAGAATAATACTCCTCAAGTCACCAGATATTCTGTGTGGGGAGCTGGTCCTGCGATGGTCCCTGGCTGGTCCTGCACTGTGTATCTGCTATCATGGTTTTAGGAGCTGTTTAATTTGGTCCAGACACTAAGAAAATGGGAATCCTGTTTTGAAAAGTGCCAAAACTTAAACAAATAGGGAGAATTTTTAATCATCACATCAGGTGGAATTTGTATGCCAGAATTTACCAAAAAAAAAAGAGAGAGATCTTTATCATATCAGTTAAAATTTTTGTGTGGATTTAGAACACTTTTAAGCTTTCTATGAAATTTAAGAAGTTTTTTTTGTCTTTAAAGTGGTAGGTAAGGAAGTGCTATCTAAAGACGTAGGGAGAATAACTATTTGCATATATAATTATGAAAATCCTAATCAGAAGAAACTTAGAAGGTCATCTATTGCAACGTTTCATAAAATGTTGGCATCCCTTCAAAGGTATCCTTGTTGGAGATTGCTCTGTGCTATAACAGGGAAATATATAGCCATAGGAGCCAATGGACTGGGGCTTAAATACCAGAGCCATCACTTCCTGGATATTTGACCTAAGTCAAGTTGGTTAATTCCTATTAGTCTCCATTTCCCCATCCATAGAATGGCAAGAATTAAATGAGATTATACATAATATATATAAATATATGTAAAGTGCTTAGCGCTATATGCCTATGTGTGTCATGATAAATGCCATATAAACCACTTAGCCATAGTAAGTTCTCAATAAAACATAATAAAAGCAAAGCTATGTAGAACTTGTAGTTCTATGACCATTTTCTTTTCTATCTACGTTAAAGAGTTGTTATTAGAAATCAATTTATAATATTTAAAGCACCTAGCACATGGTGGATGTTCCATAAATTATATAGGTCAGTATTATTTCTTCCACATTTTTATTCTACATCATTCATTCATTCATTCTTCAAATATTTATTACTGTGTACCGGCATTTTGAATCCGCCCCTTCGGAATTTCAAAATATTGGCCTTTTTGAAGCAACACAGAACAAGTTTGTTTCTTCAAGTAGATGAGGAATCTTCTTGTATGTCTTCTATCGGACTTCTCTCTTTCAGCCAAGAAATAACCTGATGTCCTTGAACATGGCTCCGAAGCAGAAGCAGACAGAGATCACCCAAACCTTACTTTCCCACCTTGATCAGCCAGCCATCTGCAAGACTTCTTTTTTTTTTTTTTTTACAAATAGTTTATTGTCAAATTAGTTTCTACATAACACTCAGTGCTCATCCCCAAAGTGCCCTCCTCCATGCCCATCCCCCCCTCCCCCCCACATCCATCAGTCCTCAGTTTTTGTCAGCATTCAAGAGTCTCTCATGGTTTGCCTCTCTCCCTTTCCCCCACCATTTCCGCCCTTCTTCTCCCCCTTGTTCCTCCGTCAAGTTCCTCCTAATCCTCCTATACGTGCAAACATATGATATTTGTCCTTCTCTGCCTGACTTATTTCGCTCAGCATAACACCCTCAAGGTCCATCCATGTTGCTACACATGGCCAGATTTCATTGTTTCTCATTGCCATGTAGTATTCCATGGTATAGATAAACCACATCTTCTTGATCCATTCATCTGTTGATGGACACTTAGGCTCTTTCCATGTTTTAGCTATTGTGGAGAGTGCTGCTATGAACATTGGGGTACATGTGCTCCTATGCCTCAGCATTTCTGTATCCCTTGGGTAAATTCCTAGCAGTGCTATTGCTGGGTCATAAGGGAGTTCTATTGTTAGTTTCCTGAGGAACCTCCACACTGTTTTCCAGAGGGGCTGTACCAGTTTACATTCCCACCAACAGTGTAGGAGGGTGCCCGTTTCTCCACATCCTCGCCAGCATCTAGAGTTCTCTGATTTGCTCATTTTAGCCACTCTGACTGGCGTGAGGTGGTATCTCAGTGTGGTTTTGATTTGTATTTCCCTGATGAGGAGGGATGCTGAGCATCGTTTCATGTGTCTGTTGGCCATCTGGATGTCCTCTTTGGAGAAGTGTCTGTTCATGTCTTCTGCCCATTTCTTCACTGGGTTGTTTGTTTTTCGGGCGTGTAGTTTGGTGAGTTCCTTATAGATTCTGGATATTAACCCTTTATCTGATATGTCATTTGCAACTATCTTTTCCCATTCCGTTGGTTGCCTATTAATTTTCTGGGTTGTTTCCTTGGCTGTGCAGAAGCTTTTAATCTTGATGAGGTCCCAACAGTTTATTTTTGCTCTTGATTCCCTTGCTTTTGGGGATGTGTCAAGTAAGAAGTTGCTGCGGTGGAGGTCAAGGAGGTTGTTTCCTGCTTTCTCCTCTAGGGTGTTGATAGTTTCCTGTCTCACGTTCAGGTCCTTTATCCATTTTGAGTTGATTTTTGTGCATGGTGTGAGAAAATGATCTAGTTTCATTCTTCTGCATGTTGCTGTCCAGTTCTCCCAACACCATCTGTTAAAAAGGCTGTCTTTTTTCCATTGGATATTCTTTCCTGCTTTGTCAAAGATCAGTTGGCTGTATACTTTTGGGTCCAATTCTGAGTTCTCAATTCTGTTCCATTGGTCTCCATCTGCAAGACTTCTAAGCAAATAAAGAGTGAGATGGAGTAAAAGGAAAACTGTTGAATTACTTTCAAAATCCACTGCTGCTTAATGAATCATGATTGTGGATATAACTAGAGTATGGAAATGGTCCTTTAGAAAAAAGACCATTCTATAGTCCGCTGTGTTCCCAGCAGCTTAAAAAATATGGAGCGGGAAGGCATTCTCTGGCGACATTGAAACAGCTACAAATCAGTTGGACTTCCGCTCGAATTAAGACAGGCTGTTCATGTTTCTCTGAGTTCATGACTCCAGCTAGTTTGTCTGTCTTTGCCCCGTCCTGGTTTTGATTCCCATGTCACAACTCTGATTTAATGCATTTGTTACTCAGCTATGTGATCTTATATTTGGAATTCATTAAATGTCCTTGGCACCACCCAAACTCTGTACTCAATTCCCCATTTTGAACCAAACATGTACTTGCTATTTGTTTCGTACTTAGGTATTTATCCTAGATTTGGGTCTTGCTGTCTCCTGACATGTATAGAGAAAGTCGTGCAAAAACAGGGACTGTGAGTAAAAATGCCAGCCATTAGACACAGGTCAGATCTTCCTCTCATACTCTGTATGAAACTGGAGATTCATCTGCACTGGCTTATTTTTAGACACCTATGCATGTTTAATAGTGCTGCTACCTAGTACTTTCTTAACCAAGGGGCAGATGAGTAAATAAGTCAGACCATTCCAACCTAGCAGGTCTGTGAATAGTGGTATAGGTGTGGGTACTAAGTATCTGACCAGGTAGTTGATTGAGGTAAATTTCTCAGGGTACCATGACACAGAGTAGAATGTACCTCCCTTTGTAATGCCAACCTTCACCAAAAATAGGAACATAAATGGGGTCCCTTTTTGGTGTGGCTCTTCCCACTACTTTTTTTATGAGTTACTCTCTCATTGACCCTCCTCTTAAGAACATCATCTACCTCCTTCTCTAAGCAATGCTTTTGAACCCTGGCTACATCAAAATAATAAGGAAGAGCTTTTAAAATATATGTAGGATATTCTTTAGGAGATTCTGATTCAGTAGGTCTCAGGTGGGGCCAGAACTCTGCATTTTCTCACGTGCTTTCTGCAGTTTTCTAAACCCGACTAACCAGATTTGGGAACCACGCTTGCAAAGAATTCAAGTTAGGAACATGAGGTCATGGCCTCATGGACGACATCTTCTCTCTGTCTCACTCTATCTGGTTAACTACTATCCAGTAGTTGTGTTGCTCAGTTTGTTCCCACTCTGACCATCACTGCTCTTTGGACTGTTCTGATTCTCAGGTCTTAATGGATTTACTGGTTTCTCTAGATTCTCTGATCCAAGTAATCCTTTTAATACCCTGTTCCAGTTCACTGAGAAGAGGTATAAATTTTGTTCCTGTAGTCTGATATGCGACAAGGTACAATGACTGTACTTATCAAATATCTATGCACTCTGGATAGTTCTTAGCCCTCCATTCCCTACCATGTTACTAGTTCTAGCCAAGAGATTGAGAGCTGTAGAGAACACATAATTTGGGGGCTTAGACGATTAAGAACTGGTGTGACTTTACGTCCCTCTTCTCTTCTATAGCAACAACATATTGAGATGATATCATCACAAAATGGAGGCAGCTTGCATCACTGAGTCATGGATGAAGGGGAGTCCTTGTCAGTCTCCATCATGTCTCTCTGTGAGCAGTAAATAATTTTCTTTTTCTGGGCCACCAAGACTTCAGAATTAATTTGTTACTACCGTATGGCCTATTCTGTCCAAAACTAAACAGAAACCATGACTTCGGTGAAAGGTAACCAAGAGAACTGAGCCCAAGCCATCACAATGCACTGCCCTAATTTCTTGTTCTCTTTCCTTTCCAATTCATGCATAGACATCCATTTAACACCATAGAGGACAAATTATGATAGTTCCACGGGGCAAAACAGCTGTGCTGAGTAGTGAAAAAAAATGCACCTCCAACTTACATGGTGATTGTTATTTCAGACAAGTCACTTTTAATTGTTTTTAATATCCTAAATGTTTCTCTTAACTTTTGGACATTCCATGCCAAAGGTGGTGACCTTGGGCAGGAAGCTGAAATGCATGAAGCAGGCAGATATAAGATATAGACAATGGCAGGGGCTGGTACCCGGGAAAGGACAGGTAGAAGAATGCTTAATCATCTAAAGGTATTCAACTCAAATCAAAGAAAATAATAGCTTTACCTTAAGTAAAAAGCTGGAGCCCCAAAAGTCAGTCTGCCAATGTGGTGATGGCCTGGAGCTCTGTACCCATTGAATTTCTTGTCAGATGGAAGAGCCACTTTTCAAATTTTATTACGCATATGACAAAATACTGCACAGCTGTTAAAAAATGTGATGTGGAAAAGTAACAACTGACAAAAAATATATTTGTAAATAAACATACTACATATGTATTTAAAACTACAAAATGGGGTGCTTGGGTGGTTCACACAGGTAAACATCGGCTCCTGGTTTCAGCTCAGATCATGATCTCATAGTTCGTAAGTTCGAGCCCCATGTTTGAGCTTGGGATTCTCTCTCTCTCTCTCTCTCTCTCTCTCTCTCCCCCTCTCTCTCTGCCCCTCTCTGGCTCAGGCAGGTGTATGCATGTGCTCTCTTCTCTCTCTCTTTCAGAATAAACTTTAAATAAAAGGGAATAAAATGCCTATATTAAAAAATTAAAATTAAATTACAAAGAAGCTATAGTATAACACAGTTTTGTAAAATAAACTGTGTAGGAAAAAGACTAGAAGTAAGGTATGTGCACCAAGTTAAAAGACATTTTACTTCTAACATTCACTTCTAATTACCAGAAAGGATATCTCTGGGTTGTAAGATTATATGGTTCTTATTGATTTCTTTTATTTTTGTATATTTTCCATCTCTTCCAAAATAAGCACGTGTTGTTTTAGTAATCAGGAAAAAAATGTTATCTTAAAAATTCATATTTGAGAATAAAGGGCAAATATATAAAGATAGAAGTTATGAGATTTTCTAACATTTTTATTCTAAGTGCATACTTTCTAATGTGTTATATTGTGTGTGGTGCATTTTCAGTCTAGCAATGACTATACTAAATTACATAAAAACTAACCCGGAACTGCCTGCCATTCATCTGCAAATTCTGGTTAAGTTGAAACATACATATTTATTATGTATGTTTTATTCAGAAGGAAATTTTGCCAGTTTTAATGATTATCCTAACTACCTTGCAACAGAGAACAAACCACAATTTAAAAATACGTCAACAAGGGACAAGTTATAACAGACAATAAAAAACATACTGCAATTACAGCCATTGAAAGAATGCAAATAATTAAGATCTTTTGTTCTCCAAACTTTTCCACTGTTTATTCATTGGAATGGCTTGGCATTAAGAATTCACAACTGGCCTGAGATGAATTCATTAAACTCTAATCTGATTAGGATTTTCTTTTTTCTCTGCGTGGTCAGGTGGCAATTTTGGCTGGACATTATAAATGTTTACGCCATGTCAGGTACAGTAACATAACTTTGCCTACATATTACATAATGAGAACACAATTCTCAGGTGTCAATCCTAAAATGGCAACTCTAGTTAATAGAATTTCACTTCTGTCACATAATCTTCAGCATGTGAGTCTTACTTTTAATATACATATGCACCAGAGCCAGACAAGTATAATTTCCCAGAGCCACTACCAGTTAAATATAAGTTGCTTTTTTAAACCAACATAAGGGGCGCCTGGGTGGCTTAGTCAGTTAAGCGTCCGACTTTCGCTTAGGTCATGATCTCGCGGTTCGTGGGATCGAGCCCCACGTTGGGCTCTGTGCTGACTGCCAGCTCAGAGCCTGGAGCCTGTTTCAGAGTCTGTGACTCCCTCTCTCTCTGACCCTCCCCTGCTCACGCTGTCTCTCTCTCTGTCTCTCCTAGAAATAAATAAAACATTAAAAACAACAGCAACAACAACATAAGGAGGAGCACCTGGGTGGCTCAGATGGTTAAGCCTCTGACTTCCGCTCAGGTCATGATCTCTCATTCCCTAGTCAATTGGATTGTTGCCAGGACCTATGCTTTTAGAGCCCCTATGCTCTTAAGCACGGGGCTCTCAGCTGTTCATGAGTTCAAGCCCCACATCGGGCTCTGTGCTTTCAGCTCAGAACCTGGAGCCTGTTTCAGATTCTGTCTCTCTCTCTTTCTGCTCCTGCCCTGCTAGTGCTCTGTCTCTCTCTGTCTCAAAAAATAAACATTAAAAAATTTTTTAATGACACAAGAAATGCCTGGGTGGCTCAGTCAGTTCAGCATCCCACTTCAGCTCAGGTCATGATCTCACAGTTCATGAGTTCGAGCCCAGCATTGGACTCTGTTGTCAGCGTAGAGCCCACTTCAGATCTTCTGTCCCCCTCTCTCTCTGCACCTACCCTGCTCATACTCTCTCTTACATTTAATTTTAAAATGACATAAATCTCTCCTAAACAAACCCCAAACCCCCAAAACTCTCCTAAGTGTTTTTTTATCTAAATAAATGTTGAGTTAGTGTAATTTGGAGTTAGAGAGCAAGATAGGCGAAAAACATGGTAAGGAAGATCCCTTGACAGGAAAAAGGAATGCAGCCTAAGGTCAGTTAGATAAGGAGAATCACAAAACCATCTGGAAAAGTTTTAAATTAGATATAAAATACAATTAAGACCCAATAAAACCTTCAAAATTGACAAGCAAGTGTGAGTCACCTTGCTCTGCTGCTGGGCAGAAAAGACTGTGGGGACACAAATGGCCACTTACTAGATGCTATCACAGCAGTCACTGCTGGGTGACTCTATAAGCACAAATAAACATCAGAAAATTTCCATCTCAGTGAATTTACCCAGAATTTTATAATCAAGAAATCACCTAGGGAGAAAAACAAACTGTTGGTCTGCTATCAACATAGTTGCAAATTTTATGTTATTTCAAAAAATGAAATTGTATCTCTGTTTATGTGCGTGAGAGCATAGGGGCTCTAAAAGCATAGGTCCTGGCAACAATCCAACTGAATAGGGAATGAGAGTTAAGACACAAATGGAAAGGTCTCCACACTCCACATGTTCTGGATGAGATATGGATCCCAGTAAAAAGTAAGCTTAAGGCTCTGGATAGTTCTAGAACAGTGGCTTCTGAGGGCTCTGGGCGCTCCCCAGCCACAGCGCAGGTGCAGTCTTCATGTGCCTTTCCCCATAGCAGGCCACCATCTGGAGCGGCAGCCTGTTTAATGGGAACTTGCTCTGTACTAAGAAGAATTTAATTACACTGGCTTTGTACCGTTTACTCTGTCAGTGTTTGGCTCCACAACTACGATCTTAGAAGCTGAATATGAAAAATAGACGCCAAACTGGCTGTCAGCCTAAGAACGATGGGCAGCATCATATGATCAAAATAGGCAAGGTGACAGAGTCATTTGATCTATGGAAGATGTTCTCAAGTGTGTAAAGACACCAAAATGAACGGTCCTCAACTGAAGAGAGACAATACATTTTATTCCCTCCAGAGACACACCTGTGTTTCCCATACAGTGATACGACTCCATTTCTAAGTCTGCAACATGGTGAAAAGAACAGAAAACACGTCTCTGTCTTAAGCTTCAGACCACTGGGGACTTGAAGGGAGATCAGAGAAGCGCTTCCCTCTCTTGACTTATTTTAGTTTTTGGTGCTTAACGTGCACTCCTCACATTAACAAGCTTAGTTCCATGAAGCGCCTTCTGGGCCAGAAGATAAGACTTTCTCTCCCCCTGAATCACGTTTCCTCAATGAGTTTTCAAAGCTGAGGTATAAGCCTTTTAATAGAATTATGCACAATTTCCCTCAACTCCCCATGTTTTCCACACTAAAGAGCACTTTGAAGAGATGCTGTATTTGCAAATGTCCACGTCAGGAAAGGAAAGCTAGAAGCGGGAGGCAGTGAGAGGAACAGCAACGACATCCCCACCTTGGGTTTCATTTGCTGCTGAGGTCGTTTTGTGCAAACTGAAAGCAGTGTCTCCATCTGGAAAGGTCAAACTGACTGGGATGAAAACACTGACCGGTCATTAGGGGATTATCCTCCTGGCAAGAGTGGAACCCGACTCGAATGCACCTCACTCCTGATTGAACTGTCTGGATGACAGGATAAAAACATCTAAAGGACAGGCCAGGACAATGACCCCAGGGTAGCAAAGATGTTTGCACCCCTCCTAAAATGGAGATACGAAAGCACATGTGTACAAAGGCCATGGCTCGGTGAGAAACAATTTTCTATTTCCTAGTTTTTCTCTTAAAATAATGGATGATAGTTTCTTTGAAATGAGACTTAGGAAAAGATGACCGTAAATAATGTCTCCCATCATGAGTGCTCTTAGCACATCGGACCTGCCAAGACCCCTCGTTCAGCAAATGATTAGAATATTTGCATGTGGAAAATGGAACACAGAGAAGCACAGCGACTGTTCTGATTCTGTAGTTCTCTCACGCCTTCTGCGGATGGGCTGGATGAAATCACACATTTGAAGTAACCGCGGGCTCTAGGGCATCATCTTACCGTTAAAGTCACTCGTGAGAACGAAACGGCTGATTTGAGAGCAGTATTTTGGGGCGCAGGTAATATAGCAATGAGAAGAAGGTATTTATGTTTCAAGCAGGGTCTCCCTAGCAACCTCTATGCTTAAAAGTTGCTGATTTTAGGTCCTCTTCTCCATAGAATCAGTGCTTGAAGAGGGGATGTTTAGCAAATCCGTTTCTGGACAAAAACAAACAAACAAGGGCACAAGAGAAGTGCAGCACGTGGGACCCCTGCCAAGTTTTAATTTTGACCCCCATTTAGCTACCCAAGGGTCAACAGCTGAGGGTGACATTTATTGGCGGCGAGCCGTCTCCTAATAACATGGCCTCGGCTGAAAACCCAACTCTAATCACCTTTCAAAAATCTACTTTTATATTTAAAAACACACGCGAGATGATAAAACCCAAAACCCTCCAGCCCTTTCTCCCAGCATCACGTCGGCCTTGCCTTGAGCCCACTGTTCACCTGATGTGCCCTGTGAAGCAGCTCTGTGCTGGGAGGTGAGTAACTTCACCCAGAACTTGTTTGTTGCCATCATCTACTCAGTGTGCACATTCAGCGAGCGTCTCGCCAAGGAGTCAAAGTCAGGAAGCGGCAGTTTCAAATGTGTAATCTGGATTTCAAAAGAAAGTTCCTGGGCTTCTGGCACATCTGAGTGTGCGAAGCCAAGACGGGCTTTACTGTCACTGTCCCAGCTGCCATGTAACTTCTCTTGCAAGCTGCTTGATGTTTATTCAGTGTGAAAACTGACATCTCTAGGTCAGCAGAAGTGGAGGAGTAGCTTCCTTGATTTATTTGTTCTTGTTCATGTTCAATTATGATTAGAAGCCACCTCTACACAGCTGCTCCAAAATTCGTACCATGTTTGCTTCTGGGATTTCTTCTAATGGCACTGTTCAGTGGGGTAACATTAATATTACAAAAAAGGAATCCCTTTTTACAGTTTAGCAAGAAGTAGATGGTGTTCTTTTATTAAAGATGGCTGAAGGCTGCAATGTGTAGGTAATTAGTTAATTCGTGTGAAGTTTAGCCTTAGCGTGTATTTTCCCCTAGAGAAAATTCTTATATGAGCAGAAAGACAAATATGAAAAATTAAATCAAACCCACAGCCTACCTTACCAAACGAATTCTGATCAGCATAACAATACCCTCTCTGCTGCTGGTAAATTTCTAAAATAAAAAAACATGTGACTCTGCACTTTGGTCTGAAATGATGTAAGGTTACACGAAGAAAATATATGGCTGTTCATGGGGTTTTTGTTTTGGTTTGTTTTTATTACCCCACCCCCGCCTCCTCTGATTAACAGATACTTCATAGGCACAGATAAACTTCATGTTCTTTTCCAAGAAGTTTCTGCAACAGTTTTTGGATGGGGTCGTATTACAACTCTAAATATTAATAACACGGCAGGGGGGAAAAAAGAAAGGCAAGCTGTTGGTACGTGTGGGTATTAGCTTGCAGTTTTGAAACCAACTGAGTATCTGTAAACTCTGGGCACAGTTCACAGATGACTCTGGTGATGCATCCAGTTTCTACTGGTTTTGCTTCCTGAGTTAAAAGCACCCAGTTAAAACAAACAAACAAATCTCCTGATTGGCTGCCTTTCATCATTACAGAAGGTCAGGAATGACAAGGAGACAGGATAGGGCCCCAGGGAAAAAAAGATCAGTCATACATCAGATCCGTATTTTGACTATACTGTAACTGTGACCATAAATGTGAGTGATTGAGTGGATCATTTTCAAACTGTGGATTCCAGAATTTTGAATTCTATACTATAACTGTGACCATAGATGTGAGTGATTCAGTGGATCACTTTCAAACTGCGGATTCAGAATTTTTAGATTCAGAATAAACCATTTGCCGGTGCATTTATCATCTGTAATGTGTGTTTCATCTTAGAAATATTAAATATTGGCTTTTTCTTTATTTCCTGCTTTCCTTAGTAGAACTAAGAGCTAAGGAGCCTGGACTTGCTTTATTTACTCCTCCGGCTCTAGACCCAGACCAGTGCCACGTACATAGTTGTTACTCAATAAATGTGTGTTGAATAAATCTTGATTCATCTCTTTTATCTCTCTGTTCTGTGAAGGTGATTCATGATGTGCCTCGGAAATAACTTCAGATATAGCTTCTGAAATGGCACTACTTCATAGGCATATGACAGCACCCCATATTCAATTATACCAAAAGCCAAATTTCTACCTTTTAATTTCAACTGACAGTACAGACTCCTAACAATTTGAGGGCTTTAATATTATAGTTTGAAATGAGTTGAGGCTCCCTTCTAATTTGGAGAGTTACTGGTTGGTTATCAATTTGACTGCTTATGAGATCGTTGGTTTCTTGAGTGGAGGCCAGAAATAACACTGAAATAGAATACCCTTTCCAAAGCGCTCTTGTAAAGTCACCGTCCAATTAAAGAAAGCTGAGAAAACATTACTTCAAAGCGCTTTCAAGCAAGTGAACTCAAATTTTGCACACAAATGGAGTGCTGCTTTTATTTCACATAAGCACATGTAGCTGCTTTTAATATAATATTGATAGAAAAATCTTGTTATCCCTGGAAAGAAATGAAGAATGAATGCTCTGTTACAACTTGCAAACCTCAGGCACTAAATTCTGGGCTCCTGGACTAGTGGACCTGAGTCTCAGCTGCTGTGCTTTGTCTTAATTTTTAAAAAATTTTTAAAAAACGTTTTATTTATTTTTATTAAAAAAATATTTTTAACATTTACTTATTTGAGAGAGAGACAGAGAGACAGAGTGCGAGCTGGGGAGGGCAGAGAGAGAGGAAGCACAGAATGCAAAGCAGGCTCCAGCTCTGAGCTGTAGGATCAGAGCCGGACGGGGGCTCAAACCCATGAACTGCAGATCACACCCTGAGCCAAAGTTGGCCATTTAACCGACCGAGCCACCCAGGAGCCCCACAGCTGCTGTTCTCTCTAAAGAAAGCAGTCTTCTAGGTGCCACCCTGGAGCTTCTACTTCAGTAGACAAAAGTGGGGCACGAAAATCAGACATGCTTACAATCGTGCCATGTGATTTGTACTCAAGTTGTCTGCAGACTTCACTTGGGGAAAAATCAAAAAGTAAGAAAAAAAGGAACCCCGAATTGCAGCAGAGTCTATAAGATCTCAGTTTCCTTGTGAGCTCAGCTCTCATAGATTGAAGTCAGGCTGTCAAACAAATTCCTATATGTTTTGGTTATAAGTAAAAGTAAAATGGCCAAGAGACTTAGAAAACACACAATTGTAAAAACACATATCTCTCTATTATTCAGAAGGGTGAATTCTATTATTCATTATTTGATTGTCTATTTCTCTATTACTCAATAACAGCGAGGCGCATTTGAGTCGGCCTGAGATGTTGAGCATTCCAGGTGAAGTTCGGCTGCTGTGAAGTATCCTGACTTGACCAGGTCTGAGAGTGTCTATCCTGAAATCAAGGAGGCATTCCAGCAAGATGTTTTGCCTACTCACAGCCGGATAAGGGAACAGGACACAGGCTGCCACACTGTCTTGTTATTGTCATCTCTTTATGTTTCCTGATCTCTGCACTTCATCTCTGGCCCAGATTTCCTTATTGCTATCTGTAATCACATCCTGCCTTGGAAATGTCAGACTTGAGCCTGAGGAGTACAGTCACTCCAACAGCTTCCACTCTGGGCCCTTCTCCTGTGTTAATAGGGTAAGATGTGGTTAGACATTAAATCGAATTACTGGAGTCCTTTCCATCAACAGAACACTGCCTGAGGCTGGCATCAATAAATGGTGTGGATCCTTGGTCTAGCCAATTGTTCTGAGTAGGAATAAAGTAAACCTCAGTTTATCACAAGTGGGTGTCTATGTGTCCATCAGAACAACTTTGCATGATGGTCTGAGGGGCTTGAATGTCATTTTTCCATCTAGTTGAGTCTGAGAAAGAGAAAACAAACAAAGGAAAGTTTATCATTGCTGACAGATACACAAATAGTGTGCATCTTGGAACAAATTTCGATTCACATATTACTCTCACCCTCCACATGTTTAGTCTGGATTGCAGCTAACATAAACCAGAATCTGGATCGGATCTCTGGTGTGTTCACGCAACTTGGTGAAGGCATCAACTGTCAAGGCCTCATTGATCCCGATTCAAATGCCCAGTCAGGAAATTCATAAATCTTAGCCCCATCTAGAAACTTATAAATCTCCTTTGAATCTCATTATACGATTACCCACCTGACATCACATAGGTGAAGGACAAATTGAAACAGTGTTTGTGAAACAAAATTCAACATAGTGTAGGCATTTCTGTTCCTATTTCCTTAAGGGAAATTTAAAAATTGCTTTGCAAGGATGATGTCCTATGTCCTTATGCCTTCTGAAGAGCTTGAAGCAAAGAATATTTTTCTGAGATTTTCCCCCAAATAGAGCTATGAAGGAATGCTTTTAAAATTTAAAGTAAGTCTCTTTAAAAGAAACTTGGTCACTCCCAGGCCCACTAATCTGGTCTTTTGAATGTGAAAGAAATAAAAATATTTCAAATTCTTTATAGATACATAAAACTTCCAGATGGGATAGACTTTCTAGTCCCTCCTTTCCATTTCTTTATTCCTACATCTGCATAAACTTTGGGAAGATAAGCATCTTTCCACAAAAAGAGTCCTGTTTACTAACAATCTATGGTATATCAGACTCTAATCCAGGGACTTTATCTCATTTGGAATTTTCAATCCCTAGAGGTATCATCAACCCACCTTGCAATAAACAAAATGAGGATCAGAAAAGGTAGATGGTTTGCCTAAAGCAAAAAGAGCTGGACAGAAAAGTTTGAGGTCGGGTCTATCTGAGTCCAAAATTATTCCTTGGGTTTTGTGTCTGCATGTCCACGTGGGTATGATTTATCATACAAAGAGAATGAACTTCTTTCTCTCTGATCCAGAATTTTCTACTTACTAGTCCTTTGACCATGTGCAAATTACTAAACTCTCTAAAAGGTGAATTTCTTTGACAGGAAAATGGGAATGAGAATTTTTGTTCCTTGCAGTTCATAGCATTGTTGACGAAGTTAAATGAGATAAGTAATATATGGTGTTTTTATAAGTGCCACAACACCGTCAAATCTCAGGCTACATCTCCCAGACAGCCAGGGGTCACTGTCACTCTCCTCTCATTGAGATGTCTTTAAGGTGACTTAAATAACGTCTGTAAGCCTTCCTCCCATACTTCACTTAGGCCTCTACTTAAATGTCATCTCCTTACATTAACTTCCCCAACTGCCCTATTTAAAAGGCCACATCACTCTCTCCCTCACCCATTGTAATTACCCATTGTAATTTTCCTCTTGGCACTTAGTACCACCTGATGCTTGGTATCTCCAAGCAAAATGTGAGTTTCACAAGAGTGGACCTTTGACTTGAAGACTGCTATGTCCCAACTTTGTAGAACAGAGCCTGGCATATTTCTAGAATAAATAAAAGAATAAATCTTAAGAATTTTAGACATTATGATAGACCAGGAAATACTGGTTTGGCCAGATGATTTCATAATACACCCCTTAAATCACACCATAAACATCTCTGATGAAGCTTATGAAAGCCTTTCAAAGAGACCCTACTAAATCTTACAAGATGCTTTTTCACATATTATTAAAATGGAGAATGTAGATAAAATCAGTCATTTCCTTCAAGACTTCTGACTGATTTCCATTAAAGTTGCTGCCTTTACAATAGCTCCTTGAGTGACTGGTATTAATCTCCTTATAAACTCTCAGAAAAGAGAGAGTGCCATATTCTCTCCATATTCATTTATTCATTCCTTCATCTATTATTTCTTTCATTCATATAATTATTTGACAAATATTTTTAGGGTACATCCTGAGCTTGTCAATATTCTAAGTTCTGAAGCTATAGCAGGAACCAAAATCCCTGCCTTCATGGAGCTTATATTCTAATGGGGAGAGAGACAGATAACAGACAGATGGGCAAGTATCTTTGGTGAATGAGCAATGCTATGGAAAGAAATAGAGTGTAAAAGAAATCGGGAGCTGAGTGGGATGGGGTAAAGAGGGCAGCCAAACCTGGGGATATTAGGGAAAGTCATCTAAAGAAATAAAAGGTTTGGGACACCTAGTGTCTCAGTTGGTTAAGCATCTGACTCTTGATTTCTGCTCAGGTCATGATCTCATGGTTCATGGGTTCGAGCACCACATCAGACAGCATGGGGCCTTCTTGGGATTCTCTCTCTCCCTCTCTCGCTGCCTCTCCCTCGCTCTTCCTCTCTCTCTCCCTCTTTCTTGAAATAAATAAATACGGTTAAGAAAAAAACAAATAGGAGGTTAAACGCCATGTAAATGGGGTGTGGGGCAGGATATGTCTTAGAGAGAGGGGGCTACAGGCAAAAGAAGAGCCAATGAGAAGTCCCTGAGGTAGTGGTGGGTGGGGCATACTCTGAGACTACAAGGAGACAGCGTGGCAGGAGCTACTGAAGCAGGCAATTGGGTCACTCAGGACCTTACAGACCTGGGCCCAGAGTGTATGGAGAGCAGTGAATGAAGAAGGGAAGGGCTACTTGATAAGAAGGGTAACAAGGGAGTGGGTCTTCGAAGGACACCATTGGAATTCAACTTTACTTGGGGAGATGGAGGCCAGCAGAGGAGTCTAAGGGGACAAGTGACATAACTTTTTGGAAGATGATTCTGGTAGCTGTGTTAGCAGTCAGCCACGGGGGGGTTGGAATCTATGTAAAAGACCAATTAGGCCGCTATGAGAGAAAGTGGTCAAGGATGACACCAAGATTTGGGGCCTGAAACAACCAGCAGGGCTAAGTTGCCACACAATGAGATGAGGAAACGAGAAGAGTTTAGGGCTTGGAGAAAGTGGGATTGGAGGCACTCAGTCATAAGTACCAGAACTCATTTGGCCAATTTAAGCAGCAAAGGAATGGAGTAGCATGCAGAGCTGCTGCGGGAGAGCCAGGACTCCAGGCTTGGAGGCCAGCAGCCAGGAACACATCTAAACAGCACCACAGGCTGCCCCAGAGGGGCCTCCATGGCCGTGGCCACTGGGCAGACACAGCCCAAGCCCAGGCTGACATCAGACACCTGAAACTCCACCTCCACTGCCTGGAGCTCTAGCCCTCACTGTGATTCTCACCAAAAAATAGAGAGAGTATTGCATATGCTCCTGCTTCTCGCTTCCCCCTCAGCTATGGGGCACCTGAAGGCAGAACCTGGTCACAGGTAGCAGAGGAGCCTGGCTCACAGGTTTCTGGTTTCCAGCTTGAGGATTTGATGGCACAAACCCCCAAACAGCTATTCACAAGGGCATGACAAGCAGCAAGCAGCAAGTCTTGCTGTCATGTCAGCAATGCCATCATTGCTTTGCCCGAAGCAAAACATTTGCTCCCTGAACATTTTCTTAAAGAGGATATAATTTTTTTCCCCACCTTCAGATCTGGATGAGGTTTCTTGTGGAATATATGCCCAGTCCTGCCCAGGACCGGGTGAAGGCCTGAAGCATGGTGAAAACTACATCACTCTTTGGGAAATGGTGTTGTGAAAAACAGTGACAAGATGTTTGAAACCTAGAAGTCAAAAAATTTCAAGAGAAGGATTAATAATGATCTTGAGACATAGAAGGGAATATATAAATATACAAATGGCTTATGATAAATGGCTTAATTGAAAATGGTTTTATCAATATTAAAAATCTGGAGATTTGGGAAGCCCTAGTCTACTATTTCTTAAGAGTAGTCATTATCACCAGATAATATTAACTACTTATGTTATCATTTATTGGGAGGTTATCAATGCTAAATGCTACTATACAAAATTTTAACTTTCGGCATGTCATTTGACTGTAATACTAACCCCATGGAGTGGGACTAGGCTCAGAGAGCTTAAGTACCTTGTCTAACTAGTAAATGATGAGACTCTCTAAGTACTTAGTCTACTTATTAGATGATGAGATTCAAATGTCCTAAACTCTTAGCTACAAGGCTACATGCCCCAATTTCATCTCTAAGAAAACACAATGTCAAGTTAGAAACCAGGAGATACACACCCTAACAATCCACCCCCAAATACTCTCATTAAATGTATATTTTAACTTTCTTTTTCTTTGTTTTTTAATTTTTAAATGTTTATTTATTTTTGAGAGACAGAGACCGTGAGAGCCAGGGAGGAGCAGAGGAAAAGGGAGGGAGACACAGAATCTGAAACAGGCTCTAGGCTCTGAGCTGTCAGCACAGAGCCCGACGCAGGGCTTGAACCCATGAACTTTGTGAGATCATGACCTGAGCCGAAGTCAGACGTTTAACCAACAGAGCCACCCAGGCGCCCCTTAGCTTTCTTTTTCAAGTATCATTAAAATAATCTGCTAGGAATTCATTTGTTTTTATTAAAAAAAAAACACATCTGTGTACAAAAACATTTAGTCCAGTTTTTCTTTCTTTCTTTCTTTCTTTCTTTCTTTCTTTCTTTCTTTCTTTCTTTCTTTCTTTCTTCTTTCTTTCTTCTTTCTTTCTTTCACCCAGCTTTGTTTGTAAGAGAAAAAAAAAAGCCTGGAAATGTAATCATTAGTTA
Source organism: Hyaena hyaena (assembly GCF_003009895.1). Taxonomy (NCBI): domain Eukaryota; kingdom Metazoa; phylum Chordata; class Mammalia; order Carnivora; family Hyaenidae; genus Hyaena; species Hyaena hyaena. The sequence continues at coordinate 973,229 of NW_024080837.1, forward strand.
GGAGCTGATCAATAAATTGTGACATATCTCCATAACAGAATATCATGAATTCTCTAAAAGCCAGGGAAGATCTTTAAAATATACTTTTAAGTTAAAAAAAAAATCTACATGGAAAATAGAAGCCACAGTGTGATTCTATTTGTAAACCTATACACATAGATTTATATGCTTACAGATGCATAAAACATTTCTAGGAGGACACATAAACTATCAGAGGAAGGAAAAAAGGATTTGTAAAGGGTAAGAGACACTTTAACTTTCAGTTTATATCTTTCTCTATGGTTTCAATTTTCTGTGTTGTGTATAGATACATTGTATACTTACAGAAAGTGAATGTTTTCAATAATTTCTGGATTTGAAATGTTGGTGAGTCTTTTGGAAGAAGTCATTTTATGCCTTCTTACACTTCACTTTAAAATTATGAAGCTGCAGGGAACATTGTATTGTTTTGATCTTTATACTAGATGTTCTTATTAGTCTTGATTGTTCTTCTTAATATTTATTGCTAATCCAAGTTGCATAGCGCTAATATGCAGTCATTTAGTATAGATGGTCTTTTCCCTCTAAATAAAAAGAACACAGAATTTTACACTAAAAATGGTCAAAATGGTATCTTTATGTTATGTATATTTTACCACAATTAACAACAACAACAAAAAACCCCCCAGAACTTCATAATATAAAGTATTCTATGGAAGTTTAAATCCTAACTACACTTCTTTGGTGCCTGCCTAGTGCCAGGCTCTAAGAAAAGCACTCCACATGTTTCTCTTCCTGAATCTTCCGATTTCTACAACCGTGGTGCTTTTACTGCCCCTTAAAAACCAAAAACCAAATGACTCCTGGGTGGCTCAGTTGGTTAAGTGTTGGATTTTTGATTTTGGCTCAGGTCATGATCTCATGGTTCATGAGTTTACGCCCTGCATCAGGCTCTGTGCTGGCAGCAAGGAGACTGCTTGGGTTTCTCTCTCTCTCTCTCTCTCTCTCTCTCTCTCTCTTCCTCCCCTGTGCCGGCTCTCTCTCTCTCTGAAAATAAATAAATAAACTTAAAAGGTCAAATAAAAAGAACTCTGAAAGAAATGATTTTCCCAAGGGCATACAGTTGGCAACAGGTGAATGCAGAGGCAGCCCGGAGAGGGAGCCTGGCCACAGGAGCCGGTGAGCTAGCACATTACTCCTTACAGCCTCTCAATACAGACGAGTTTCACTCCTGGAAATGTGACTGTGACATTCCCAAAGAAATTTGACTCACTCTTCCTTATATATGCATAGTGAAATGTGAAGCCTAAGGATAAAAATTATTTAACATAAGGATCTGGGGACTTTCGGGCTATATTTTCTGATTTACACATTAGTTTTCACAACAGTACTCTGTAACTCATAGTATGGTTACTAATTGATAGGTGGAATTTTTTCCATATAGAATAAGTAACTGGAGTACACTGGCTCATTAAATTTTCTGGCTCTATAGTAATGCATAGGAAAAGTACTGAAAATATTCTAAAACATATAAGTTCACCTTCTTAGTAGAAGAGCAATAGGATCTTCTTTAGATAAAAGAATTTCTTATGCAATCATCATAAATTTCAGTGATCATTGTCTAAACATATATTAAGCTGAATTTATAGTGAAACTGTGCTATATCCTTAAAATGTGTTTTTTGACACTAATTATCAATATGGGCTTGTGTTACATAATTTTCTCCCATGTTTTCTAAAGCTAGAATTTTCAAAATAATTCTGGCTAATCGGATGCCAGTTAATAAGGTTTGGCTACACACGAATGTTTCTTTCTTTCTTTTAATTTTTAAAAATGTTTATGTATTATTTTGAGAGAGAGAGACAGAGCACGAGCAGGGGAGGGACAGAGAGAGACAGAAGGAGGCTCCAGGTTCCAAGCTGTCAACACAGAGACTGACGCAAGGCTCGAACTCATGAACTGCGAGATCAAACCCTGAGTCAAAGTCAGATGCTTAACTGACTGAGCCACCCAATCACCCCTCACACTAATGTTTTGGGGAGTTCAAAAAAATGCATAATTCTCGAATTGTTAGGTTTGGAGAAAACTCTACAGTGAAAGACACTAAATCAGCACAAACACAAAGCATTGTTTGTAAAACAGAGGAGACTGTACTTTCACAAAATACACATTCCTGCCACACCCTACACCCCCATCCCACCTCTCACCCAGGTACTCCTTTGGAGAAGACTGATTCTGGCCTCCCTTGCCCCTCACCCATAGTTACTCTGTTTTCTCCCTTTAAGTCCCCTCACTACAGAGAGAGAGAGAGAGAGAGAGAGAGAAGGAGAAAGAGAGAGAATGTGTGTTATAGGATCTCTACTAGTCAGCTGGTCAAAGCTCTTAGCTAGTGTAGACATGCCTTTGGCAGCATTCCTGACTGACAACAATCTAGTCTGAATGTTATTCCTTTTAGTTTATAGGGACCTCTATGTCATTGGAAATCCCTTCCTCTGTCAGATCATTCTAATTGCTATAATCTTTCTGCCCCACCAAACAGTCAACTATTGATACTAGTTCTAGTACCTGGAGCCAGAAGATGAACACTCACTCTTCCTCAAGTCGACTTCTCGAGTCTTCTTTGCCTAAGACCTGTCCTTATCTGGTTGGGGAGTTACTAAAAACGATAAAGTCAGAGGCTAGGCAAGGCTCCTTATAACCTCTGAACAAAATTTATGTTGGCATGCGTTGCCTTGTGTTACAATATAAAGCATCCCAGAGTCGATTTTATTTTTAACCTGGATGGGAGTTAATATTTTGCTTTCTGGAATTGAACAATGAGAGCAAATTCTTCTCAGGTATCACATCCAATGGAACTATGCTAAAAGCCACACATAAAACATATTTCAAACAGTCAACATTCATTTCTCCTTGAAGAGTGCCTACCAGAGTCCTTAGCTCCCAGGATGAATACAGAAAGACTGATGTGCACAAAAATGATCTGCACACACAATTATCAACACATTAGAAGGCAGCACAACAGTCCAAGATAATAAGCAGATAAAAAATTGCATAATTAGGTCTCAGAATTTCTTTACTTGTGAAATGTGTGTGATTCACCTGGTGATTCTCGATGTAGGTTATGAAACGTTCACCTCTCTTAAAATGAGCCTGGTAAGAGCCAACCAGGCTTCATGCTTTACCAATCTACTGGGTGTTTGCTCTGCTGGGTATTATTAGCCAACCAGTCTGACCGGAATTCTGTGTGTGTGTGTGTGTGTGTGTGTGTGTGTGTGTGTGTGTTTTGCACTGATGCGATGTATTTTCTTAGTTGTCTGAACAGATAAGTTGTTTTGGCCACGGTGTGGAGAAATCTGGAGATGGCTTTAAAGAGGATAGATCACTCTTCCAAAGAAGGACTATTATACGGTCACAATCACTGATGAGAAATGATTATTTTGATGTCCACATGTTGGTGAAATCACTGGAGGGCAGGGAAGCAACCCTTCTGATTGACGTGGGTAGTAGATGGTAATTTGTCAAACCAGTTTCTCCAGAAAACGTCCTCAGACAAACACTTCCTAACTTTTCTCTTGCCTGAAGTACCCCTTATAGATTGGAAAGGGGGTGGTTTACACTGAACTTTTGGTGCTTGGTGTGAAGACATCCAACAGATTTTATTTGTGGGCAGTGAAATGAAAGAAGAAACCAAACTGCCTATGGGAAAAGCATCAGCCTTTGATCAAACTTGAAATCAAATCCTAGCTTTGCCGTCATTGGCTTCATGGCCTCAGATCCTACTGAATCTCAGTCCTCCACAGCAACGGACTACTGTGAATTTAAGTAACTCACATACAACACCCAGGATCGTGTCAAGCGCATTGGTTCTCACGTGTGGTTCCCAAAAGAAGAAGCAGAAGCACCAGCATCTGGGAACGTGGTAGAAATGCAAATGCGCCGCCCCACCCCAGACCTAATGAATCAGCAGGGGACAGGAAGGGAAGGGTCAGCAATCTGTTTTTAACAAGCCCTCAATGTGATTCCAATGCATGATAAATTTGAGAACCACTGTCCTAGCATGTGAAAGTTCCTTAAAACATGCGGCTGTTACATATTTCATACCTATTTGATGTTAGTCCAGTACTTTACAGCTTACAGAGCTGCTTTGCCACTCAAAATGCCATCTACTTTGCTCAGGTTGGCGTTCCCTTTGACCCAGTAATTCCACCGCAAAATTTTCCTAAGGAAATAATCAGGGATGTTCAGAAAGATTTATGTAGTAGGTTATTCACTGAGGAATTAATCATGCAAGTGAAACTTTGGAAACTAGAGTTAATTAAACAATATGGGGCTGGTTTAATAAATTATGACATCTATATAATGGAACACAGTGTAGCAATTAAAAATCATGTAGATCCTGTTTCTCAGAGCAGATGCTGAGAATCATCTACATCAAAATCACCTGGGAAGCTTTTCAAAATGCAGATCTCTGGTCCTCATCTCAGATTTATGAGTTCAATTCTGTGAGTGAGGGGCCTCAGGATCTTCATTTTCCAGATGCCTCCAAATGATTCTTATGCATCAAACATTTAAAAATTGTGTTAATAGTTAGTAACATGGCATACAGTAATAGTATTTATGGTCTGTTATCAAGTGAATAAAAACATATTATAAAGCATATATTTACAACATCTCTTATAGGCACCATAAACATATATGTGTAAGGAAGACCCAAAATTCACCCAAACTTCACTAAAATGCAAAATAATTATCTCTGGATGGTAAGATAGCAATTCTGGCAGTTATCTATTTCCTTCTTTTCAATGAGAAAAGTGATGTTACTTTGAAAACCATGTTTTAGTGCATATATCATTTAAAATTTTTTAAGGTTTCTGTTCATTTTTGAGAGACAGAGAGAGGGCGTGAGCAGGGGAGGGGCAGAGAGAGAGGGAGACACAGAATCTGAAGGAGGCTCCAGGCTCTGAGCTGGCTGTACAGAGCCTGTCGCAGGACTGGAACCCACGAAGCGTGAGATCATGACCTGAGCCGAGGTCAGATGCTTAACTGACTGAGCCACCCAGGCGCCCCGTGCATGTGTCCATGCACAATGGACTGGAGACTTCATGTTTCTACCTGAGAATAGAAAATTCTGATGTAAACAAATGTGGGCAAGAAATTGAAAAAATAATAAAATCGAGACATAGATGGACAAAACAAATGCATTTGTGTGTCACTGGAAGAACATTTAAATCTGCTTGAGGAGCAGGGCCAAGATAAATTCAGAATTAAGTAGGAAACCATCCCCTGCTCTATTTCCACCTACCATTTGTACCCAGTGGATAAAGATGCAGTCTGCCATCCATTAGGCAGCGCAGGTGGCTGGCATACTGCTGACCCTGTATGTCCTTCATGACCACTGAGAACAAAAAGAAAGAAAACCAGAGGATGCCAACCTGGCACAGAAGTTGTGGAGCCTTTGATGGAATTTTTTTGTAATAGAATTGCCCTTCTTTCAGGCATGATGTAGCGGCAGTACTTTCTGAGGTCAGAGCAATGATGTAAATTGCAGATGAATATCTTGGCCAGACTCCTGATTGCCCTTATGGTGGGCATCGGCAGGTGAGTGATAGGAATGCAGGCAGAAGACGGTCTCTGGAAAATGCTGAACACCCACTGTCCCCTGCCCTGCTCCTCCCTCCCCTGACAATAGTGACTGCCTGTTAAAGAACTGCTTTCACAAGTGTATATTAACTATCATCCTGAGTCCACCACCAACTGGACCTTAGAAAAGATATCAAAAGAGGTAAAGAGTGAGGACCACTCTTGAAATTCTTAATAAATTTATCTTTGACTTTGTGTTTTACTTTTATTCATTTATTTTGAGAGAGAGAGAAAATGCTGGTTGGGGAGGGGCAAAGAGAGAGGGAGAGAGAGAATTCTAAGCAGGCTCTGCCCTGGAACTCATTAACCTTGAGATCCTGACCTGAGCCGAAGTCAGACATTTACCTGACAGAGCCACCCGGATGCCCCGGATTTGTGTTTTATAAGTGAAGTTCAAAGGAACAACGGAGCAGCTCATCTTCTAGTTTCCTCCCCACTTCCCAGAAGTCGTTGGCTTCTAGGCTCCCCACCCCCATCCAGTGCCTACAGCCACTGGGCCAGGCAGGAACCTGGACACAGGTATAGGAAAGCAGAAGTCGGTGTGTATAGCCAGTGGAATGAGTTGCTTGGCGAGGCCAGGGACATCTGAGAGGGTCTGCGCTCACCCCACAAGCGTCCCTATGCTCAAGGGAGCATGATGTTAAAGAACAAATAAAAAAAAAGTACATAACATCAAGAGAGATGGAAAAAAGAAAGGCAAGCTTGTTTTGCCTACTTTTTGAACAAGAGATTCCATGGGGTTTTGTTTGCTCTGGGCTTTTTAAATTAGGGAGTCATCCTGATGAGGACTCAGAGGTGTGAAAGGAATCTAGGTATGCATGTTGAATAAATAAAAAGGGAGGACTTATTACTGGAAGAAGCCCTTCCCTGGATGAGCACTTCTGGTCTGTCCATGAACTTAATCTGCCTGGGAAGGGTGTATCTCTTGGAAGTACTGCACTGTAGAGTAACTTGTGTGGTAATGAAGACGAACATTTTCTCAGAAGGGAGTCTCTACTGATTATAGAGCAGGACATGGCCCTGCTTAAAAATGTTCAGTACAAGTAATCACTCTAAATCTATAGATATACATACTATACATAAACATACGTACACATGTGAAGTCGGGGCTAATGAGAGGAAGTACTGAGAATGTAACAGACAACGTTCTTCACTCTTGCTAATGAACGTTAGGAGGAAAAACACATAAAAATAAAGTTGAATTGAGTTCACCTTTCTTCCTTAGAATGAGCTTTCCAGCCACTTTCTATTTTTTTTCCTATTTTCTCCTTTTGAGAAGCTTGTTTATTTTCGAAAAGTGAAAATAAGAAATTGTGCTTTTAAGAGAGTACACTCCCTTTACTCATTAGCACTCTGTGGCACAAAGAAGACATGTGCACAGACAAATTGCATGCAAATGCTTATTAGTGCAAAATGTATTATATGCATTATTATAAAAATTCATTACACTTAACAACAATTTCTAAATTATCCCCAGAGAGATAAAAACCACTTTAGATGCTCAACAAAGGGGGAAAAACTCCTGAGTCCTGCTGACTGTCTCTGTGAGAGAGACTAAGAGCTTAGTAATTACACGTAAAAGAAATGTGTGTGTTTAAAATGGTCTTTTTGGGGCACCTGGGTGGCTCAGTGGGTTGAGCATCCAAGTCATGATCAGGTCATGATCTCAAGGTGTGTCAAGGCTCTGCATTGACAGTGTAGAGCCTGTGTGGGATTTTCTCTCCCCCCACCCCCGACTCTCTCTGTCTCTCTCTCTCTCTCTCTCTCAAAATAAATAAATATTTAAAAATAACATTTCAAAAATAAAATAAAATGGTCTCTTCAAGAACTAAACTTTGGCCTAATTGACCTCATATCACATGGACTTCTTTCTTTCCTCTAAGAAGGGAATTCACCAGGGGCACCTGCGTGGCTTAGTCGGCTGAGCGTCCGACTTTCGCTTAGGTCATGATCTCGCGGTTCGGTTCGTGGGTTCGAGCCCCGCGTCGGGCTCTGTGCTGACTGCCAGCTCAGAGCCTGGAGCCTGTTTCAGTCTGTGACTCCCTCTCTCTCTGACCCTCCCCTGCTCACGCTGTCTCTCTCTCTCTCCTAGAAATAAATAAAACATTTTAAAAAATTTTTTTAAATAAAAAAAAAAGAAGAGAATTCACCAAGATCCTCTTACTTATTTGCATGCTTATAGGCACCTCTGAGATGCGTATCCTGTATTATGGAGAAAAGGATGAAAGTAAGAAAGGGGCTTAAGACTCAGCTCAGCTTCCTGTCAGAGGTAAGCCGAACATTCATGGCTACATCTGTCTGGAAGACTGGTCAGGAAGGACCTCCAGGCAGTTCTGTCCTTAGACCCAGGCAAATGGGGCCTTAGCCTGAGGCCCATGCTTGAGTTTAAGAGGAGAGAAGGAGAAGCTTCTAGAACTTGTGGGAGCTAGTCTTCAAGTCACATCACAGCTATTCATTGGATCCCTAGCCTTATAGTGACCAAAGGGAAGCTTCTTGCAGGCCTCTTGTGTTTGGGCTGGAATATCCACATGCCTCTGAGTGTGTGTGAAGTCCCTCAAAGTTGCAAGATTGAACATACCCTAAGAAAACCATAGGAGCCCATGGGTTGGAGGGGTGGAGCCTTCATGTGTATACTCTTGCCCCTATGTGCAAATGTTAGGGCTGGGTCAGCTTCCGGGAGACCAGATACACATGGTTTTGAGGCTCCTTCTAGGTAGAGAGCATCTGAAAGGAGGGAGTTGGTGGACAGAAAGTTGACCCTATATCAGGGCCTCTAGGTAAAGAATGATTTGTGAGGACTGCATAGGATCCATCCCTTAAATTTATCATTATACTGATGGGAAACTAACCTGCGTTGAAACTAAAACTTACTGACTGAATAACATTTGATTTAACATAAACAATGCTCGGTGAAGTATCCAAAGTTCCTTGGATTTTTAAAAGATTAGAATTTCATTGGGGCACCTGGGTGGCTTAGTCGGTTAAGCGTCTGACTTTTGCTTAGGTCATGATCTCGCTGTTTGTGGGTTCGAGCCCTGCGTCGGGCTCTGTGCTGACTGCCAGCTCAGAGCCTGGAGCCTATTTCGGAGTCTGTGTCTCCCTCTGTCTCTGACCCTCCCCTGCTCACGCTGTCTCTCTCTCTCTCTCCTAGAAATAAATAAAAATATTTTTAAAAAAATTTCATCTCCTGACAATTCTTAGTGGCATGGCTAACAGGCCGCTAGATAGGCCAGAAGCTTATCTTATGGACTAAGAGTGGGGTCTCTTTGGGCTGCTCCCTCTGTTGCCATTGGCATACTCAAGGAGCTTGCCTGCTGCCTAAGGGTCTCTCCCTGCTTCCGGGATCTGAGTCCTCAAGTTTTACCTGTAGAGGATCATTCCTTTTTTTTTTTTTTTTTTTAATGTTTGTTTATTTTAGAGAGCGCGTGCTCTAGCAAGAGAGGGGCAGAGAAACAGGGAGACACAGCATCCTAAGTAGGCTCCAGGCTCTGAGCTGTCAGCACAGAGTCCAACATGAGGCTCGAACCCACAGACTGCAAGATCATGACCTGAGCTGAAATTGGACACTAAGCCCACTGAGCCACCCAGCTTCCCCTGTAGAGGATCATTCTCTGGGTTGAACTGATTGCAGCCAAGAGAGAGGGGGCACCACATTTCAAGCTCTGGTGAAGCTCAGAACCAGTGTGGAGGGCAGCCATAGGCGTGCGGAAAGAATGTTGCCGAACCTCACCAGGTACTGGTTATCTCTGGGCACTTGAAACAAAAGGTCAGAAGTCCCACAGATGAGAGAAGAGGCCTAAGACAGCCAGGCCCCCTCCATAGCCTTGCCCACCACAGACCTTGTGAATCTGTGTGAGTTCAACTCAGGCATACTTGCTTTAATTGACTGAAAAAATGAGGACACCTATATGAAAAGAATAAGAAACTCAAGCATTTTTCAGTTGATTAATTTTTTACCATGCTGAAATAGGCTCCTTCGATGTATTTGGGAGATACATCTACATGGTAATGTAACCTTCATGTTAAAAACCATTTGATACCAAGAGTATAACTTTTATTATTTTTTTATTGAGTTATAAGTCACATGTCACGACATGCACTGCACCCATTTAAAAAGTAAAACTCAGTCATTTTTAGTACATTTACAAAGTACAACCATCACCATTATATAATTCCAGAAAAATTTTACCATCCCCCAAAGAAGCCCATTATCCATTAGTTTTCACTCTCCATTCTCAATGTCCTCTCAGCCACTGGGAACCATTAATCTACATTTTAATCTTTATGTATTCGCCTATTCTGGACATATCATATGAAATAAAAATCATACAACATGCGGCCTTTTGTGTCTGACTTTTTTCACTTAAAATAATGTTTTCAAGGTCCATCCATGCTGGGTATCAGTAAGTACTTCATTCCTTTTTATGCTGCATAATATTCCATTGCATAGGTATTTACCATATCTTTTAAATCTATCAGTTGATAGAAATTTGGGTTGAGTCTACTTTTTGGCTTCTATGATTTATGTTTCTGTTAATATTCATATGAGTTTTTATGTGGACATATATTGCCAATTCTCTTGGGTATATACTTAGAAGTAGACCTTCTGATTATGAGCATATTTTTTAAAAATGTCTTTTACTCTTAAAGAAAATGAAAGTCAGTGTTTCAAATGTTAGCCTGAATCTTGGGTTTCCCGCATGCCACCAAAAAGTCACATGATGTGAGTGTGGAATTTAATCAAGTTCTTCCTTCTCCTCTTAGTTCCCCCAAAGCCCTGCAACCCAAAGAAACCACTGGTTGTTGAAAGAGGTCGTAGCAGACAAAATGAACTGGTACTTTCCCCGGCTTGCTCACGATGGAGCACTTTCTAGAAATAAAATTTTACTTAATACTCCTTCCTTCTAAGAAGTAATACCAAGTAGCAACATCTAAAATGTTCAAAGAGGAAACATGGCAATAGTGTTCTGGTTTGGCTGTTAATGAATCTCCTTCTAGAAGTACTGGACCATGAAGACCAAAATAACACAATGATTGGAAAGATGAGCATAGCAATTTAGCAGGTACAGGTGAATGCTTCTTTTTCCCCCAAGAAGATATTTCACCCCTTCTGAATAAGGATCAAGAATGGAGAAATATATAAACCATAATATAGGTTAATAAAATGTGCACCATAATTTTTTCCATGTTAACAGTTAACTATATGCCAACTAGTTCAAAGTGAAAAAGTCAGTCATGTGGGCCATTTAGCATCAGGCCATTTAAAAATATTAACTCAAGGCAGCTTGGGTGGCTCAGCTGGTTGAGCATCGACTTCTGCTCAGGTCATGATCCCGCTCAGGTTCATGAGTTCAAGCCCCACGTTGGGCTTTGCGTTGACAGCATGGAGCCTGCTTCAGATTCTGTCTCCCTCTCTCTCTCTCTGCCCCTCCCCTGCTCACTTTCTTTTTCTCTCTTTCTCAAAAATAAACATAAAAAAGTTTTTAAATATTAACCCAGTGCTACTTTTGGCAAAGTTTTTTGCCCTGAATTAATTTTGTTTGTAGACATAATGATGATCTAAAGAACAGAATATGTACTCAGAAATGTGCCACATTGATAAATTATGCCGTGAAGAAAGAAGCAGGATATATTTTTGACTTTTCAATTTGACTGTTAAAATTTGCATTTCTTGCTTCCCATGCATGTCACCATAGCTTTTCTTTTCCTGTAGGTTTTTCAATTCTCTCTCCCTGCTCCTTTCTTGTTTTCTTCATTTTTGACCCAATAATTCCTGAATCACCGTTTTGCCACTTGTGGTTGTTTTCAAACTAATGTGTTTCACACATACGTTTCAAAGATACATCCATCAGGAGAAAATTGCAAGTACCAGTAAAAATCGTCTCTCTAATTTGTTAATGCATGTCTGAAAAACACAGAAAGTGTGAGATGAGTACAAAAATAACTCGAAGCAGAAGGCTGGGGGTGGGAAGGAGAGGAAATATACATAATAAGTATTTTGTTGACTTTTTTCCCTCATAAACTAACCCACATGTCACGGGCTGCTATGGGGTTTGTCCAGTGCTTGTACTTGAAGCCTCCGATGGACTTCCAGGCCACTGACTCTTGGGTTCATGCTCGGCAGTGGTAACTCATGCATCCAGCATGTTCTTTTCCTGGCAACTCTTCCAAGAGACGGAATACTGTAGTCTCATTCGAATCATAAGATTCCCTGGGAAAATCTCTTGGATGCTGTACAAGCCACTCAAATCCAATCTTTCATTAGGGATTGCTGAAATTTACAGGGGCCACAATTATGATTCGTATTTGTGGTCCTTGTGATTTGTATTAACCATAAGCTTCCAAAGTGTCAGAAAGAGTTCACTGCATACACAAAGGATTTGTGCTGCCTGCAGAGTTTTGTACATGCTATCGTGCGTGGAAGGAACAGTGGCCAGCCTACATTTTTCTCAGTTCAGCTTAGTAAGCATTGCTAGGCATGGTGCAGTTCTAGACACAGAAGGAATTGCAAGAATAACTTGTTCTTGAGAATAGGAGATAAGCTATTTTTAAAATTTTGTTTATGTTTATTTATTTATTGAGATGGAGAGAAACAAAGCATGAGTCGGGGAGGGGCAGAGAGAGAAGGAGACACAGAATCGGAAGCAGGCTCCAGACTCTGAGCTTTCGGCACAGAGCCTGACTCGGGGCTCAACTCACAAACTGCGAGATCCTGAGCCAAGCTTAAGCCTGACGCTTAACCGACTAAGCCACCCAGGCACCCCAGGAGATAAGCTACTTGAAAAAAAGAACAGGTCTAGGGGCGCCTGGGTGGCTGTCAGTTAAGCTTCTGACTCTTGATTTCGGCTCAGGTCATGATCTCACCATTCTTGAGTTCAACCTCCGCGTCTGACTCTGTGATGTCAGCTTGGGATTCGCCCTCTCTCTGCCCCTCCTTCCTTATTCTTGCTCTCAAAATAAATAAATAAACACAACACAACAAAACAAAACAAAAGGTCTATGTTAGGACAGTAGATACCCAAGTAGGGTTCCGGTGTTATAAAACATATATACAAATGCTCAGAAAATGAGGAAATCATTATGTGGAAATAATTGGAGCAGACTTCATTACGAAGTTAATTACTAAGCAGACCAAGTGGAACTATAAAATTTAGTTTGGCAAAGCAGAGAGAAAATGCCTCTTGATCTGTGCAGGAAGAGTAAAAGTGTAGAAAGCAAAAACCTTCGCAGTATCATTTGCAAGCTAAAACTCAGATATTCCACAAATTCCTTCTAGTTGAAGGTGGCCGTGTGACCTCGCTTGGGCCTACAAGTCAGCAGACTCTGGGGTGCCAGAGTGAAAAACCTTTGCATATCTCCATGCAAGAAGGCAGAGGTAGTCCATCCCAGCCCTCTTTCCCCTCATTTCTCCTGGAAAGACACAGAGGGGTGATGTCTGAAGCTGCCGGGCTATCTTCCAACATGGAAGAAATGTCAAGAGAATCAGAAGATGCTGAACTCAACATCTCTGGGTCCTCTTGTTTAATGCAGGAAAAACTACCCCTCTGGGGTTGCCAGTCACATTTTCTATTATTTGTAGCCCACCACGTCCCTGAGTGATATTCTTAGGTGGGTTTCGGTGAGAAAGATGTTGCCTATTTTTAGTCGTATTTGGTAAAACTGGCTTTAAAATAAAAATGCCCAAGTTCATAGAATTCTTTCACGAGAAAGTGATTGTTTTATAGTTTGCAAGTTTATTCACTTGAAAAATAACACTCTGATAATTATATATCCTTTTCATAATCTGTAGCTAAAAGTAGATTTCCTGAGCTTTCAGCCACATTTAGTCCATTAAGCCTTACCATCTCAGATGAGCACACCCAAAACCCTCGGCATGGCTGTGAATTTCATAAGTCAGACAGGACTTCAAGGGATAGATATATTTACAGTGTCAATTATTTTATTTTAGTATCTCTTCCAACTCTAGGAAGTAACCTGTCCCTGATGGTTTTTTTTTTTTCATATTTAGAAGATAGTTGTATCCACTCCAAATTCTAATCTTTTCACAGAGTCTTCTCATATTTCATGAAATAAAGGTGGCTTAAAATTTCATAGTCCCTAAAACCGTTCAAGAGTTGCTTTTTCTCCAATTTTAATAACTATCAGCAGAAATGAGGATAACATACCTTGGAGACTAGCAAGTTTCCAGAGACTATAAAAACTGGAAGGGACCATCTGAGATAATGGATCCCATCACTGATCTTCAAAATCTTCTTGGAAAATTAAAAAATAAAATAAAATTTCTGAGATTCATTCCCAGAAATCTTGATCCAATGGATTAGGAGTCAAGCCAGAAATACTTTTTAAAACAAATTTTTTTTAATGTTTTTATTTATTTGTGAGATAGAAAGAGATAGAGAGAGAGAGAGAGAGAGAGAGCAGGGGAGGGTCAGAGAGAGAGGGAGATACAGAGTCTGAAGCAGGCTCCAGGCTCTGAGCTAGCTCTCAGCACAGAGCCTGACAGGGGGCTCAAACCCATGAACTGTGAGATCATGACTTGAGCCTGTGAGATCATGACCTGAGCCAAAGTTGGACGCTTAACCGACTGAGCCACCCAGAAGCCAGAAATACCTTTAAAAAAAATCTCCAAATACTCATCTGGGTTTGGGAACCACGAGCCTAGTCCAGTGTTGCCTCCGATCACCGCATGACACAGCCTAGGGATCCTATTAAAATGCAGTTTCTATTCAGGAAATCTGAAGTTGGCCTGAGATTCTGCTTCTCTAACAAGCCCCGAAGTGATGCCCAGGCTGGTGGTCCGCAAACCACATTTACTTTGAGTGAGCGGAATCTAAGCCACATGCCACCTTTTATACTAGAGGGAGAAAACAGAGAGGTTAAATGCATCGTCCAGACCCACAGACATGCAGGGGTAGCGTGAGACCAGAACCCAGGTCCTTCAACTCTTAGTCCACTGTTACACTGCCTCGACTGTTACTCTGCTTTGTCTTAGTGTTGATGAGGACTGGAGGATAGGAAGCCCTTTTGGTTAATTCTCTTGTTTTAATATGGAACCTTTCAACAGTTGGTGATCTCACTCTCTACCTGTCTTCAAGCTGTCTTTCCACCTCCTACCTCGCCAGTGGTGTAGCGGCAAATGTTTAACTCCTGGCTCCCTGGGGAAGGAGAGGGAGAGGGAAGCACCGATTTGTAACATTTGTTGATTTCCGTGGTGTAAACACTCCTAGCATGGCCAATTTGAAGAGACCCAGTTGATATTACTCAACATGGAGCTAGGAAAAGACGCACATAATGTGCTCTCATGACCTAGTGGGAGCGGGCTCCAGCATTCTTTCATTCAGCTCTCTGACCCAGAGCAGCTGAGGCCACAGGCTAGACCAGCAGCTGTGTTTCCAGCCAGGCTGCCAGGAGGTGCTACCTGGCTAGGGGTCAGGAGAAGAAATCACACTATTTTTCAAGCAACTCAATCTCTAGTGTGACTGGTGAGATGTATTGATTGTGTATTAACAATGAAAATGTCTTAGGAAAGCTCATGTCCAGAAGAGAGGAAAGAGAACAGGGAAAATACCAGTTTATCAGTGAACTGAACATTTACAAACTGAAAACAAACAGGCAAACAAAAATGAACTGATTAACCCGAAAATGGACAAGTGTATCACAAAATTCTTTAATTTAGTCAAAATAGAACCCCAAACCACTAGATTAATTTTCAATTTAGGTCGCTAGTATTGATTTAATGCCTCCTGTGTTCAGGGCATTTAGTGAGGCTCCTGAACACAGTTTATGTCCCATTCAGTGAATGGGATAAAAACATAAGAGACTCTTAAATATGGAGAACAAACAGAGGGTTACTGGAGGGGTTGTGGGAGGGGGGATGGGCTAAATAGGTAAGGGGCATTAAGGAATTACTCCTGAAATCATCGTTGTACTATATGCTGACTAACTTGGGTGCAAATTTAAAAAAATACAAAATTATAAAATAAAATAATAAAATTGAAGAAAAGAAAAAAAAGAAACACAGTTTATGATCACGTGCTCCTATGGTAATTTTTTTTTTTTTCTTTTTCCACTTCTGCTAGGCATCTCACTGGAGAAGGCCAGACAAATAGTCTCCTGTGCCAGTGCAGGGGTCGCTGAGTCATATTTGCCATATTTTTTTTTTAAATGAAGGCTCTCTATTAAAAGAGATTCATTATACTAAAGAGTTTATGCAGTTCTAGAATGAGATTACACATAGTCCTACAGATCACATACCATCATACTGAACAATAACTAGAGTCCGTATATCAACAAGTTTACATCATTTAGAAGTAGGCCATAGAAAATAGTGCAAATATAACATGATTATTTTTATTCATGAAAAAATACTTATAAATTGTATAGAAGTATCACTTTCCCATGTCACTTACAAATAATGAAATTAAGCACGAAGGGAAAAAATGAACAAGTATGGACTTCCAACATGGAGGAAATTCAGGTCCCATATATTTCTAGCAAAAATAGCCTGTTTTTTTTTTCCTTTCAAATTTCCATTCTCACCTTTTCTCTCTCTGTAACAGAAATTCCTTTCCACAAAAAAAAAAAAAAAATTCTCCTTCTAAATGTTACCACCATTCACTGAATCCCTTGGGGGACAAGTATCATTCTTTCACATCACATATATTTAGTATGTGCTACCGCGGTTCAGAAATACCTGTGATATTTCATTGCTTTTCTCTTGTTATCATTCCCCATGGTTCAGTGTAACAAACCAAAAAGCTGAAGACCTCCCACAGAAATTCTACTTAAACTATATTTAGCAAAAACTAAGCCATGCTAAAAAGTGACTTTATCAATAAAAAACATCGATAAGCAAACCCCAATATTGATAAATTCAAATCTCTTCATTTAGGGATTATCTCAACTTGAAATTGCAAATTCCTTGAAGATTTGTTTTCAACTTACCTAGAGGTTTGATTTGATATCCACAGAGTACCACTTTCCTTCAAGAATCTATTTCAATAAATATATACAGAGTACCTACTATGTGTGAGATACTAGACAAGGCATTGCAGATACTGCATGAATGCAAGGAATATCAAATAACCCTTTACTTTTTTTGAACATTAGCACTATGCTAAGAATTATTTTGAGCTATCCTCTAATTTTAATCCAGAATAGGATCCAGTAGGTTCAGAATATGGCTTCAGTAAAGTAACTTGGCTGCATTATACATTCCTGACCATAACAAATTCTTAAATATTTTGATCACTAGAGAGTCAAGTGAGAAAAATAAATCCAACAGAAGTCCATTCTTTAAATGAGAACACAATCCCGAGGTCCTGAATCAAGGGCAGAGCATTTTTGTCAGTACACACTTTTCCTTGGCCCCAATTTGTACCAAAAGCATTTGTTATAAAGATCAAATAGATGAAATGTATGGAGAATCTGTGAATTCAAAACACCATACAGATATAAAATGGGATAATCATTGTATAGATTTTTACACACAGAAACTTACAGGGTCAACTTCTGGTGAACTCCTAGTGGGAAAAGTGTATCTCTCCTTCCAGAAAACATTAAAAATTAGTCATTACCTGGCTTCTTGTTTCCTCACAGTTAATCTGAGGAAACTGTAACTTCGCTCCATGGAGTGGGTTATATTTTCCCCTTTATTTCTGGAATCCTTCTGTTTCTTTCCTTTCCTCTCTCTCTCTCTCTCTCTCTCTCTCTCTCTCTTTATAACATATACCCTCCCTTCCTCAGAGAGCCTAATAACTATTATTATTATTACTATTATTATTTTCATTATCTTTATAGCTGAGAGAAACTGAGCCTTGAGTTCATCTGTAACATGTTTTCAGGTTAGATATGCAGAAACTGAGAGCCCCATGAGTCATTGCCAGTCAGAGATAGTGGCAGTGATAAGACTTAAGCCTAGATTCCCAAGTCCTGATCAAGTATTTTCTCTGAAACATTTGGTCCAAGAGGAAAGAAAGAAATCTTTGAAATTTTTGAGAAATAAAGAAATAAAGTTGTGAGAATTCCTAAGCTTTGGGTTCAAAGAAAGTTATATTAGAGTTGAGTAGGATAAAAATAATGTGAATTACTCCTTGCCTTGAAATGACGCTACTTAGTGAGAGACACATGTCACAATAGATGCTGTCTGTATTTCCCTTTAAATATCTAAATTGTTTTGTTGACTTACACAGTCGAATACATGGATTGTTTATACATTTAGGAATAGAGAAACCAAATAAAAATGTTTCTGTATGCACATTTTTTCCAGATTGCTTTCAACACATGGATTCAGCATGATGGTCAAATGTTGGGACTAATCTGTAAGTTGTCTCCAATCAAATCTGGGAATTTCCTTTATATTCATCCACTGACATCTAATTTCATATATTGCATTTTTCTTGTTCTAAAATTCTATTTGTTTCTCTTCTATAGTTCTTGGCCAAAATTTTTGGTCTTGTCTTTTAATTTCTTAATCATATTGTATATAGCACTTAAAAACAAATCTCTGATAGATGCATTATCTAGATCCATATATGTCTGTTTCTGTGGACTATTGTTCGTATGGTTTCTGGTCATATGTCTTGTTTCCTTTTATGCTTAGTTGTTTTTGACTGGGTGCTGGACAATATATATGGAGAATTTTGAAGTAATTTTAAGCTTCTAATGACATAATCTTTCCTTAAGATTGATTTATTCTTGTTGCCTCCAAGTAACTAGGTTTGAGGCACTAGCTATCTAAAATCGTTGCAAATCCAATTATGGATTAAGATGACTCAAAGATGGGATTCATTCTCCATGGAGGCTTATCTGTTATTGGAATCAGCAGTCATTTCAAGGGGAAAAATGGTACCCAAATAACAAGATGAATTCTCCTACTTCTTTCCTCTTCTGATCTTTGTCCCATAATGTCTCACTGAATTATTACTGCTCTAAAATAAAACCGGTAAGTTCTTTAAAAATCCCCTGAATATCCACAATTTCATATACTTTGTTTAGTGCCAAGCACTCCATGAAATATGTGTAACCAGATAGATTTAATGTGATTTTCAAAACATTTTGAATCATGCGATTCAAAAGGCTAATTTGGATAGGCTTTAGTCTACTTTTCCACAAATTTTTTTCTGATGACGTTTAATGATTTTGTATTTGTTGAACCTGAGACAGTGCTTCATGAAATTTCAGAGCCTTTGACCTTCCTGAAGTATAAATATCCACAGAGGACTTGATGTGCTCCCTTAACTTGCTAACTGGATCCTATATCCCATCTACCCAGGGCCCTCTAGTCTTTCCTCTCTTAGGCAACTCTTACTGGTGATTAGCTAAGATATGGTGAAAAACTAGGCAAGACTAATTTTCTGAACATTTGGGGAAGCATTCATCACTATCCTTTATTAATTTTCTATTGTTACAGGCAACGATGTGGAATATCTTTCATAAAATATAAGAGCATTTTAGGCTTCTTACAGACTTCTTCCAGAAGGGTTGAAAAAGATTTCCACATCCTCTTATACAATTTGAAAAGCAGATAGAAATTTTTAACCTGACAAAAAAGCAGAAATACAGAGGAAATAAATGACAAGGCCTTATCAGATTGATGTCAAAATTGGCAATACTAGGTCAGCCTCCAGATATCTACTTTAGATTTCAAACCACAAGAGGGTAAATATGTTTAAGTGAAATAAGCAGTAAGTTGATAAGCTACTAATATTATTCTCTCTCTCTCTTTTCTCATTGCTTCAGTTACTTTGGGGACCGTAACTTGTCACTCTTCACAAACATGGGCAGAAACAGTGAGCACTTTCATTTTGCCTCTAATCCTCCATGAAGCTATAACTGGGAAATACCAGTTCTTTCTCTAAATTACATTCAGTAAGTATGTGAAGAATGTACCTTTCCTTGTTAATTAAATATTTTATTTATTTTGATTATAACTTTTAACTTTTTATATAATCTTTGTAAGGTGACAAGAAAGTTTTTTTTTTTTTTGAGGGGGTAGGGGGTGGGGAGTATAACCCTTCTTTGTATTGTTTCTACCATCTTCTTTCCTCATGGATGGTATTGCCTCTCCAGCAGTCTCTGCCTTCCCTCCTGCCCTCCCTCCCTTTCTCTCCATCCCTGTTTTAAAAATCTGGTTATTCTAATTATAAGCTACCTAATATAGATGGGAAAGAACTAAAGAACATTTTATTTTTATTTTTTTAACTTTTTAAAATGTTTTATTTATTTCTGAGAGAGAGAGAGACAGCGTGAGCATGGGAGGGTCAGACAGAGAAAGAGGTACAGAATCTGAAACAGGCTCCAGGCTCTGAGCTAGCTGTCAGCACAGAGCCCGATGCGGGGCTCGAACCCAGGAACCGTGAGATCATGACCTGAGCCGAAGTTGGACACTCAACTGACTGAGCCACCTAGGTGTCCCATTAAAGAACATTTTAATGTTTATTTATTTTTGAGAGAGAGAGAGAGAGAGAGAGAGAGAGACAAAGTGCAAGTGGGGAAAGAGGAGAGAGAGAGGAAGACACAGAATCCAAAGCAGGCTCCAGGCTCTGAGCTGTCAGCACAAAGCTTCAAGCAGGGCTCAAACTCAAAGACTGAGAGATTATGACCTGACCAGAAGCTGGATCCTTAACCAAATGAGTCACCCAGTTGCTCCCGCCTTTTAAAAATATTTTTAAATGTTTATGGAAATAGTTTTAATAAAGGATAAGTTTTTTAAATTCCTTACCTTCATTCAAGAATTTGTAACAATGGCAAGTATTTTAACTGAGGCAGTATTCATCACATATATTTTCTATAAGGCTACAATGAAGCCAAAAGGCAGCCTCTAACATGGGAAAGGCCAACAGAGGTGAATACCCCCCATATTCACTTTATCAGCGATAGTACAGAATACGGAGAAGACTCTGAGAGCCTAGCATGTGGAATCAGTGCTTAAGCACCAGTTGGGCTGATGGGTATCAGAGGTCACTTCTTCCTTTGTAGCTAAAAAATAAACCATGACTCATGTCTTTGCTACTGATGTAAACCAAACGTCACGAAGGGAGATAGAGAAGGGGTTGAGTGGGTTGGTAAGGGAGTCATTTTGCCAGCTGGCTTCTTCTCCCCAACTTGTGCACCATTGAGCTTTGTGAGGTGTCCAAGGACATCCACTTTCTGCACAGCAGGTGCAAACATTCAAGATCACAGTGAGTGTCGACCTCAAATAGGTGACCAATCTAAATTCCACAATCTGTCAACCTCACCTTATCCTTTCTTCAGGTGTTTATATGACCTTGGAATAGGAAATATTTCCATTACATAAAGGAAATTACAAAAATAATGTACTCAAACCCCATAGAGTAATTATAATACTGCAGCATTTTTTTACAATAGTGTAAGAAATACAGATCAGCATAAAACGTTGGCCAGAGACCAGGTTAGCCAATTTTAAATTTTGGGTCTTTTATTTGGTTAAATCTGCTGAAAATATTTATGTCACTGGTGCTTTTCAAGCACAGTGTCATTATGGGTACGTTTGGAGTTGACTTCCAAGAGAGAGTGAGCCTTGGAAAAGGAGCATTCCAATACATTTGTGAACCTTTTATATATACGTAAAATTTTGGATCTTATGTGATAACTGATTTCTGCAATAAGTGGCTTATATGAGGGGAGACGTTATTTTTAAAGGCACATCTGTTATCTATATTCTAAGCTTGATTTGGGTTTGTTAAGAATTTCCCTTTAAGAACTGCTCTTCTTTCAGGGTCATATCTACCCTAACAGCTGTTACATTTATAATAGAAGAAAAAGGGATTTTAAAGGTAAGACTGTCACTTGAAAATACGTGAGGACTCCCTCTGGCCTGTCATTTCTCTGATGATAGGAGGGTGGTATAAAGTGCCGTCTTCTCTCAGAAGGTTCTCTGGGGAGGGCTTGTGATTCCCAGTGATCTGGGTGGGATAGAGCAGGACACATACACGGTGACACAGAACCTGTCGGAGAGAATAAGGTTGAGCAATGCACTACCATCATTTCCAATGTCTCAGACTGTCAAAACTTTCGTAAAGACTGAATATATTTTACAGCAGTTGCGATGCTTCTGTTTTGCTTTTAAAAACAAGGCATTGCTGGTGCTACTTCTGAGGAACACATAACTTGACTGTAAATGTCCCAGGGCTTAGTCACTCGGCCCACCCCTTCTCCAGGCACTTCAGGAGGACAAGGGGCGTGTCCGCCGTGTTTGCTGCTGAGTCACTGCGTCCTTAGGTTCTGCAAACACTCAGGAATGGGTGATCAGGAAGATGACACATCTCATCATACTTGTGGTTTTCAGAAACTAGTAAACACTGAAATCTTGTTTTAGCTACAAACAAAAGCAAATATTGTTACATTTCTTTCTTTCTCTTTTTAAGGTGTGCCTATGTGGATGTGGATGTGTTTTTCTGGAAGAACACACACACCTGGTCATTCAAATCGATATGGCGAGACTCCGGAGAGGTGTCCACTTAAGAAATAAGAAGGTATAAGTAGTAGTTACAGATAAGGTTCATTACCAAGGAAATCTAAAGGTGAAGCAGGAGCAAATCTGCCCCCGCCCCCCCAGTGGCTTTGTATGACCCTGAGCTGGCTCACTTAGATTCAAGGATGCCCCTAGGCTTTATCATGCCTTAGTTTTTGCCTCAAAAAATACAGGATTTTTAATAACTCATATAATCTTATATGATGTTGAAATGAGAATTGTAGGTATACAAATTAGCTCTACAAAAAATTATTTGGAATTCTTCTGCAGAGAAAATTTGTCTATTCTTTTTATTTATTTAGATCAGTATGATCTAAATGATACGTATTTCATGCTTTGAGTTACAATCCCGAACAAACTATTTTCTTGCTCAAATGGTTCCTGCTTTGATCGTTGGGAGATTTTTCCATTGGCTTCTGTGTCATTTGGACAATTTCTGTCATTGTAGCTTTTTTGTTTGTTTTGCTTTTTTGTTTTTGTTTTTCCTGTTGTTACTATTGTTTTTCTTGGAGCTCTTCCCTATTTTCTGCCACTACAAGGTGCTGCAGGCTTTCCTTTTTTCTCCCGCTGCCATCCTATATCAGCCATATCTCCAGAGTCTTGGTTGCTATTATGAGACGATAGTTTTAGAAACCAAGAAGTATCTTCTTACTATTGGAGTACCCTCATTCTTAGGTCCTCTCAGTTTGCAAAACAAATGAATATGGGTGCGTGTACAAACCAGTATATCTACACATATCTATAAATATTTCAGTAAGTATTCATTTGTGTCAATATTAAGCTAAACATGAATTCCTACTGATTTCTCCAACCTAATAGCTCATGAATAATTCTAGCCTCTCCCTTTTGCTTATGTGTAACCTTCTGCTCCAAAACTGAGGAACTTGGCTCCCAACATCCACTACCCATTTATTGATTGTTCAATTCCAGTATCCACAGCTAGTGGTTCTAAAATTAACCCACTCTTGTGGGTGCATCTTCACCAATAGAGTGTGGTGCTTATACACAGCTATTTTTCTTTTTGGTCGTATAGTCTCTATTCATTTCCAAAGTTACTTAGATCAGCAGCCTTCCCTCCACTATACGCACTGTGGTAAGATTATTTCCTATGTCTGCAATATAGTTAGATTATTTTAGCATAGCCTGCATTTCATCCTGGGATCCCCCAATCTCCTAAATGAGGTTTTAAGTTTGCTTATATTAAAAAAAGGAAATGACATAAGCAGTTCTTTACCTGTTAGTACACCAGCTTCATTCCAAGGCAAGACACGTTCTTGTCCATAAACCCTCCCCAGATCACTGGAGACCATAATAATTCCTCTTTGACTTGAGATCAAGACTTTTGTTTTTGTTTTTGCTGTATTTTCCCTGAGAGGGTGCTTAGTCTCACAAGGAAGAAATGAATTGACTTTCAAAACCTTATAAAAATATGTCTTGGTAAAGTCGGCATCCCTGTTCTGGCTCTGGAATTGATTTTCCTTCTCTGGCTTTGTTCAGATACCTTCCTGGCCTTTGCTCTCAGTCCATGGTACTGTGGTACTTTATCACCACATTAATTTTTGCCTTATCTTTTATTTTGTCTCATGATAATACTACTTGACATCAGACAGACTGAATATGAGACTCATTTGCTTCCTTAAAGTAATCCTTACATTAAGCATTAATGCTAAGTTCTCTCATTTTCTGACTACCAAGGGCAGAAAAAAAATGATTATCCTAGCTTTCTAAATACAGGGCTTAAATGGAATAAATCTAGTTTACTAGGATAGGCATTTTGGATACCGGTGCCCTGATCTGTGTGTTCTCTCTAAAAATATCTTTTTATCTTCTAAATCATTTGCATCCACTAAGGCTCACTTTCCCTGGTGTAAAGTTCTCCTCACTGAAAGAGCTGGAGCATAAACCTCCTACCACCCCTTCATTTTGTATGAAGTGCACACAGTGACCTCCTTCTAAAGAAAGGAGTGTGGAAGGAGGGGACAGTAACTCTATGGTGGAGAAACCTGACAGACACTACCTCAGCCCCTGACAGCATGTACCCTGATGTAATAGGATGAGAATGCCAATTCACCTCTGAGATCTTCCTCCCCAAACCCATAGCCCAGTCTAATCATTAGAACAACATCCAAGAAACCCCAATTGAAGGGCATTCTTCAAAACACCTAACTGAGCTGTTTGCAAAGCTGTCAAGGTCATTAAGAACAAGGAAAGGCTGAGAAGCTGAGGAGACAAGATAACTAAATGCAATGTGGTATCCTACATGGGATCCAGGAACATAAAAAAGACATTAGGTAAAAGCTAAAGGTACCTGAATACAGTATGGACTTTAGTAAATAATAAGGTATTGGCACCGGCTCATTAGTGGTAGCAGATATACTATACTGATGTCACCATCAGGGGAAACATGGTGGGCGCTCACGGGACCTACCTTTTTAATTTTTCCATGAATTTAAAAGTATTCTAAAATATTTATTATTTATATTTTATTTTTAAAAATGAACAAAATGACAAAAATTAGATCTGATGCCTTATGGAAAAAAAAAAGACTTGCACATCTGAGAAAAAGAGACTTGGGAGATTTTGCTTCCTTTGGCTTATAAAATATATTTTTCCTACTAACCTTAAGGGGGGGGGGTGACTGTTTTTTCCTTTTCCTTTTCTTTTTTTTTTTTTTTAATTTGAAAGTAGGGCACAGCCTATGAATCTAGCAAGTAGGAATGACCCAGAGGATCTCATCTCTGAAGATGCATTTAGATTGGGTTTCTTGCATTAAGAATGAATTGATGACCCAAAAACCTTATTTCAAACACTAATCAGCATCTATTAAACAGAAGGTTGTTATATTCTGGAATACTGTCTGGGTCCTATAATCAGTAACTGGGGTGTAAGTTCATGTCTACTTTTCTTTGGTATTATTGCTTTGGAGACTATTAGACTATGTTTTTTTTGAGGAGAAAACTGGATTTTCCAACCCTGTCGGTGTGCTCAAAACCTACATAATAGGAATTTTTTTCTTTATTGTGGTCAAATCTATATAACATAAAAATTTTAAGTGTACCATTTAGTGACATTGACTATATTTACAATGTTATGAACACATCACCACTACTTCTAAAACTTTTCCATCAAAATAGAAATTCTGTGTCCATTAAACAATAGCTTCCCATTCCCCACTCACATGCCCCTGGCAACCTCTAATCTACTTTCTGTCTCTATGAATTTTCCCATCCTAGGCATTTTGTTTAAGCGAATCATACAATATTTGGGGGGTTTTGTCAAGTTGATTTCACTTAGCATAGTGCTTTCAAGGTATATCTATGCTGTAGCATGTATCTGAACTTCAGTCTTTTCTGTGGCTGAATACTATTCTATTGCATATATAAACCACATTTTATTTACACATTTGTTTGTTGATGGAATTAAGGCTATTCTTATTACACGATAGTTTTTATAAGTGTAACTCTTTTAAAAAAGAAAAAAAGTTAGTTCAATTACTGTGATTCACAACTTGGTTTAATTGTAGTTACCCTTGGTGACTATCATTTGATGCCAAATGATAAGTAAATATGATAGAAATAAGTCACTGAATTTTGTGTTACTGGTATCATCAGAGGTGGCTCTAGAGGCCCAGGCCAAAGTCAAAACTGAGCATTCTTCAGGAAAGGCTTGCTTTGTTGTTTGTTTCGGTATATTTGGTTCTGATTTTGCACAACTCTTTTTTTATTGTTATTTTAATGTTTATTCATTTTTTGAGAGAGACAGAGTATGAGTCGGGGAGGGACAGAGAGAGAGGGAGACACAGAATCTGAAGCAGGCTCCAGTCTTTGAGCTATCAGCACAGAGCCTGATGCGGGGTTTGAACTCACGAAACAAACTGTGAGATCATGACCTGAGCTGAAGTTGGACGCTTAACCGTTCGAGCCACCCTGGCACCCCTGATTTTGCACAACTCTTAAATGTTACACTCCATCTTGGTTCCTTTTCTTTCTTTCTTTCATCATGGCTGTATTATTTTCAGTAAACTCAAGGTTCACATTTCATTGATATATAGTGATGATTAATTAGGACACCAAGTACCACCACAGTTTATAAATCATATTCTGTGAACTGGCCTAATTAACCAGACTGTACATATGAGAGTATGAGCTTGAGTGGTTGTGGTTGGTAGAATTTACCTGTGATGTTTGCATGCCCGAAATGTAGCTCCTCTTTACCCTGGAAGCAGATTCTCCAAATGCTCTCCTTTATTTAGTAACATTACTATTCACCTAATTACTCAAGAAAGACCCCAGGGAATTACTCTTGGCTCTTTCCTCTTTCTCACTTCCTATCATAAATCCTACATTTTGCCTCGTGCCACTTTTTCTCAAATCAGCCCCTACTCTCTATTCCTTTATCCTTGCTTGCATAGCTGTAATGGAAGCCCTCATCACTCCTTACAAAAGGGGCTCTTGCCTTCAGTGCTGTGCTATAGATGGACGGGCACAGCACAAACACAAAACGTTGTTGAGGGACACATGGTGACTCTGTCATCCAAGATGTGGTGCTCGGCACTGGAACATCCATTCTCATGACTAACGTGGGTCAAGACCCAGGGAAGCACTTTTCCAAATCTTTTCTCCCCATCTCTTCCCTCAGGTCCCCCAGACAAAAGGCCACTGTCCGAATGCTGTGAAATGTAGGAATTGTGTTATTATCCATGTAAGAGAAAAATGTTGCTTTCTTCATGTGGCTAAGGAATTTAAGTGAGCAATTGTTTAGGTGTAAGGAAAGACAAATTAATAAACTTGCTGTTATGGGCTGAGTTGTGCCCTGCACAATTCATATGTTGAAGTCCTAACCCCCGCTACCTCAGAATGTGACTGTATTTAGTCTTTAAAGAGGTAATTAAGTGAAAATGAGGTTATTAGGTGGACCCTAATCCAATACAATGGATATCTTTATTTTTTATTTAGTTTATTTATTTTGAGAGAAAGAGAGAGCACATGTGTGATTGGAGGAGGGAGAGAGAGCACGTGCACACGAGAGAGAGAGAGAGAGAGAGAGAGAGTCCCAAGCAGGCTCTGCACTGTCAATGTCAATGTCAGGCTCTACACTGAGCTGAAACCAAGAGTTGAACCCTTAACCTACCACCCAGGCACCCCCAACTGGTATCTTTTAAGAAGAGGAAATCTGGACACAGATACACATAGAGGGACAGCCATGTGGAGACAGGAAGACTCTGCCGATGTCTTAGTCTTGGATTTCTAGTATCCTAAACTGTGAGGAAGTAAATTTCTGTTGTTTCAGCCACGTGGTGTGTGGTACTTTGTTACGGCAGCTCTAGCTAACTAATACATTTTCCAAAGTCCCTCCCCTCAGATAGCATAACAAATTATTGGTGTGTAGTAGTGTTCTTTCCTTGCTTCTTTTGGTACTCCAATTTATAGTTTCTAGCAGCACCTTCAGATTCTCTCCCCAGTCCTGTATGTTAAAAGGCTCTGCCCTGTCCTAGCTTTGGCCATGCCCTTCCTCACAGGCCTAGTAGTACAGAGGGCCAAGAGGTACTTTTCTGAAACCTGTATCTCCTCCCACCCCTAAATTCCCCATCCAAATAGCCTTGAGCCCATTACTAGGGACCATACTGGCCAACTCCTTCCTCATGGAGGTGGGTTATTCACTGCTTACACATACCCAGGCCTGAAGGATGCCCCAGAGCAGTTTTCTATAAGTGACATGGTCAGAACTTGGACATATAGACTGGGATGTCCCTGCGCAGATGTGCAGCACCCACACTGTATGGGGTGGAGCTGGAGTGGCAAGAGAAGGAGCTGGAACCTGGAGGCTGGGGCTAGCTTTATTTGTGCTGCGGGCTTCTGACATGGTGCTCTGAGGAGCCCAGGAGTTCTTCATCTGAATTTGGCCATCCAGGTCCTTAAGAAGGTACATCCACCGGGGCGCCTGGGTGGCTCAGTCAGTTAAGTGTCTGACTTCGGCTCAGGTCATGATCTCATGGTTTGTGGGTTTGAGCCCCGCGTCGGGTTCTGTGCTAACAGCCAGCTCAGAGCCTGGAGCCTGTTTTGGATTCTGTATCTCCCTCTCTCCCCCCCCCCCCCCCCCCCCCCCGCTCATGCTCGCTCGCTCTCTCTTTCTCAGAAATAAATAAAACATAAAATAAAAATAAAAATAAAAATAAAGAAGGTATATCCATCAAGAGCAGGGGATAGAACATAATTTATTTTATGGTTTGCTAATGTGATTTACAACCTTTATAGATAGATAGATAGAAATACGCATATAACACATGGGTCCTTATATCTTGCTCAGATCCACAAATATTAAGAGTAGGCTTGATGGTTCTGGGAAGACTCATGAATTAGAGCAATATTTATCATGGATGTCCATGAAGACTGGGGAACATTTTACAATATTAAACAGTTCGTGTTACTCTTAAATTTATGTGTGCATATGTGTGTGTATGCACATATCTAGACATAACGTGTGATACATGATATCAATTTTAATATTAGCAATGAGGTAAATAAGAAAATTGAAAATACTCATGTTTTTATAAACATTTAATAACATTTCACTAAATTTTTTAAAAACTCAACAAAACTTCAGGCTTGTTTAGATAACCTTGGCCTGGCCTGGTTAAGTGACTTTCCTCCAGGCACCTATAATTTCCTGTGTACACCTTTAACCTGCGCTCATTATGTGGCTTTATATACATCTTCTTAGGTATCTCAGCCCTCCAGCACATTGTGAACCTTTTGAGGGCAAAGACAAGTTTTGCTTATTTTTATATTTTATATTCCTAGCACCCATCACAATGGATGAATGGATGAAAGATTCAGGAATGAAACTGATATAGCTCTTTCTCTATTAGAGCATCATATAGAAGAGGATCATCATCAGTGAATAGATGGTTAAAATGTGTTGCTTTAAATTGTAGTATAAATAATACTAACAGTTGTATGGAAACTCTGAGCAGAACACTGAACCGGGGCCAGGCTTGTATGTGGACAGCCGGCGCCACTCCCCAGGGCCCTGCACTGCTGTCCAGTGTTTGGGTTCTGGATTGGAATAGGGAACAGACAAGGACAAGGCTGGACACGATCTAGGAGCTTCCTCATCTCAATTTATAATCCAAAGGAGATTTATAACTCAGTCTACGTAGAAACTGATTTGTTTTTATACCAGGTAAACATATCTACCTGCTGTTGACATCGAATCCTTATGAGATGAAAAAATATCACCTGTATGTTTTCCTGATGTCGCTATTAAACAGCTAGTTAAAAGTGAAACAATCAGTTCTTTGAAAGAGTGAGGATGAGTTGTTTAATAAATTTTAATAATTTAAGTAAATTTTAATGAAGTCTATTTTCTGTCTTTTTTTTTTAAGTTTATTTATTTATTTTGAGAGAGAGAGAACACCTGTGCACACATGAGCAGGGGAGGGGCAAAGAGAGAGAAAAACAGAATCCCAGGCAGGCTTTGCGCTGTCAACACTGAGCCTGAGACAAGGCTCAAACTCACCAACTGTGAATAATGACCTAAGTCAAAATCAAGAGTTGGACGCTCAGCCGACTAAGCCAGCCAGGCACCTCTGTTTTTCTGACTTTTAATTAATTAAAACCAGTCAACGTGCATACACAAAAATGTAAATATCCAGGAGTATTCGCCATTGTTTTCCCAGTGCAAGTTACATATTATGTTATCACCACTCCCAAATTATTAATTTTAGGCCTTGATCTCTGAAGGATAATATAGTCATTTCCCCTTCTTCAGTGTAAAATGAACATGATATTCTTTCACACAGGAACAAAGAGTGTTGGCATTTGAAGTCATGGAAGTTTTGTTTTTATCAAAGAGCTAAGGTTTTACACTATCTGTAGACAAAGGCAGTCTTGTTTCCAGTGTGACTGCCTAACTCCTGGATTCTAGGTCAGAGCTACAGTGTTAATGCTTAGGATTTCCTTCCATGAAGTTTTCACACATCTTAAGAATGTTCTGAATAATTCATTCAACATTTCCCTAACAATAAAATAGTGTAGCATAAGATTCCTTATTAGCGCTCATGATGCACTAATCTTTGTAACATTTTTTCCCCTAAGATTACTTGCATACCTTCTAAGACTTATCATGGCTTCCTTTTACGTTTTTAAGCATCATCAGGAGAAAAAGAAATGGCAAATCATCCTCCAAAATATTATACACAGGCTTCCATAACCAAAGTTGATAATTAAATTCAGCTAGTTGTTTTGTTTATACCATATTATTGAAAAGGTTTTTTTTTTAAATGCCTGGCTTTTGAAGAAATTCATTCAATCAACAAATATTTATTGAGGCATTACTATACACAAGGATTTTTCTAGGCCCTGGGGATACATCAGTGAATAAGCCATAATGGCCTTGTCCCAAAGGAGTTGATAATCTAATGCAGGAACTAAAACTAATTAGTACATAATAATGATCTCAGAATAATCAGAATAATCGCAGATGATGCTCTGAAAAGACATAAATTCTATGAAGGAATGAGAACAGAGAGCTGTGATATGAAAAGAGGGGTCAGGAAGATGTGCCCAGTTAGTGTTTCATGGCCATGATTCTCTTTGACTGCATCACAACCCCAATGCCAGGCTGCCCCGGCTTTCTCTGCCGCTGTAGCCACTTAGTGACTATTACAACTCTTACACTATTGCTATTCTTTCTCTTCTCTCTTACTCACATTGTTTGCTGCTTATGTTCTCTATCTGCCATCTCTAAGACCACATAGATGATGGGCAAAGGAGGAAAGCCCAGAAGCACTTGGCTGATGCTAATCTCTTGGTTCAACTTTTTGTTGGTTTAATCCCTTGAAGTAAATGTCATTTGGTTGGAGAATAAAAAAAAAAAAAGAAGTTAGAAAACTTAACTCTGAACCTCTTCTTTTCTCCTTACTAGCTCTTATTTAATCAGAAGCCTTATTTCTTTGTCTCCAAATATGGGGAAAACCATCTCTGTGACATGAAGTTTGTGAGATGTCAACTGAGCAGTAACATGTGCATCATCCCACGAAGAGCAGAGCACCTGCTCGGTATTCACCTGATGTCAGAGCTGAGGTTTGCT
Source organism: Hyaena hyaena (assembly GCF_003009895.1). Classification (NCBI taxonomy): domain Eukaryota; kingdom Metazoa; phylum Chordata; class Mammalia; order Carnivora; family Hyaenidae; genus Hyaena; species Hyaena hyaena. Next base: position 1,004,433 of record NW_024080837.1, read on the forward strand.
ATTGCCATTCCAGTAACGTGGCCACAAATACAGAAGCCAACCTGTCCTAGTAAACAAACAAACAAACAAACAAAGTAAGACAAAATTCCCATTAAGACATTCAAGTTCTAGAGAGGACACAAGAATAATTTTTGAATGAAGCAACAATTCAAGCATAAAATGCAATTATTTACATATGTGGAGTCTGTTCATATTCCACTGACAAGAACATAAATGAAGAGCCAATCTATGCATAAGGAAAATAAAAACAAAGTATTTCGACTCACTGGAATCTGGGAGTCATCCTTGAATTCTTTCTCTCGCTTACCTCTCACACTATGGATCACCCACTGATTCTGACTTCTTAGGTCTCTTTTCTATTTCTGCAGCAAGTTCTCAGCTCACACCTACAGCATCATCTCCCTGAGCTACTAAGGAGCCTCTTCCCTGATAAACTTTCCTTCCTTCCTTCCTTCCTTCCTTCCTTCCTTCCTTCCTTCCTTCCTTCCTTCCTTCCTTCCTTCCTTCCTTTTCTTTCTTTTCCACACTTCCTTCCTCTTGCCAAAACCAAAGGGGAAGAATATTCTAACACTGCCCCAAAATTGAGCCCTTCTAAAAAGAAACCTTAATCTGAACACATTACTCTCTTGCCTAAATCCAGACAAAGCCTTTCGCTGGCCTTCAGTGTAAAATCCACTCTTGAGCAGGCATTGTTCGTCCTGCTTCCTTCCCCATCCCCAGCTGTGCTGCAGTTAGGATGAACTGCTGTTCTCAAACTTCTGACCCTTTGTGCCTGTGCTTCCCTTTGCCCCTTCCCAAGCCCCACTTCATTCAGCTAATTCTAGAGTGATGTCCTTTTAAACTCCCTCCCTCACCTTCCCCCCATCCGAGTCCTATATGGGCTAAATGCAGGACCGGCTACATAATTTTGGGCCCACAGCAAAATGAGAATATGTAGCTCCCCATTTTAAAATTGTTAGGAACTTTGCGACAGTGACGGCAGAGCCTTGAACTAAGCGCTGGGCCCTTCTAAGGGCAAGGCCTGTGTAAGAGCACTGGTCATATACTACAAAGCTGGCTCCAGTTAAGTTCTCTCCTCAGAGTTTCTATATAACCCTCAGTATCATTTAAAGCAACACATTTTTAAAAAATTTTCATTTTGAGGTGTGGGAGGGGCAGAGGGAGAGAGAGAACCAGTCTCAAGGGGGCTCCATGCTCAGAGCAGCGCCTGACACAAGGCCGGATCCCACAACCCTGGGATCATGACCTGAGCCAAAACCGAGAATTGGACACTCAACCAACTGAGCCACCCAGGTGCCCCTAAAGCAATACATGCAGTACATTTTAACTATTCACCTATCTGCCTCCTCTTCTAGATTGTGTCCACTAAGGAAAGGAGTCATAACTGCCTCATTCTTGAATCATTCATTCATTCATTCATTCAGTAACCACTTATTAAGGGCGCTATACATGCATCCAGCCTGGGGCTAAACACTTTGCATATACAGAAGCAGCAGCTGGGCCTGGTGGGTTGGGATCCTGTTTCCACCTAGTCTGAACTTCCCATCCCTCCTCTCTGCTCACTATTTTTATTGCAGTCTCCCCAGCCTGGGATCATCCTCTAACATCATCCTGCGCTGAGTACTATTCACAACCCAAATCCCCTATCCAGTTTCTATGATCAAACGTCCAGGAACATGAGGGCAAACTGAATCTCTGAAAAACTAATACATTTTAGACCCCAGGATATCAAGTGCTGGAAGGTCCACCCCAGCCTCCTTTGTCTTCTTTTAGGTCAAAAGTGGAAAAACAGGGTCGTGTGGAGCGATGGGGGATGATCAGAAAAGGGACCTAACATCTTTCTATCTTACTCAATTTCCCTTTGCTGGTAAGAGTTAAAATAACTCTAAGAGTTTCACAAGGCCTAAATTCAGACATAGACAAGGGGAATTTCCTCTGTTCCCCAGAGGACCACACTAGAAATGATTCTGTAGTTAGAAGACATGCCTGGTAGCTGTAGAAAGGCGAGCAGATGGACTCTTGGAAAATAATGGCACCAATAACACCTTCTGGGGACACAAATAGGAGGTTCTAGTTCCTTCTTTCCCTACCAGATCACTCTATTTTCTGAAAAGCCCCAGGCTTCTGAGTCCCTGTCAGGCCAGGAGAGCCACCAAGAATAATGAGTTTGAGTTGACAGTGCTTCTGTTGCCCTGGCTAGAGAAGGATTGGAGTGTAGCAGGAGTCCCTAATTTTCCTTTTACAACTGCAGCTGGGGAGGTGTCCTCATACCCAAAACCTGCACTCTCGTCTTAAATAAGCAATAGGATTCTGTTGTGCCATTATTATAATTGGTCCTTCATATAGTGTAAATGTGTAAGGGTACTTTGGGGCTAATAATAACAATACCGAATATCTCTTCTATGTCATGATCTGGGCTAAGAATTTCATATATACCGTGCATAGTCTTTATGATAATTCTACCAAGTGCCAGCACTTCTATGACTTCAATTTCATAGATGGAGAAACTGATGCTCAGGGACACCTGGGTGGCTCAGTCTGTTAAGTGTCTGACTCTTGATCTCAACCCAGGTCAAGGTTTCACAGTTCATGAGCTAGAGCCCTATGTTGGGCTCTACTATGACAGCACAGAGCCTGCTTAGGATTCGTCGTTCTCTCTCTCTGTCCTCCCCCCCCCCCCCCCCCGCCAATAAACCAAAAAAGAAGAAACTAATGCTCAGAGTAGTTGTGTGATTAGGAAGATATGGACCTCAGGTTCAAATCCAGCTGGGTTGTCTCCCAAGCCCAGGCTCAAAGCTCCAGTGCTCCCCACATCAGGTAATGTTAATTCTGTGTTTCGTCAGCCCTCACCAGCCACACTTCTTCAATCATTTATCTATTAGTGTATTTTTTTGACACTATGCAATTTTTACCAAATACTATAATTCTTTTTATACCTATCGTACCTTTGTTCCTAGACTTTGAGTTCACTGATGTCCTGCCCTGGATCTGATTCCTCTTAGAGTCTGAAAAGCTCAGAATTGTGCCTTATACATATCAAACCTTAAGTCACCTTTATAAATGGAAGGATGTGAATAAATAGTAGATTCCAAGTTCTAAACGGTCTATTTAGGAAGAGCTTTTTAGAACATCATCATTTTGTGAGTTGGGAATTGTTTATATCCATATTCAGTAAGAAGTATCTCACAAACTATCCATAACAGATCAACTTTCCCCAAACCCATCAGTATCTGAAACAATATCTAAAATGTTTTCCCCTCTTAGAAATTCTTTCTTATATGAAGCTATATCAGGAAATATTCTTACTATATTAACTATAACAGGAAAGTTCTTTAAACTTTCATTTGACAGATTCTTCAAACACATAAACAACTGATAACCTGTAACAATTGTCAAATTCTCCTTTTTCCTAATTCTGCTTTACTCAATAAAGTTTAATAAAAAATTCCTTCCTACAGAGATTGTCTTCTCTTCTCTTTTCTTTCCCTTAGGGAACATTAAGCCTCAAATACCTTTTCTATCCACAGAATGGATTTTGTTCACACACTTTGTACACTTGCACTTGTATTTTATAGTCGGAAGAGGAAAAGAGCAGGAGTGTGCAGCCCAGCCCCACTTCTTCCCCATCCACACACCCATTGGCATCACTATTATTCTATCTTCCCTGTACATGACCGTGAACTTGTCTAACCACCTCCTCTCAGGGTCCCTCTTTTCTGGATTCTCCCAATATTGACAGCTCTGTAAGAAGAATACCAGCTTTCCTTCTGCCTGAGTTTCCTAGGTTGGTGCAAAAAATGGGACAACCACCTCACCAATTGACTCACATCACAGGTCACTCACTGACTCATGACTGTCACCATAATCTAACACACAGACCATGGAACGTTCTGTCCATCTGGTCATAGAAGTGACTAATATGAGTTGTTGCTATTGCTCTTGGTTTTTTGTTTTGTCTTGTTTTGTTTTTCACAAAACAAACACTCCATTTTTTTTCACTTTGCAATGGAACATGAGGCCTAGGTTGCTAAGAACTTTTGCCATTTCAGTTGAGAGTTTTTCCATCCAGTAAAAAAATTAGGACACGATGAAGAAGTGTTTAGAAATAGCTAAACACGTCTGCCCTGTTTTACAGTATTGGAAGTTGTATTGCCCCAAGATTTATCCATATTGAATTCTAAGCATAATTAAGAAAGATGAGCTCAAAATCCCAGGTAAAGATCTGACTTTTCTTTAACTAATAACACAATAAAGAGATGGTAGGTAGAGATAGAAAAAGAGAAGAAATACATTTTCCCTGGTGCAAAGCAACCCTCTGGTTTTATTAAAGTTACAAGAGAAATTTACTAGCTGCTCTATGTTAAAAAGTGGCCTTAGATTTTTTAAAAATCACTATCAAATTGGACAAGCACTATATAACCATTTTTTTAAAAAAGAGAAAACCCACATCCCACATCACACATCCGTTTAGCAAATCACCTGCTTTGATATTCCCTGAGATAAATACTTGCCTCTCTTTTGGACTGTTATTAGATTGGAAAAATATACGTCTGCATTATATTATTGTTTTTCTATTTAATTAAAATAAGATAACTTGAAAGTACTTATAAAGGTCTGAATCATCATTAAAAATATACCTTTTGATATAATTTGAAGGTATACATGCATCCCAATGTTTAAAGCAGTGTTATCCACAGTAGCAAATTATGGAAAGAGACAAAATGTTCATCAACTGATGAATAGATGAAGATGTGGTACACACACACACACACACACACACACACACACACACACTGGAATATTAGTTAGTCATAAAAATGAATGAAATCTTACCATTTGCAAAGATGTGGATAGAGCTAGAGAGTATTATGCTAAGCAAAATAAGTCAGTCAAAGAAGACAAATACCATATGATTTCACTCATTTGTGGAATTTAAGAAACAAAACAAATAATCATAGGGATATAAAGAGAGAGGAAAACCAGAACAGACTTTTAACCGTAGAAAACAAACTGATGGTTACCTGAGGGAAGGAGCAGGCGATGAGTTAAATCGGTGATGGGGTTTAAGGAGCGCACTTGTTATGATGAGCACCGGGTGTCATATGGAAGTGTTGAATCACTGAATTGTACACTTGAAACTAATATTACACTGTATGATAACTAACTGGAATTTAACTTAAAAAAAAATACATCTTTGAACACCTCCCCACCCCATTAGCCAAGTGCCATACTAGCTCCACTGGGAGATACAAAAATCCCTGGTTTTCGAGACTTTTTGATTTAGTGTCAGAGGCAGAAGAGATGTATGAAAACCACAAACGTAGAAGAAAGAATAGATGCTATGCGTCCCCATGACACATTCACTTTTTAATGAGAGAAGCCCCAGGCAATGTGAAAGCTGACTTCCCTACATCATTCTCAGGTCCTTTATCTGCTGCCTCTAGGAAGGATTAACGAAAATATCATTGTGATATCTATGCAACTACCACAGTGGAAAGCAGACCCTGATCCAAGAACAACAAAAAAGGCAATTTCTCTTCTTGAGGACTGAATCCTTTCTTCTTAAACACTTCTGCAAGGTTTTTTCTGCAAAGGATGAGAAATCCAGGCCTAAGGTGGGCTGAAGGAAGTAGGAGGTATCGTGGTCTTGGTGGAGAGAGTGGGAAGAACCGAGGTGAAGTCCAGATTTTTACACCAGAGAGAGTCCAGATCAACCTGAAAGTAAGGGGGAGCCTTAAATCTCTGAGAACAGAAGAGACATAGTATCTATAGGAGGCGTGGAGTGGAACCATTCATTAGCCCTACATCAATTTGACTACATTGTCTTGAGTCTTTACAGCCTGACCTAGCCAGGGTCACCACCTACAACACTGTTGCTATTAAAAATATATTTTAAACTTCAGACAACCTACAGACAACATACTTTTGAAAAATAACTTGTTCATAAAACAAGGTTCTTCTGCAGTATATGGGGTCATGAACTTCTGGATTCTAGTTTTTTTGCTTTAAAAAAAAAGGCAACAATATAATCTCTGAAGGACTGAAAAGAACAAACAAAGCAAAATTGCCTTATTTCTGAAGAGATCAGGAGGTCAGTCAGAAATCTTGCCCTAAAGCCTGTGTTATTTAAATTCATTTCCATCTGTTATCCTCAAATGGTGAGATTAGTATGGTGCAGTCATCCATTCTGAGAGCTATTCATCCAACAGGTATTGATTGAGCCTATGTGCCAGGCGATATGCTAAGTTTGTGCACATTATTTAATTTAGCTTCTCAATCCTGTTAGGCAGGTATTACCATCTCTTTTTTCAGATGAGGAAATTGAAGTTCAGAAGGCTGGCTAATTTACTTGGGACACATAGTTATCAAGAAAGCAGAACTAGAGATGGAACTCAGAGCTGTCTGAGCTCAAAGCCATGTCTGAGATCAAAGCCAGAGCATTCAATCACTTCCCTGTATCTATCCAGATCAGCCCATCCTCAAACCATTTTTATTTATGGTCCCCAAATTTTATTTTATTTTATTTTTTTAGTATTTTTACTTATTTTTGAGACAGAGAAAGACCAAGCATGAGCCGGGTGAAGGGCCGATAGAGAGAGGGAGACACAGAATCAGAGGCAGGCTCCAGGCTCTGAACTGTCAGCACAGCCTGATGTGGGGCTGGAACTCATGGATCGTGAGATCATGACCTGAGCCAAAGTTGGACACTTTGCCAACTGAGCCACCCAGGGCCCCCTATGGTTCCCAAATTTTAAAAACAAGGGCCTTTTAGGGGTGCCTGTGTGGCTCAATCCTTTAAGCATCCAATTCTTAACTTCGGCTCAGGTCATGATCTCACGGTTCATGAACTGGAGCCCTGCATTGGGCAATGCAGAGAGCCTGCTTGGGATTCTCTCTCTCCTCTCTTCGCCTATACGTCCTCCTCTCTCAAAATAAACAAATAAAAACTTCAAATAAAATTCAGTAAACCATTCATTTCAACCTTAGCCCATCCTGACCACATGTTAATTCCTTTAAACAAATAAAATAAAATATAAAAATAAAATAAAATAAAATAAAATAAAATAAAATAAAATAAAAACAAGTCTCTTTTAATTGAATGGCTGGCTCAGGTAACAGGTGCATTTAAGCCATGCTATATGTCAAACCCCGCCCCTTTCACTCAAATATTGTCCAAGTACTCAAACAAGACAATATTTTCTGCATGCTTTTCAAGTGTATCATTTTACATGTCTAGAACCTCACAATGCCACTCAGAAGTAAATAAATACTAACATTCATTAGCCATGGGCTAGTTAACTGAGGTGGAAAGAGGATGAATGGCAAGTTCTTGAATGCAGTGGAGGTGGGAGGTGTCCAAGCACACCCAGGGAAGGTTGATGGACTCGTGATTACACAGGAAGAAATCACTCACCTTCAGTGATAGCCAGGATGTGGAGACCTTGGGGTGCATACATGGCTAACAGACTCCATCCCTTCTTCCTCCTTTTATCACCAAATCATAAACGCATAAATTATCACATTTATGAGCCCTTGGCTTTGTTGTAACTGATTCACAATCTCTTCCTGGGAGTTCTTTGGTAACACTTATCAGAATCATGAACAATGTGCTTTTCAGGTCAGGGCAACACCCCGTATGCAATTAGTCCCAGCCAAGGAATTCCATCCAGTCCGACTCAGGATCATGCAGTGACACCATCAAGACTGGGACCTTGTAGAAGGGCTGAATGGGTGAAGAGTGTAAACTAACCACTGTGTCCTTCCCTAAGTCTCTTTTCTGAGGCACAGGCCGAAGGGAGTCCTTCTAGCTAGCCTGCACCAAGGCCCCAGGCTGTGAGAAGTCTTATCTATAGATGCTTCTACTGCATCACAACAACCTGTCAGTACAAAGCAGAAAGAAGCAACCAAATTCTGTTGAACCACAGATGTGTAAATGAAAGTGTCCCTGGATGCCTTGCTCCATAGCAGTTTTCACATGCATTTTAAAGAAATTCAGTGTCCTTGTATAACATTCTCCAGATGGTTCCAAATTGATGTTTGACTACAGAATCAATTTATACATGCACATTTGTGTATGTATAAATATAATATATATAAACATACATATGTGTGTATACCATTTACCATTCACCAGATGTTGTCCTGAGTGATGTAAACATGTTACTCCAGTTAAACCACATACGCACACACGAGGGTATATAGGTGGTGCCCTTATCCCCATTTTACACACGAGACAACTGAAAGGGAGGTGATGTCAAGGGCAACTGGGAAACAGGAAATTGGGCTATGAGTCTGACTCAGTCTTAACCATCACACTCTACTGATGGCAGCTATTGTGAAAAAGACTGACGAAATCTATGTCTCAAAAGGGTCTGACCTTCTAATTTCAGCTTTGTTACTGACCAAATTAGATGGCTTCTTTGGCTATTCCAACTGATAGTAGTCCATGGGTAGCTTTCTAGGAAGTAGGCAACGGTGCATCAATGACTCCAGGAAGTCACTCCTGATCAAATTACCTTCACTCTATATACATGGCTGATGTTCAGAATTTCACCATTATACCCCCAGGTCTGTGTGGTAATTCTCCTCCTTCCTCCCCGCTCTGCAAGAATATGAAAAAACAAGTGTTTTCAAACTGATACCCAAACAAGAGTTTAAGAGTGACCACACAAAAGAGCAAACATATACTTTGAACTATTTACACTGATAATTAACTGCATCTGATGAATACCCAGGGGAAAGTTGGCACTCTGGTGGCAATAAGCATTTCCTTTATTTCTAACTCTCTATTTGTGGATATTTCTTACTTTTCCTCTCTCTAATGCAGATTCCACAACGATCCGGAATCCCTACCCACCCCCACCCCACCATCCCTCTTGTTCCTCTCTTTTCCTTCCTCCAGAGGCCATGTGGCCATAAGATTCATAAGCCTCACTGAAGACCTAATTTTGCTTCAGTCATCTGTGCTTTCAAAGATCCCCTGATATAGAACGTTTTGCGTGTGTACTGAATCTAACAGAGAGAAAGAGAAAGAAAGAGAAATGATAAGAGAGAAGCTTTCAAAATCCCTTTTATATTACCTTATAGTGGCAGATAATACTCTTAGAAGGGTTCAGATCTCGGCTTCAGCCCTTACCAGATCTGTGCCCTTCATCCACCTCATCCTCTGTGTCCACATTTTCAAAATGAACACAGTAATTTCCAGTTCATCAAATTGCATTCAATGAGTTGATACATGTGAATGATTAATCCCTGGTATTTCTTGAATGCCAACACCTCAGGAAGACCAGACACTGATCACAGGAGGGGCTTTGCTCATAGAGGAAGCATGAAGCTGAGGCTGGGTCTCTTCTGCAGAGGACAAGAGAAGTCAGCATTCCCAGTCAGATACAGAAGAGAGGTAGGGAAGCACACTGACAAGATCCAGGCTTCCCACAGTCTGTCTACTCTTTGCATAGAGAACCACTGGCTTTGAGGACATCACCTGTAAGCATTCATCTGATGAGGAACCTAGTTTTCCCTCTGAACTGGGGAACCTAACATTGGGTCAGATGCTCACATTTAACAAACAAGGGGACTCCACCCAGAACACCTCTTTTTCCAGCCCACTTAGTGGCTGGGTCATGACCAGCACTGAGGTTGCTGACGCATCACGGTGCCAGGACCTCTGCACTTCACATCACAGAGTAAAGGGCCTGTGAGAGTGGGCTGGAGGGTAGGAAATGGGGTCACAGCAAGCTATATCCATCTGCTTTCTCTATACAGCAGCAACCTACCCAGGCGCCTTGCAACATGAAGCTAAAGGTTATGCAGGCAGCAGGATAGAAAACACAACCTTAGAAAGAAACAAGAGACCAGGTGACAGCAGGTGCAGGAAAATTCAAAGGGCTGCAGAGCCCCTGAACACACAATGATCATGTAGGTGTCTGCTTTATCTCTGCTGTGGAACATTGCGGTAAATTATTAATAAAATGGTTTGTGCATGTGGTGATGAAAAAGAGACCTATTTTTGCCTAACAAACTCAAGCAAATGGGAGACAAAGGCCTTTGGCATTTCAGTCTCAATTTTTAAAGTAATTAAAAGCAAATGTGCATGTGACACCTGTGCACTTCAAAGTAAAAAGGGGAAAGAACAAAATGTGGATCTGAGTAAAGTTAGCTTAGAAGGGTGGTGTTCTTGATATATTAACCCTATACGTCCAATCAACCTCAATGCTGCGAGGTACGTTTTACATTTGAAGACTAGAGGTAGTTTATTTAACTAGTCTCTCTATTTTTGGAGTATTGGATTTCTATTCCCAGATTCCTCAACCTGGACACATAGGGACAGACCATAGGAGATTTATTTTGTGTTTTTTCGTTTAATGTTGTAAATTTCACATGAGTTTTATTTTTGTTTTAAATGTGTTTTCTTTTACATGCACATTTACTTGGTCCTTTATTTTTTTAATGGCCACCAATGAGACATGACATTTCAGATCCTGGCTTTTTAAGAGAAACTGGAAGGATCTGAAAGGTTTGGGCCCAGACTCTTAAACCAGCAGTGAATCAACAGCCATCCAGGGAAGGTGCCCCTGCGTATGGCTGGGTGCTGTGATGCTTGCCCTGGGCTCCTGCCCGTGGGCCTGTCTTTTTCCCGCCAGCCCCATCCCTCTTCACACGTTCTTTCCCTGTTCTGCCTCTGAAGATATTTCAAGCCATTGAAAAATTTTCCTCTTCCTTCCAGAAGGAGCTCTGAGTTAGATTATTTTTCTCAACCCTTTTCTACTTGCTGACCTTAAGCAATGGAACCCAGGTCATAAGCAGACAGAAGGCACATGTGCTTTCTGCTTGCTTTTGAAGTTCTACAACAATTACATTGGCTTTTTAAAAGACACTTATATCATGTTTAGCAGTTAAATGTTCACTACAACAAGGGAAATGTCATCTTGAGAGATCTCTCTTCTTTGATTCCATATCACTTCATTTCTGTGCCTGTCTCAGAAGAGGAAAATAAGAGGTATGCAGCACCCTTCATCTGGAAGTGCTAAAATAATTAACAGGTGCCATCTAAATTGTCTTGAGGCATAATGGATGCCATAAGTTTCATGAGTATTATTATTTATGCTGGAAAATGTGAAGTCTGCCGGTGAGCCATGCCCCCAAGAGCATTAGGTAAACAACAATTGACTGATGATGTTGAGAGGAAGTCACACAATGATTGACTGGCAAAGATGGAAGTAATACGTGCTAAAAGGAGGCAGCAAGTTTTAATCCATCCTTGGTCTTTTTGTTGTGTCTAATAGACCCCAAAGAATGCATAAGCCCTTCTTCCATGTCTGTCCTGGGGAAGACTTGGGATTAGAGCACGTGCTGTGCATGGAAAGTGGATTCTCTTCCAACAATCTGCACCCTCCACAAGCGCCACTAGCCTGCTCTAGCATCTCAGAAGCTTGCAGTGTGAAACCCCTCTGTGAGCTGCTAAAGACTTGCCGGGTGAATAGAAACAGCAAATATGGAAGACTTCCTAGTTCTCTAGGGAGGTATCCCTTCCTCTCCTCTGTCCTTTTCATCAAATGAAGACAAATCCACTGGGGTTTTGAACTTCAGCTCTGAAACCTGCTAGCCGTGTTAATGTGACAGAGGCTCCATAAGCCCTCAGAGCTTATAAAAAGAGAAGAGCGGAGTATTCCTGAGAGGGCTGCTGTGAAGATCTGCATTGCACTGGAAAATCTGTGTGGGGGCTTCCAGAACCATGTGCTACTCTTTTCTACCTGAGCTGTGTCCTGGGACATTGTCCCACACGCACACATCAATAGGCTCTGTTGCCACCTGATTTCCATGGAAACACCAATGGAAGACCTGGGTGGCAGGTGAGAGCGATCCAGATCTCCCCACCCACTACCTTCAGCTCCTCCCCTGCCAGGTGGCTGGGGGTTGGCCAGTTGTCACATGGAAACTCACAGCTCCTGCCTGGCAGCCATCTCTAACCACTATACTCTGTGGGTCCCAGCACTAGGGGCCCACTCTTCCTGCTCCCAGGGTACTACACCATCCTTCGTGGGTTCCTGCAACTCTCTGCTCACACTTTGTAAGTCGTTCTTTTGTTGACCTCCCTTCCAAGTACCCAGCAGGACCATGTAGTCTCTCTCTTTCCAGAACTTTGAATGCTAATTCAGGCGAGCTACCTACTGAGGGCTCAGGAGACAGCGATGGTGTTCACTGATGCTGTAATTATGGCCAGCTTCATGATGTGTTCTATTTCTTGTTTGGAAATGGAAATACCCTGCAAAGATATGATTCTGCATCTGTATCTATGAAATGGCTGGGAAGTAGAATGCATGAGTGAATTCAGCCAAATTCTTACTGTATAAAAATGACACTTATCAGACTAGACACAACCTCTTCAACTGACACAGCATCTGGAAAACTCAGAGAGAGGTCCTGGGCCCATGAATCAGTCTTGCTTCCTGGAGGATGGAGGCAGCCCGGACTTCTGAAAGAGGAAATGTGATTCTATCAATCGGTTAGGAGGCTTGTGGTCGTTCTCAAAGTGTGCCCAGCAACATACATACCTGGGTACATATTAGAAGTGGAAATTTCCTGGCCCTGCCCCCAGGCCTACGCCATCCGAAAAATCAGAATGGGAGCCCCATCATCTGTTTTTAATAGGTTCTTCAGGGGATTGTGAGGGATGTCTACGTCTCAGAACCGCTGGACCTCAGTGGTTTCTAGAAGTAAGCAGAAGCCCACATGCAGGAGTCTAGGTAAGGAAGTGGCTTAGGGAGCAGTACAGAATTCAAGGGCAGGTGGATTCAGGGGGTGCTTGCTTTGGGGAACGCTGCCATTATGGACAGAAAATGTGTTCAGAGCCAGATTCTAGTCCCGATGTACAATCAAGATACAATCAAGGCAGCGCCCAGTGTTACAGATGCTGGGAGTTAAAGTGAATCAAGAAGTAGAGCACTGTGCATCAGAAATAATAAAGGGAGGATCCTTATGAGAACTGGGGCTCAGTTCTCAGTCACTCATGGCTCAAATAGGACTGTCCCCTACAATGTAGCTGTTTCTTTCCACAACAACTGAAAGCTTGGGCTGTGGGGAGGGTGTGGGTACAACAGCCTGATCTTCAGGCAGCTCCTGACTTCCCACCACCTCTCCTCACCAGCCACTTACTGGCTGGCTGACTTTCGGGTTCAGTTCGCCGTCTGTCAAACTAACTTGCCTAGTCCTGTGGTTGTCAGGCTTTAGTGCGTGCGGCAGGTTAACTTATTGAGATATTACTCTACACTTTGTTCTCTGAGTTTTCTCTTTGCCTTGTTCCTGGAAGTTAGCCACATTTCTGGTGTGTTTCTGCCTCTGTGCAGGGCTTTTTGCCTTTTGCAGGGCTGAGGGTAGAGGCTGGTTGAAAGCAACATCTCTGTCTGACATCTGGGAAAGCTGATGTTGATCACGGAGTGGGGAGGATTCCCAGGGGCAGTGGGCAGTGTCTTCACAGACAATGAGAAAGGAGGGAGAGACTGGCAGTTAGGGGAGATTTCAGCATAGCTACCCCAGCAGTGCCAGCCAGGTAGCAGGGCCTCGAGGGGAAGGTCCAAGGTGCACTTAGCAACCACTACACCTTCAGGCCTCGGGATTCTCAGCTTCTCAAGAGAGTCCTATGCCTCCAAATATAGCCAGGAAACAAAGCCCTACACACCTTATTCTGAGGCAATAGAAGCCTCTACACATTTACCCATAGACTTCTGATGGGCACAATCATCAGCTGCTGAAAGTCAGAATCCTGGGTCCCACCCCAGACCTTCTGATTCAGTAGTAGCTCTGGGGAAGGCTTCCGGCATCCACATGATAGCAGATGTTTCTATTGTACAACTCTACTGAGAAACATTGGGAAAGGTAAACCAAAATCTGCAGTGTTCTACTCAGACCTGCATGCAGGACGGTCTTTTTCTTGCCAATCAGCACAACAAAAACTATCTACCTAAAAATAGGTGATCCTATTTCTTTGCAGCTAAGGCCCAGCAACCCATGTCCCTGGGAGCAAAGCTGGAAAGATTTCTTGTCATTCTCAGGACCCATTATTTCTCTTTATGCCCTTTATTATGAAACAATTATAACTAGTGAAAATTAAAGTAGATCTATCAATTTCGCTGTCCATACAAACCATCAGTCAATGACATAACATCCCGATGAATAATGCTGCCACCCTGTCTGCATTAGAAATTTTTCCTCCACGTGAATTTCCATTGTGTGCTCTTCCAAATGTAATAATTAAGTGGGGCAGTATTTGCATGAGTCAGTTGAGAATTTGCCACTTTTCCTACCAGATGTGAATGCACACTTCACTCACACCATGGACACTTGGTATATACTCTAAGAACAGTCACTATATGCTTTGTGGCTGCAGCATCTTTGTGTAATAATGTTTGTTTCCATCGGAGAGATCATATTAATACACTGCAATCCCAGACGTTACTTCTACAGCTTGTTAGGATCCATAAACCTTCAGCCCAAGTGAGTGGAAACTCCCCTGATCTGTAACATCAGTCAGCAAACTAGAGCCAGAAGATCAAATCTGACCCACCGCCTGTTTTTGAATGGTCCACGAGCTAAGAATGTTTTGTACACTTTTTAATGGTTGGGCAAAAAATAAGAAGAAAAATACTTTGTGAACATCAAAATTATATGAAATTAAAATGTCAGAGACCATGAAAGTTGTCATTGCCACCCACTCACCCTTATTCACTTGTATGTGCTTGTTGTTTGTGATTGCTTGCACACCACCTCCACAGGACTAAGTAATTGGGCAGAGACCACATAATCTGCAAATCTACTTATTCTATGGCTCTTTACAGGAGAACTTTACCAACACCTGACCTATAACTTTGGAGTTTTCATCTTTAAATTTTTAGAATGAGGACAAGATGATAATGGGAATTCTAATAAAGACCTTCGGGAAGTTTGGCATTTAGCTATAGTAAGCATATATGTAGTATATATGAGGTCAATACATAAACATGTATGAGAGGGGAGATTCCTCCCCTTATGAGTGTTAATGTCTGGTGTGTTTCCTTCCAGTTTTTTTTTTCCTACATATACACATTTCTTACCTAACTGATGTCGTACCATAAATGCAGGCATAGGCAGACTATAGACTTACAACAATGTATCCATGTTTTATTCATTTAATAATCATGAGTGGCTTTCATGTCAATAAAAAAAATTTTTTTTTTTTGCTTAAATGACTGCATGGTATGAAAAGGAGCATCTTTAACTTCTCTATTAGGGATCACAGTATCCATAAAAGACTAATCAGGAAAGTTATTTTGTCCACTGAATTCTCTGCCTTGGAGGAGAAACCATAAACAAGGACCTCCACAGGTCAGGCAGGTGATGTGAATGTGAGAAGGAGGTCAGCCCCAAGAAACTCTTCCACTTTTTCTTGAAATGAATGGCCTTCTCAATGTATGTTTCATTTTCTTTTTTTAAAAATTTTTTAATGTTTATTTTTGAGAGAGACAGAGCATGAGTGGGGGAGGGGCAGAGAGAGAGGAGACAGAATCTGAAGCAGGCAGCTCTGAGCTGTCACCACAGAGCCCAACACGGGGCTCGAACCCACGAACGGGGAGATCATGACCTGAGCCGAAGTCGGATGCTTAACCGATTGAGCCACCCAGGCGCCCCTGATTTTCTTGTTTTGCATGGGGATGTATAAAAAAATTCATGCTTCTCACTTATAAGAAAAGCAGTGGCACCAGCAAGATGATAAATGACAACTGAGAATTGGGGCTCAGTAGCAGTTAAGACAATAGAGCGTGACAGAGATGGTGACACATGGGATGCTACACCTCCCACCATGTGGGAATGCCTAGCATTTCTGGATTATGCAGCATCATCAAGAGTATTACCAAGAATAGCTGGACATGTCTATTTTGGTAAAAGTCTGTTTTTAACTGCTGGAAATAAACACCACAGTGGATAAATCAATGGTCTTGACAGTTTGCAACTTCTTAAACTGTCTGGCGGCCTAAATTTGAGACCACAGGCCACAAGATCTCTACATCTAAGGAGGCATTCCTCTGACCCACCAGCCTGACTAGCCTACGAGTATCCTTGTTTAGCACTGAAAGTCTCATGTTTCAGGAAACTACCTGAGTCCTGGGCAAATCTGGAAGGTTAGTCACTCCCAGTCAATGTGCAGCAGACTCTAATTTGTTTTTTAACATGTGGTCCACATACACATACACACACAAACAGAGGTTATTTGTTTTCAAACTTATAATGAATAATTGGCTTTTTAGATTTTACCCCCTTCTTTTTGTACTTTGTTCTTAGCAGCTTTCGTTTCTGATAAACAGATCATAATGTTGAAAGGTTTGGATTGGTCACAGATGTTACATTCCATTTCTGGATCCATTTCATCCACTACGCCTGCAAACCACATTAACCAGCAAATGTCAAAAACAATAGTGAAACTCTATGGAACATCAGGAAACTGACACCAGACATGGGTGGCATTCTCTTAATAAACATCTTATCTGAGGTCAGGCATTAGACAAACAAACAACAGATTACAAGATCAGTAGGATTTCTTAGTATCTTCCCTTCTCTTCCTATTATAAGTCAAAATGAACTAGGGTGCTCAAGAGTTAGAAAGCGATCGTCCATTGCCATGGAGCCAATGCCATGGTTGAAGATGCAAGAGAATCTACTCTTCTTAAAAAGAGATGCCCTTGTTCAATTGAAAGTTTTGTCCATACTGATCTCGTGGGTTGCCTTGCTCTACCTCCCTGCCAAGCCCATTTAAGAATGTTCAGGCTAGGGGTACCTGGGTGGCTCAATTGGTTGGGCATCTGACTCCAGCTCACTCATGATCATGTGGTTTGTGAGTTCAAGTCCCACATTGGACTCTGTGCTGACAGCTCAGAGCCTGGAGCTGCTTTGGATTCTGTATCTCCCTCTCTCTCTGCCTCTCACTCACTTGTGCTCTCTCTCTCTCAAAAATAAATAAACATTAAAATTCTTTTTTAAAGAGTGCTGAGGGTAAAAAGCTAAAGCATTTAGCTTTAAATCACACATTTCCCTGGTGTGATTCGCAGTGCCATTCTGTATGTGATTTGGACACCTCCGATCGGATGTACTCACACAAGACTTTGATTCAGAACCAAGTCATGTGAGGACAAAGGCAGGGTCCGGGACTATCACTACACAAGGGCAGACTGAAGCAGAGCTTTTCTGGGTCTGAGGCAGCGGAGGTGGCAACTTTTCTATTTGATAGTTTCTCAATCAATGTAGAGATGACTGCACTCTTAATGGCCTGGCTCACAGTGTGGCTGGGGGCTTATGCCGGATAACTCTGCCTAGATCCCTCTCCTCACGCCTCCCAACAGCCAGGGAATTATTGGTACTCTTCCCTGGTACAGAGCATTCTGCCTAACCAGAGAAGGGTCAATTCTTTGCAATCAGAATATTGATTAATACATTTTGTTCATTTTAAACTTTCTGAAAGCCTATAAGTTTAAAACTTAAGATGAGAGCAGTGGGGTGCCTAGGTGGCTCAGTCGGTTAAGCGTACGACTTCGGCTCAGGTCATGATCTTGCGGTTCATGGGTTTGAGCCCCGCATTGGGTTCTGTGTGGGCAGCTCAGAGTCTGGAGCCTATTTCAGATCCTGTGTCTCCCTCTCTCTCTGCCCCTCCCCCGATCATGCTCTATCTCTCTCTGTTTCAAAAATAAATTAAAGGAAAAAAAAACTATAAAAAAAACCAAAAGCAGTGGATAGTACTACGTTTCTTCTGAAGTTCTCTATAGTCCACGGGAAGAGACAGAGGACAAGTAAAGCAGAGGGCTAAAAATAGTTCAAAATAATAAAGCTTGGATTTTTGGATCACTGATGGTCATTTCACATTTTCTGGCTTCTCTGCCTAAAGATTATTGGTTTAATGTCTACCTTCCTTCCTGGACTATAAACTTCATTAGACCACGGGGCCATATCTGTTTAGTCAACAATTTATGTGTGATACCTCTCATACTTCTGGCTCATAGCAGATGTACAATAAACACTGTGTGACTGTCTAAGGAATTGAGGCAGAAAATGAACACTTCAGGGTAGATGTGTATCTGTGTACCAATGTCACTAGTTACTGTTTATCAAGTAGTTGCTAAGTAAAAGGTATTGTGCTAGTGAATGTCACACATATTATTTCACCCCTCTATAGGGTAGATTTTTATTACCTTCATTTTACACAGAAGAAATGGAATCTCAAAGGGGTTAGTTAATAATCACAGCAAAAACAAAATAATCAAACAAACAGAAACTCTGAATCCAAAGCCCACGTTGTGGCTTCTATTACAATCACACCCCACGTGTTCAGTTTTAAGGACTTCGTGGCCGGGGCACCTGGGTGGCTCAGTGGGTTAAGCATCTGACTTCAGCTCAGGTCATGATCTCTCATTTAGTGAATTCAAGCCCCACATTTGGCTCTGTGCTGACAGCTGAGAGCTTGGAGTCTGCTTTGGATTCCGTGTCTCCCTCTCTCTCTCTACCCCTCACCTGCTCATGCTCTCTCTCTCTCAAAAATAAACAAACATTAAAAAAAATTAAAAGAAAAAAAAGGATGTAGTGGCCATTTGGGCCTCACAGTGGCCCAATCCTACAGAAAATCCAGAATTTCTACAACACCTTCTTCAGTTCATGAAAAGTCTTTTTAAAAGGGTTTCTGGTATCTGTCTGTATCCATGTGGGGGGCTTCTCCTTTCCACTTATAGGGTCATAAATGGAAGTGGGGGATTTCCTACTACTGGCAAAGAGGCAGGTTGACTTTACTCTCAGAAAGTCTTGGTGATTCTGACGGCCAAAGTGAAATACCACCATGTAGCTGAATACAGCCTCGACTACATGTAAGACGCTGCATCGGGAGCTCCATGTTAACATAGTGGTTTTCTCTTTCCAACCACGACAGTAAAACTAGAAAGGTGGGTGAAAGCACTCTGTTCTACAGTGAACATTTCGGGTGGTTACATCTTTGGAAACTTGAAGCCTACCTGTAGGAACATAAGAAGCAGTCTCTTGTAGAAATATTTGGACAAAGCTTCGTCATAGAAATAGATACACCTTGAACTTGGATGTGACTCATTACCATCCTGATTGATATGCAAGCATCCCTTGGCTGTATATCAGGTCACTCTCATTCAAAAACATGCCCACAGTACCAGACATAAAATCTAATATTTTTTTTTAAATGTTTTAATGTTTATTTACTTTTGAGAGAAAGAGAGACAGAGTGTGAGTGGAGGAAAGGCAGAGAGAGAAGGAGATGCAGAACCCGAAGCAGGCTCCGGGCTCTGAGATCTCAGCAAAGAACTCCACACGGGGTTTGAACCCCCAGACCGTGAGATCATGACCTGAGCTGAAGTCAGATGCTTAACCGACTGAGCCACCTAGGCGCCCCGTCTAATATTTAAAATGTAACATGTTGTCTCTTTGCTTTCTGAAGTTCTTACGTTCTGTGCCTGCTGTATTCGCAACATTTTGCCTCTCTCCTTCTCTGCTCATCAGAGAGCAGACACTGATAATAAAGAAAAAAAGAAAATGCCAACTTCCAGCAGATTTTAAATGAGATAATTTTGCTGTAGGTCACTTTACACAAAGACTGACTTTCCCTGACCTTTGGCCTAGCTGTCCTCATGAGGTGGCAACTTGCACTCCAGCTGATGACTCATTATAGATTCAAAACCAGGTGGGGAACACATTGGAGCAAGCAATCAAAGCTCATTAGAGTTACACCTGCAAGGAAAAGTCACTGTGGTTCAAGGTCTGTTAGAAAGGTTAGAGCTTGCATATAAAAAATTCGCTTTGGGCTAAAATATGGCATTTGAGTTTCTAGTCCATAAGTACCTTAAAATCAGAAAGCTCCATTAGGTAGTCTTAAATTCAATGACTGTTAATTGGCAGAAAATTGAATGTTGATATTCTAAAACTTCTTGCCAAAAGCTGAAGACACATTTTAATGTTTAACAATATAGTGAAAATATAGCGTGGCAATTAGAGGAAGAAATCTGAGAAGTCACTTCAAATCCAGCTCCGCTCCCACACCCCCGTCCCTGACTATGGGAGACACTGCTTAAATCCTTCTGCTCTCTACACGGAGAACTGCCATGGTAGCTAACTTTGCCCAGCAGGCGTCATGGAATCAATTTAATGACTCTACTCCTCTTTTCAAATTAAATAACGTACTCTTCCAAAGAAGGAGGCCAGCATGGATTCTGCCAGCTCCCAGGTGCTCTGTGGAGGAGAGAGAACACAGGCCCGCCCCAAGTCTCCCCCCTCAGACAAGGAAGCTGCCATGATCCTCTGATCCCTGCTTGTCTGGAAGGAGAAAGAGACTTTTCCTTGTGCTAATTTCCAGGAGAGAAGGTTTTGCATCTCAGAGAGAATAAAGGATTTAATAGCTTTACCAATGCAGGTTTGAAATTTAGCTTCCCACTTTCTAGCTGGGGAGACTGTTCTTTGTGAAGCCAGGAGTGCTATTTTCAAGGAATGGACAAGACAGGAGATGGAAAGTGCCCAGTGCGTAGGGGATAACCAATGATTGCTGCAACAGTGAGCACCCAGTGAAAGAGTCCAACCCCGTGACTGTCCATTGGCCAGCCTCTCAGCTCTCCTAGCCAGCCTTGGGGAGCCTCCGGGCCAGGGAAGATGAAATTCCTGCGGACGCTCTCTCACCCTCAAGCAGAGAAGCAAAGGAAATGATTTGGATCGGGGAAATACATTCAGTCATTGCTTTGGGGAAGATGCTGCGGAATAAAGGGTATTTTCATATCTTGTAAAATATAATGGTAGGATTTTCCAACCAGTAGCATGACTTTCCTTTTTCTAAATAATTAGTTTCCATAATGATTTCTAATATGAATGTGCTTATTTAATGGGAATACAATATGCAATTCTGTATATCTTATTAAAACTCTAAGGAGCAATAATAGTCAAGGCTCAGAAAGCTTATTAAGACTAATACCCAAATGTGGTTAAATGCATTAAAACGCCTTAGTAAAGAATATGCACTATTGATCCCACTCACAGTCTTGGCTTTTGCAGAGGGTCCATTAAAGCACAGCATGTTATCAGTGCAAATTAGTCCCCAAAGTGCAGCTCTCCTCCATCTTAAAATGAGGTGGCATGAAATTGAAGCTGAAATGCCCTGGAAATTGCTGAATAATTATAGTTTTTTTCTTCTTTCAATGTCTTATATAATTTACTTAAATAGGATTTTCAATATTTGCTATCTCATGCGCAGTTTACAGCTTGGTTAATAGCATATAATAAAATACACTTTTTTATATAATCTCAAAAAATTGTTTTATCTTCCTCTCTAGGGACCCAACACAAATAAATAATAGAAACAAGGCCAAATTAGATACGAACAAAGTTTCTATTACTGAAGCCTCATGGCCCAACATTTTGTTTGTCAAGAAAACTTATAGATTATTCATCTATATAAGAACCCACTTCTCCTTCTCATTAATTATTATAATTTTATTTCCTGAGGAGAGCCCATCAAAAATACTTCAAGCATTTTCTGCCAGAGAGCACTAAATGAGGGTTTTTTCCTCAGCAGATGATTAAAATTGAGATGAAATTCACATAAAATAGTCATTGTAACATATACAATCCAATGGCGTTTAGTATATTCACAATGTTATGCAACTACCACCTCTATCTAGTTCCACAAAATTTTCATCACTCAATTCTTCCTTCTCCCGCAGCCCACATCTCGTCCCAGCCCCTGGTGACCACCGAGGTTGTGATTGCTTTAAAGGTGCTTGCAGCCAATTGGAGGAAGACATTTCTATGTCTTTATTAAGGGGACCATATGAGTGACCTGGAGCACTTGATAAAAATGGAGATTCCTGGGCCTCTGCCCATGGATATTCAGTACAATCAGTCCTGGGCTCTCAGCCTAGAGGCCATTTCTCCAGACATCTGAACACACTGGGGGGCTTTCTCTACCCCGAATAAACACTTTCAACCTAATAGGGTAATGGAGATGTGAAGTGAAGGCCTCTTTGAGAAATTTCCTCTGATGGAAATGGCAAGATGTGGTACGAGGGGAGCAGGTCAGGTCAGGGGAGGGGCTGGAGTATAAAGCAGTATGTCTGTATGTCAGAACAGAGATGTGTGCAGAAAGGAAGCTTCTGTTGGATGGCCGTGCTGAAGAAGAGTGGGGGAGGGAGGAGAAAGAGGAAGAAAGGGAAGCAGACAGGGAGAGAGAAAGGAAGGGGGGGGTAGTAGGTAGGTAGTTAGGTACGGCATTCAGTGGACCTGTGATCAACATCCACAGGAGAGCTGGCTGCTGTTTTCATCAGGGAGGAGGAAGGGCAGCTGTGGGTTGGGTGGTGGGGAGGTAAAGCTCTCCTTGACTAATGTCTTCTGTTTTCTCCCTCCAGAATAATCCGTGATTCACCGATGAGAGTGGGCGGCGGGGGTGTGGAAGTGTGTGGTTCCTTACAGGAGAATGAAAAGGCATGAAGTTGCAGAGAATGAGGGCCTGCTTTCTAGAAGAGCCGAGTGGGTACGCAGGGCTTCACTGAGGGTACAGGTGAGGGGAACCTGGACACACTAGCTGCGGAATCGCCCCCAGCAGGCCCTTCTCCTCAGCACAGCCAAGGCAGAGCAAGTGCAGAAGGTCCTCTGGGGTGCAGGTTCACCAGGAAGAGAGGGGGTGAGTGTGTGAAGGCGTGAAGGCTTTTGCACGGGAAAATATTCCGACTCTCTCAAGAATCCAGAGAAAAGACTTTTATCATGGGTGAAAACGTTAGGAACTGATTAAGTATTTTTTCCCATTCTCACCTACAGCTCTTTCTCAATTCCACCCCCTGCCAGGCCTCTCACAAATACTCTGCTTCTACAGGATACATTTTTAAGTACCTTTTAAAAATGTACTTACCATGAAATGACAATTCACATAAGAGCAAATGCAATCTGATAACAAAAATGTGAAAATGCTTCCACCTGACCAGCAAAGAAACGCAAACTTATTTGCTAAAATACAACTAGCTTGGGGCACCTGGGTGACTCAGCTGGTTGACCATCTGACTCATGACTTGGGCTCAGGTCATGAACTCACAGTTCACGGGTTCAAGCCCCACATCAGGCTCTGCGCTGACAGTACAGAGCCTGCTGGGGATTTTCTCTCTCCTTCTCTGCCTGCGCCTTCCCTGTTTGTGCTCTCTCTCTCTCTCTCAAATAAATAAACATGAAAAAAATTAAAAATACCGCTAGCTTTTTTTCTCACAAAGCAGATATGTTGTTTTTATATGCCCAGCACCCCTAACACCCATCATACCTGCATTCCCTTCCCCTATGTGAATGCAGGAGGCACAGCCAATTCCTTTGATTTGGATTGATTCAGGCTTCTGTTTGGAGAGACCTCCCCCATGATCATCCCTGTCCTTTCCCTACTGCCTTTTCCTCCCCCCCAAGCAGGGAGAATTGAGAGCCTCATCTGACAGACCTGAGCTTCCCCACTTCAGATGTCTTCTCTTGCCTGATCTTATGAGCCAATTTGTCTGTAAAGTATGTATGTCCCACTGCTCTGTCTTATGGCAAGAGGCCTGCCCCTGGGGGGAGACAGAAGCAGCCTCACCACATCCTGTGATTAAGTGAACAAATCTGTTTAAACGGGTCTGAAGAATTTGGCAACTCCACTTGACCACTGAGGGGAAACCTCATTTTCTAGGTGTATCTGTAATAAAGCTCATCTTTAGGTTAAAAGACAAAAAAAAAATTTTTCCAAAGTACTATTGCTTATTGTCTAGGACAGAGCTCTGAGCATCCCAAGCTTTCTCAGTTCATGACACCCCAAATGTCTCAGTCATTTTTTCCTGGTGCTCATAGACACAGGGACATACCTAACAATTCTGCTTACTGAGTAGTTAGGTCCAAACAATTTAGTATGTACTTATGTCTTAACCATTGAGTAGCTGTTTGGGGAAAAACATATGTGGAACGCAAAAGAAGGAATAATAGTTATTTCATTCTTACACTGTCACAACTACTTGCCAATAGAATGTACATGCCATTTGGGCCCCTCACTACTTCTGGAAACTTAGCATCAGGCTGTGGACCAGCACCCTCATTTCCTCTTTTACTCTGGCTTTCCTGAGTTACTTTGTAATCACAGCAATAACTAAAAACCCAGCCTTGCAAAGATGTGATGTCCTCCAAAGAAATGTAATGTGATCTCATTTTGAAACCAGGAGCTACCATCAGCTACTGGTTCATGTGCTGTTCAACAGATGTTACCCTCAGAAACTGTAATCACTCCATAGTGTCCCTGTGAGTTAGTTGTGGGATCCCAGGGCAGTGTGGTATACAGTTTGGAACCACTGACCTGAGATGAGAATTCTGCTTCAAGTTGGGCACTGACACCATTGTAGCCTTCAGCTTTCTTACCCCATTCCCCATGGGAAAGGTGATGCTGACATTATATACAGACAAAGGTCAAGGGGGAAAAAATCAGGCCCATCACCTCAGTTAGAGAGCAGAGAACTTCAACATTACAGAGATAAAACTTACATCCCATCCCAGACCAGACTTGAGTGAGATGGGAAACACACAACAAAGCATCAAACTGGGCCAGAACCATTCTCTGTTCTTATTTTAGTGTTTTAAAAACCCATTCAGTGCAGGGCATCTGGTTGGCTCAGGTCATGATCTCACAGTCTGTGGGTTTGAGCCCTGAATCGGGCTCTGTGCTGACAGCTCAGAGCCTGGAGCCTGCTTCAGATTCATGTCTCCCTCTCTCTGCCCCTCCCCCAGTCATGCTCTGTGTCTCAGTCTCTCAAAAAAAAAATAAACATTAATTTTTTTTTAATTCAGTGCTGATACACATGTTCTACATTGACATCTGTGTCTTGCCTCCTGCAGAGAAGAAGAAAAAGAGAGTGAGACATGGTCATTTTCAACTCTGGCATGGGCCTGCCCTGACCACTGGAACATTTCCAAGGTAACACAGGGAGAAAGAGAGGAAATTTACATTAAACCTGTTTTCTCCTAATTTGGTATCAGCTTCTGGAGCCGATAATATGCTGTGTGATCATATGAAATGTAACTCAGAGACAAAATACATTTCTACCAATGAGTAAAGGAAGCAGCTTTTAGACCTTTTTTTTTTCTTTTTAAACATGGTGCACATAGTCTTCTATGACCTTGCCATTTTACCCTGACTCCACTCAGGCGAAGGGAAATGTATCATGTGAAAGAGAGATTCATTTCTAGAGAAGAAAAAAAAACCATGTAATTTTGATCTTTGGGTCAGTCACTCAGTGTGCTAGTGATTGTGTAATTAAGTCATTTATTTCACCACTGAAATAAGTCTTTCCTTTAGTTGTTGCCATGATGAGTCTAAATCTCACATTGCAACATCATTGTTCCCTAGGTACAAAAGAGCTCCTTTTCTATTTGGCCTTTCTGGGTTAAACATAATGTGATTGGTTAGCATCCACTCGACCTCAGATGTCTAGTTTAATGGCACTTCCTTGCCCCCTCCACTGACTGGTCAGAAATAGGCAGGCTTCACCCATTTCAGCCGGTGGGGAACACAGAGACCCTAAGTCGGGGCTTCTGGGACAAGAAGCAATCTTTTTCCCCTGATGATGGTGAACACAGTTGGTTTGGGCAGCTGGTGTTAGCCGGGCCCCCATCCAGAAATTCCCACCATACTCAAATTGGAATTACTCAAGAGCGATTTCATAAAAGGGATTATCGACAGAGGTTAAGGGCAGTATGAAATGAAAGCGCAAAGGATAAAGAGGCACCCTACGGTGAGTCGCAGCAGAACCCACTTTCCATCTGTGCCCAAAGGCGTAAGGGCACAGGGGGGTTACCGGCACCCAGGAAACAGTGGTAGAGAGAGAGTCACCTTGAGAAGACCTCTATACTTGGCGGTGCGGAAGGTGGTCAGAAACGTGAAGCTTGCAGGGAGGAAACCAGACATGTAAATACTCGAGTCTCATTCTCTTCTCTCTGCTCTGTGCCTACAGGGGCTTCCCATTGGCTGAGTCCAGATAGAAGGCAGGAGAGGAGGGAGCCCATCCATGTAATGCACGAGTAGGTGGGTCTCACAGGACACAGAGCAAGGAGAGAGAAGGGCCGAGCGTGGGTCTGAAAGAATAACTAAAAACATTCAACACGCCAGCCTCGTATGAAGGTGAAGGGAGGCAGCCTAAGGCTGCAGCTGAGGCCACAGAAGTCAATGCAGAGACACAGTACGGGGTGACCAATGACAAGCAACCCGGGGGTCTGTCCTGTCCCTGGATTCTCTCTGTAAGACAACATGTTTCCATATTGTTCAAGCCAGTTGAACCCATAGGAGCTGTGAAGTGCCAGATAAACTGTCTTGACTCAGTACTTTTTTAAGCTGCAAGTGGTACTCCATGAGCAGGGTGTGAAAGGAGGTTAGTAGGTTAAAACCATTTTAAAAATGGAAAGAGCAAGAACAGAAAAATTATAGAGCATCTGAGAATAGAAAAAGAATATGTATGTTTTCATGAAACTTTGATTTTAATCATATGTGTGCACATATACACGAAACATACGTTTTCTAGACACATAAAATTTATTTCTTACTGTGTGTCATGGTAAAAAAAAAAAAAGTTTGAAAATCTCTCTGCAGACTGGCAAAGGATGTTCCTCCCTTGGAAAATTCTTCTCAGTTATATTATGCATTCAGGAAAACTTCTTAGCGTCAGAAGCCTGTGGGGCATCTTCAAGAGCACAGCAGTCTTTGTGTCACAGCTTCTGGAATTCTCTACGTGTAAAAAATAGACCACTTGGTTCAAGAGGCTACAGTTCTCTTTACAGTCAAACAACATTTCTCTCATATTTTTAAATATACCATGTATTTTCAAAATTTGCCCCTTTCTGTGAAAACAAATGCCCAACTCCTAATCTCTGCAAACGCAGAAGAACAACCAGCATTCCAAATTAAAAGTAACTCTCTGATTCCAAAAGTCTCTCGAAGAGGACAGCTGAGTGTTTTTCCAAGAGGGCCCATTCTCCGGTCCTGTTGTAAAAGTTCTGCTACCCACGCTGGCCACGCTAGTAGGCACTTCGACTGTTCTGGCAAATACAAATGGTCCCCCGATAACTGCTAGTAAAACACTGAACAGAATTTGGAGCTCATTTTTGAAAGTTTATAATGCAGTCAATGATCCTATGCTCTGGTGACACAAAGCATTTAAAATTAAGGGGTTTTGAGAACGTATCTAAGCGTTAATGCCCTTAAGGATACTTTTAACTGTAAGTAACGGAGAAGCAATAAAGGCATTTAATTCTGTTAGCTAACAAGTTGTCCAGAGGTAGACTGTTCCTGTTCCGTTTGGGGGACAGTATCTAAAAAATGACATGAAAGAAAATGACAAAATATATTTTCACTGTGTACATTGTCTCATTATCCAGTCATTTTGTCATTTCGTGGTTACAGAAATATTGATACAACTACAAGCTAGTTGCTCTCCCTGAGTTACTTCCAAGACAAAAAGAAAGGTTTTAGAACTGAAAAATTTTAAGGTTTTTTGGTTTTGTTTTGTTCTTTTTTAAGTGTCTATAGTTTTATCCAGGAAGCAAATCTTTTCTAGGAGCCTCTTCCCCAACAGATTTTTCCCTGATATCTTTTCAGCCACAAGTTGGTCATGTGCAAAATACGGGGCCAAACACTGGCAAAGGGGAACCCCATCACCATGACTGCTAAGACCTCTGAGAGACACTCCCTGCAGAGCACCACCTGCCTTGAGATTCAGGGACCTGAAGGATGAAATCAGGGTTTGGTTGGCTTGCAAGGAGGCAATGGCAGTCGGATAAATGGCTTCCTCCTCTCATTTTGCCTGCAGACTTGGACTGCCTCATCAGGGCAGGCGGAATGCCTTCTGGAATGTCAGCTCATCGGGAAGCCTCTTGGGAAAAGAGGTCACTGGTGTGCTTTCTCCATGTGGGGAAAAGTTTTAAAAGTCTAAAAAGCAAGGAAGTAGAGACAAATAACCTGAGGCTCTTAAATCTTAGCTTCATCAGAAGAAGCTTTAACTAAAGAATTTTTTGTGCCAAATCCCAACCCTTGTGAGACTAATGCTGTGCCAACCTCTGAATGTTCAGGTGTATGAGTCAACTACAACAAATGGCCAAGAACATCTCTGATTTTGTTTTAATCCTCCGCACATCCATAGTCTGCACAATCTTAAGAGCAAGCTCAAGCGGCTGTATGAGGTGCCCACGTATGCATCCATGTTAAAATAAGTTTACAGCAAAGACTAAATTAGTTCTCCCCTTGTTTGACATACATTTGAAAATACTTCCCTAGTAGATCACTTGATTATTTAAAAGGAAATACCATAAATTCCTGGGGAAATTAAAAAACTGCTCACTTACATTGGTGGAAATCTTGCTGAGTGCTCTTTTAGAAATGAGCTCCCCCCCCTTTCTTACTTTATTATATCAATTCTATTGTGTTAAAACTGAATACCAAGTTGATCACTGCCCCACTAAAACATCCAAATTATCAGCTAAGTTCTTTAGTCTAAATGTGACTATCTAGTAGTCATTCCCGCATTGTCAAAAACTTGGAGATGTTACTCTATGGCAAACTATTAGCATAATTAATGTAATGTTTGAACTTGCCTTGGACTGAGATGTTCATGCTTTCAGACATTATATAGTGATAAGAGCCAAAAGATAGAGATCAACTACTTTATAGGGCATTGTGCTAAATATTTTCCAGACATATTTTCATTTAATTCTCATAAGCCTGGGAAGTCAGCACTATTTTCAAAATCTAACCTATGTTGTAACTTCTTAGGAAGATGATGTAAACATTCCATTGTTACTAAAGTAATATTTTGAAATTGTCAAGTATGTTGAAGTGATTGTTACAAAGCTGTTAGGTTGAACCAAATATTTTACACTTGCTGAAGTCATTGGAGGTTACGATTATGATTCACTTAATGTGTTTAGGCTATCCACGTTCTTTGGTTACAAACAAGAGAAACAGGTTGTGGTTAACTGCAGTAAAACCGAAACATACTGGAAAGGCTTGAGGATCACGGAAGGGTGAACAACTAGATAATTCGAAGAGTAAGAATACGGCGGTTCCCAGCATCAAGGCAACAGGAACTAAGGGACCAGTTTCTTCAAGCAAAACACCGCAGACATCATCAGTCCTGGCCACTTCCTGTGGGCGTGTCTCACAATTCAAATTTCTGGGAGGTTGAATCTGATTGGGCTAGCTTGGGTCACATGCTTTACTATTTTTCTATGCAGACAGGCACAAAATAGCAGAGGAGAAGTTTTGTAATAGAAAAAGAAGGTGCTGTTTCCAAAGATGGAGGAGGGGATGCTGGGCTGATAAAAAGGAGATGTTCCCAGCAATATGTGACAGGGCTGGGAGTTAAGACTCAAACCATTTTGGGCTCTTAACCATTTTCTTTTCTTTCCCTTTTCATTTTCTTTTCTTTTCTTCTCTTTTTTCTTTTCATTTCTTTTCTTCTTTTCTTTTTTTTCTTACTGAGTAACATAATCTCAATGGAACAAAATGAGATAAACATATAATAATTATCACATAGGGCATGGCACTGCTGTGCACAAATTCAATGATACATTACCAGCACTCACAGAAGGGTCTTGAGGGAGTCCAGTGGCCATTCTTGCTGGTGGCATCTTGTACCACAGCCTGCTTGTTGGGAAGCTCTGTTGGCAGCCAAACTGGTCTCATCAACCAAAGCTGGGATCACCGGGCTGTCTCAGTTCTCAGTTCAGTTGCAGAAGTGTGTACTTCCTATTTCCAGTGGACTGACGTCAGAAAATTAACATGATTGCTACCCTTAGGATCCTCCCCTGTTTCATTTGTGGTTTTACTGTTTCACTACCAGCTCTGGGAAACAGCCTTTCATATTTTAAAATTTCCACATTCGTTTTTGAAACAAAGATTTGTTTTCCCCACATTTCCATGGTTTTCATGAATGTGTAAAGAGACAACTCAGGTTATAAAATGTTGCTTTTAAAGTTAAAGGTGTGTTTCAAATTGTAAAATAGCCACCTGAAAGCCTCTTTAATATTTACAAATTTTCACCATTCAGTATCTTTTCTCTTTGAAGCTGTAACATGTCTTATTTTGAAATGCCTGCAGACTTCATTTAGAACTAGAAAAACAGGCTTCTTTTTTTCTCATAAAATACTAGATGTGTTTTAGGGTAGCTTAGTCCTGGTCCATAAAATTAAAAAAAAAAAAAAAAACTAAACTTTTGCAAAAAAAAGAAAGAAAGAGGAGGCAAGGGGGAGGGAGGAAGGAAAAAAAGAAAAGAAAAAAATAATAGAATTACTTCTCACGACCATTTAATGAGCTTGTCAGGACATAGGGTAGGGTAGGTACATGTCTGCACACATAGTTTCAATTGATGGCAAAGATAATTACTGCTAAAAATAAGAGTAAGTTCATGAAGGAAACGAAAGTGTGCAAAGAAAAAAGGAAGCATGACATTGCTCCAGCAGAACAGACCCTGGCTATGCTGTACTGAAGAATTTAATAGGAATGCATTTGCTATTTTTAAAGGGCTTCTGAAGGTTTGATTCTGAAGGTTAAAGATGTTGCTCTAGATCTAGACCACAGGAGTGCCAGTCCGGGCTCTGCCCCTTAGTAGCTGTGTGGTCGAAGTCAAATACCACACTATTTCCATGGGCCTCAGTATCCTCGTATGTAAAATGGGGATAATAAAACCCCACCTCCTGAATGTTTTTCTGTGAGATAATACTTCTAAGTTACTGAGAATGGTGCCTGGATTTTATATTAGTAGGTCTATGGGTAGGATATTGGGAACCATAAAAAACTATGTTGTAGAAACAATACATATTGACATATGGAAGTATTTGTTATAAAATAGTATATAGTACATGAGTCTAATTTTATTTTTATAAGATACATGCATATATATCTGTATATATATATTCATTAACAAAGGAAACATGATGTTCATAGTGGTTATCTCTGAGTTATAAGGTTGTCTTTGAGTGATAGGATTGTGAGTGATGGGTTACTTTCTTCATTGGATTCTTCCATATTTTCCAAATTTGACCAAATGTACCCAACTGATTTTATAGTCAGGAAATAATAAAAATCACTGTAAGTACAACCAGTATTTTTTATTTTATTTTTCTCTAGGTAAGAAAGATAAAGTCAAGGAGAAAAGGGCCTTGATGGTCAAGATCATGGAGAAACTAACTGGCTGGGTCACAGAGGAATTAAAAAAAAAAAAGGCTCAATAAAGGGGTGTCTTCAGGGACACTTGGGTGGCTCAGTTGGTTAAGCGGCAGACTTTGGCTCAGGTCACGATCTCGAAGTTTGTGAATTCGAGCCCTGCGTCAGGCTCTGTGCTGACAGCTCAGAGGCTGGAACATGTTTCAGATTCTGTGTCTCCCTCTCTCTCTGACCCTCCCCTGCTCATACTCTGTCTCTCTGTGTCTCAAAAAGAAATAAGCGTTTAAAAAAATTTTGTTTAAATAAAAGGGTGCCTTCAGAGGAAGGAAATAATATGGGATTCAGATCCTTGTGTGTGTTTAGATCTTCTAGCAAACCTAGAACTGTGTGACCTTACCCAAGCGACTTAGCATCTATGACTTATAAATATGAATATTTATAAATTAAGGCTGGGATGCCTCTTGTGGAGAATGCATGCCATATGTAAGGAATTAGGCACACAGTACACATTCGATAATGATGTCCTTATCTTACAATGGCGTCAGTTTATCATATTCATTATTCATTAAGTGAAAAGAAAATAACACTTGTATATAATTTCCTGCCATAAACTGGAATTTAAGTTAAGCCCATGAATGTCATAAATAACTCAATAATCTGTATTCTTTTTATTAATGTTTGAGTCCAAAGGGCAAGACTGGGCTCCATTTTTTGTAAAGAGATTATTTCTACCTGGTCTTTATGTAGTTAAAAAAAATAGTTGAAACCAAGTCACAATTTATTTAGAAAAAAAAAAGATTTAGGTTTTTTTTAAAATGAAATAATAGCAATTATATTATTTACAATGGACCTCCATGCCACCAACCTTGACATCAGGAATTGTTTCCATTATTTTGGGGTTTCCTGCCTATTTAGTCTCCTGATCAAATGATATCTAAGTAAATATGAGGAGGGGAGTCACTTTCACTAAATGTGGTTGTTAATTATGCGTTGAATACAGTTTTTTGAAATTTAATGAGTGAATACAAAGTGAATATAGCTAAGCATCCATCTTCAAAAACACATTGATTCTAACAAACATAAAAATTGGAACACAGCAAGGGAGGTAATACATAAATGATCTATTGATTAAAAAAAACTACCTGGGACCTCCACTCTAAGACTAGCATTTAGGAAGAGGATTATCAATTTATCTATAAGCCAGTGTTTTCCAAACCTTTTGGACCATGACCCACAATAAGAAATACATATTTCTCATTATGATCTGGTAGATGGATGTATATATGAATACAAGTTTCACCAAGTAACATTTTTTCATCACCTGGCCCCAAACCTCACTACTCTCAAAAGCTACGCTTCTCAAATTTTAATATATATATGAATTTTCTGGGCACCTAATTCAATGGGTCTAGAATAGGACCTTTGAGTCTACATTTCTAACAAGTGCCAGGTGATGCCAATGTTATTGGTCCACAGATCACTCTTTGAGGAGCAGATTCTACAAGGGCTCTAGGCGTAACAGAGTCTGGTCTAAATGCCCCTATATTACCGGGGACATAAATAGAGGCAAATGAAAATCTCTTAATTTTAACCCCCTCTCAACATTATAAACAATAATGTTTAGTTATTGTCTAAGCTTCTGCTCATTTTGTTCCTGTAGACTTGCTCTCCAAAGTCTGCCTCCATCTGGTATATTGCTACTTACCTTTTAGGTTCTTCTCCAAAGCTGTCTTCTGAGACAAGACCCTCCCAGTACCTGATGGCAGCCAGGTCCCTGTAGGCTGAAGGGGATGGGTGTGTTCCCATTGGCTCCTCTACTCATCCTCACTTGATATACCTGTTCAGTGCCCATCAAAGGGCCCTGAGAGACCCTTGCTTTGAGCAGAATGCCCTTTTAGCCATATTCTTCCTCAGACTCTGCAGTTCTTCAGGACACTGTAGTTTACCTAGCCAAAAGGGATCGGTGGTGTCTTCACCCTTGAACTTGTGCATAACCTTTTGAGTCCCTTGAGGGGAAGATACCTATAATAATACAAGGTCATATACAAATATCCAAATAACATAATAACATTAAGAGCTATTTTCTTTAAAACATAAAAATATTCCTGTGTTACTGAACCTCCTTTCTACCTGGCAAGGACAAACCAGACTTCCTGCCACAGATGGATCAAGAAGGTAACATAAGTGAGTGAGGGTGGTCAGTTAGAGGCAGCATTCTGGCAAGTCCATGACTCATTTGAGCAGGGTGGTATCCAGCCACCCCCACCCCCATCCAGGGAAATGCCACCCAGGGCTGCCAGAAATCCAGATTTTTATATGAAGTCTCCTGCAGCAACAAATCCAATTTTTAGTTGTTGTTTAAACACTGAGAAAGCCAAACCAAACAAATCTATGGACCAGATGCAGCTGGTTGAGGGAAGACAGGGAGGAACACATAATTTTTTTGTATTTCATTTAAAGTGACGCTGCTTTTAAAATAATTTTTACTTCTAGCCTGTTGAAATCAATCAAAGCCAAGTGTAAAGCTTACCAGTGCCTGACAGCATCTGTGCTTGGTGATGGCCTCACTCTTAAGCTGAGAAATGGGCAATAATGTCAAGTCTTGCTCAAGAGACTCTTCGCCTCCATACATATAAACTTACATACATAACCAAAAACACCCAGAAGCATCTGGAAAGTCTGATTCCTATGTCTGTATCAACTGTTCAGTGTACTGTTTTTCCTGGCCTTCTTTTCAGAAAAAAGCTGCCATGTAACATGAGGATTCCAGAGAGCTGGTGAGCACATCTGGTTCTGGCCACAGTCTATATGGGAAGTGCAGCATCCAATTCCAGTTCTATTTGTGCAGCAAATCCTCCAGTCAGGCAGGCAAGGTAAAAGGCTCTAGGTGTTTAGGATTAGAATGCCCAAAGGAAACAAAAGATCCATGAAAGCTGCCTGGGTTGAACAGCATGTGGGAAGGAGAAAATTAGTGGGTAATCAGCAATACGTTTCGTATCATCTTGAACTGACAGTATCCTGCAAACCAAATGACTACACCTATAAGAATATTATATCCATGGTGTCCAAAACACTACTTTCATTGCTTTCATTTTTGTGTTTTCCTCCCATCCTTCTCTTTGTTTTTCAGATCAGAAAACAACCACCAAGGTATCTGAAATAATGGCTTCATGTCTTACTCACCTTGGAGTCCTCCCTGCCAGTCAATAGAACTTTAGTGAATTTCTGTCAATCGAACAAATGGATGAATACATTATTTTAAATCACAGAGGCTGGAATACATTATTTTAAATCACAGTGACTTTTTAAAATTTTCTTTTCATTTATTTTTTAAGTTTTTATTGTAATTCCAGTTAGTTAATATGCAGTGTTACATTAGTTTCAGATGTACATTAGAGTAATTCAGCACATCCATACATTACCTTGTGCTCCAGTCAGAGAAGGACAAATACCTTACAATATCACTCATATGTGGAATTTAGGAAACAAAACAAACAAGCAAAAGGAAAAATGTAAGAGAGTGGGAGAAAAAGAAGCAGACTCTTAATTATACAGAACAATGTGATGGATACCAGAGGGGAAGGGGCTGGGATTGGGGGCCTAGGTTAAATAGATGGTGGGGATTAGAACAGTGACAGTTTTTACTTTGTTCTATATACTAGACACCAAATCAGAGGTGCCCGTTTATTGCACGTAACAATGAATAAACAACAAGGAAAAAGGCAAGAGGCGTACAAGCTCCTTTTGATCACCAATAGGAGATTTCCAGTGTGGCTAATCCCACAAATACATGGTATTATGAAAACATGTAATAATAGGATTTGATCCAGGCAGGAATATCAGTGAAGGCGTCCTTGGGGAAGACATAAAGGATGTAAAGGGATGTTGATTATGAAAGAAGGGTAGAAAGAACCTTCTGGCCTATATTAGCAAATTATGGCCCATGGGCCAAATCCAGGACATTGCATATTTTTATAAATAAAATTGGATTGGATCACAGCCACACCCAGTTGTTTACATAGTGTCTATGGATACTTTTGTGCTAAGATGGCATTATAGCATGGCTCGTTGATATTTAGATGGACCCCTTCTGAGGCCAAACTACACACACACACACACACACACACGGGCTTGACAGTGTGTTGTTAGCTTCTAACAGTATTTTTCAGATTGTAAGTCACCACTGGTTAGGGGATCATGAATCAGTTTGGTGAATTATAGTCATCATTAAAAAAAAATAAAGTAGGGAAGATGGTTTTTTAAAAAAAGTCATAGCATATCACATAGCACATGTAGCAAGAAAAGATATTATTTGGTGAAACTTTTATTCAGATACACATCCATCTAACAGATCACAATGAGAAATACGTGTTTCTTATTGTGGGTCATGGTCCAAAAGGTTTGAAAACCACTGGCTTCTAAGATAAACTGATAATCCTCTTCCTAAATGCTAGTCTTAGAGGGGAGGTCCCAGGTAGCTTTTGTTTTATCAATAGATAATTTATGTATTATCTCACTTGATGCACTCCAATTTTTACGTTTGTTAGAATCAATGTGTTTTTGAAGATTAATGCTTAGCTACATTCACTTTGTATTCACTCGTTAAATTTAAAAAAGCTGTATTCAACGCATAATCAACAACCACATTTAGTGAAAGATAATTCTAAACTTTAAGAAACAAAACAACAACAAAACAGCAAAAGAGATCTAACGATAGGACACAAACCAGTGGACGAAAGGAATCCATCACCAAATTCTATTTCCTCTTCCATGTGCAACGGCCAAGATCGCTGACAGAAATTAAAAAGCTTAACCCGCCATTTCTGTACCTGAGTAGTAGTTTCTAATAACATCCCGATGATAGTCAATTTGGTTTGGGGGAAACAAAATAAATGCTTATTCTGCTAAATGATTTTGTTCCTGCACCTTGTCCACTCCTTATTTAAGTGACTCTGAAATACACATGCACACACAGCCCATAAATGATTAAAACTAAGCAACCATGGACTTGATCATGCTCATCCTTTCTGGGATCTGCCCTCCCTTAGGGCAAGGTCGCAAGAGTTATCAAAGATGTTCTTTGTTCCTTTAACAGTTAGAATAAATACAAAGTGGCTCGTTAGCCAAGCTGTCATCAAAGGAAGTTTCTCACTATTACTTCATGGTTGTTCTACCCCAACAGAGTAAGAAAGTGTGGATGGCACTGTTTACAGGGTCCAGTTTGCATATGATAGGAGCCTGGTATAGACCTTCCTAGTATGTTACCCCCATAGACAATCCCCTGCAGAGTGTTAGGGCTGGACTCACAGGTCACATAATTTGAACTTGTCATCTTACTGATGAGAAACATATGTGGTGAGGTGACCAGGTAGGAATCCACCCAGGTTTTCTTCCATCGGTGGAGTACACACTGCTGTTGCTGCTCTGTGAAAACACCCGTGACTACGTGAGGCTGAGCCCCTGAGGTCAGTAGGGTCTGCAATTCTAATTTTCTGAGATACAAAAGGGCAGAAGTCTCAGCAGCCTGGGACTCTGCATTCCACAAAGCTGCTGATTCTGAGCGGTGTCAGAGTCAATCTGAGCGGTCCTCTTGCTGTCTCAAGCAGCACACTCCATTTCACCAGCACCACTGAAGGCAGCGAGATAAGTGCAATAAATAGATGGTCTCCAACACATCTTGCTTCCTACTCTCCTCCAAGGGCAGTCTGCACCTCTACTCCTGTATTTCAGGAAGAAGCTACCCTTGCAATTGCATATATTGTGTGTCCCTATCCAGGTATGTACATTCATTTACTCATGAACCATTTATGATATGTTGAGCACATGCTGTGTGCCAGGCACAGTGCTGGGCCCTTCAGAGAGAACAGTAGCAGCCAAGTACAAGGTGGGATATTATAAGTGGTACCTAACTGTACAAACAGAGTGAGAATTAAATTACAGTTATGGAAGCCATATATACAGGTCTTGAAGTTACACTCAAAAGACTTTAGATTCACCCAACATTATTGGCATCCAGCTAAATTTTCACCAGCTTGCCCCATGTTTTCTTGTCTTGAAGATGTTGCTAGAAGCAACTTGGAAGGAGTTAAAAACCTGGCTTAGTGCTCCAGTGTCACCGTTTACTAGCTGAGTGACCTTGAGCAAATTCCCCAATCTCCCTGATCATCAGTTGCTGTTTCTTCAGCAAGCCTGAGAGCACCTATCTTACAGCTTGTCAGACGACTACGATGATGCATGCATGCAGTGTGTCTACAAAACAAGTTACTTCATCTCTCTGGGCCTCACTGTCTTTGCTTGCAAAATCAGCATAATAGAATCCATGTCATACAGCTGCTGAGAAAATTAAATGAGAAAATAGCCACTTCAGTACTAAATCCACTTTGGTTATTCTATCAAAGTGTCCTACGAACCGTAAAATCTAGATAAAAGTAAAATATGATGAACTATTAAAGTTAATTTCAGTCAAAAGAAGAGTACTGGGACCAGATTCATTCCAAAGCGCTCCATATCCCGGTGGATGGTGCCTTTAAAACAAGCTTTCAGGTTCAGTGCTATTTTGGAAGTTCAAAGAGATGAGTCTGCTTTAGCTGTAGTATCATATGCCCATTTAGCTGAAC
Source organism: Hyaena hyaena (assembly GCF_003009895.1). Classification (NCBI taxonomy): domain Eukaryota; kingdom Metazoa; phylum Chordata; class Mammalia; order Carnivora; family Hyaenidae; genus Hyaena; species Hyaena hyaena. The sequence continues at coordinate 1,042,266 of NW_024080837.1, forward strand.
ATGTGCTCTTTTTCAGGACCTCTGCTCTCCTCTTCTCTTTCTTTTCAGATCACTTCTCAATGTGTAATTCCTTTAAGGACCAGTTCCAAAGTATTTATGTTAGTCCTGTCTGTGTAGAAAAAATAAGAAAATGCCACCAACATCTTCCATCTTAGTCTGTTTATTCTTCCGATTCTTTAAAAAATTCTAATGTTTATTTTTGAGAGAGAGAGAGAGCGTGAGCAGGAAAGGGGCAGAGACAGAGGGAGATACAGAATCCGGAGCAGGCTCCACGCTCTAAGCTGTCAGCACAGAGCCCAACACGGGGCCCGAACCCACAAACCATGAGATCCTGACAGACACAACTGACTGAGCTACCCAGGTGCCCCAATTCTTCCTGTTCTTTAAAGCAGTAAGGATAATTTTTCCCATCCTCGAAATGTACTTCCTCAAAATGAGATAGGGCTGCACCAAAGCAGTTTGAAAACTGAAGGGTTCTCTGGGTGGAGAGGATATCATTACCTACCAGAACTTGAAATTGCAAAACGAACACACAATATTGCTTTCTTTGGGTTTGAACCCATCCCTGTTTATAGATGCTGATAAATTTCTGTTTCAGTAAACACTAGACATTGAGTGTTGCACTATCTCTTGACCTATTTTTCAAGACGGTTCAATTCAGGTAAAAAAAAAAATCCACTGGCTACCTTACTTTTTTTTTCATTCAAATGACCATTTTCAAAACAACCAATTTTTTTGGTTAGAATTCACTGAGTTTCTATTTGTACAATAGCCTGCAGAAAACGAGACTGACTAAAATATTAGCATTCTGTAAATCCAGACTTGTTCAGTCAATAGTAAGCAAGAATGTATGAAGAAGATATTCAGCTTATATCTACAGAGAGAAAATGACTATTCATGTTTTTAAATTATTGGCCTTATGATTTTTGGAATGTAAAAAAGAAGGAGGAAGAAGAGGCAAGGGGGAGGGGAAGGGGGAGGAAGAGGAGGAGGAAGAGAAAAAGAAGGAAGAGGAGGAGGAGAAGGGGGAGAAGAATCTTGTTGCAAAGTATGGACAGACGTGAATGAGCATCAGTTAAAAATTTCAGCTACAGTCATCCAAATAAATATGCACATCCATGCCTGTTGCATAGTTAGGAGACAATTCCCTTAGTTTTCACAATTTCTAGTGAAGAGTGCTATTCTGACCTAGCTGTCCTGGAAACACCTGCTCTGTTGTGTAATATTGATGAACTTGAGTTTGGAGCTGCTAGCACTGTACCTTTCTCCGTGAATAATAGGACACACATAAATGATTAAACCAAGGTAACCGGAAACCTGATCTTGCCTGTCCTCCTTGGGATCAAATTCATTTATCAGCCCACCCAGGTCACTGACCTCGATTACTCAGAGCCTAGCTACTAAAATGATTAATTCATCTATTCTCTCATTTCTCTCATTTAATTTAAAGGTGGGAGGGGAAACAAAAATATTTTCAATGAATTGACCTGTAAGCAATCTCACTAAACTTGCTGCATCCTTGAAAGCATTTATTAATGGTAATGAGAAGTATCAATACATGCTACAGCAGAGATAAGAAACAAAGAAAGCATAGCTTTTCTTATATATTTTCCTCATATTAATCACCTTGTTATCCCAAGTTTAATCCTCTCTACAATTCTCCACACTATTCTAACTTTAAAAGATGTATAGGTACATGAATTGAAAATATATACTGGCAGATATAAAGATCTAATTGCATTTTTGCAGAGGAAGTAATGAAAGAATTTTTAATGTGTTGATTTTTTATAATCAATGGAGAACCCTAATGTTGAGTAAAGTATAGTTTTTTTTTCAAAATTTCAAGGCAAAAATTATCCATTAGAAGCTTTTGGCAAATGATATTGTTGTCTTCTTCATGGAATGGTGGGCATAGAGAACATAATAAGAGCATATGTATAAACCAATTCATTTTCATCCTAGAAACCAAATAATCCAAAATCAATTTACTCTAAGCATCAAGAGAGCATAATACAATATTGTAAAATGATTAAAGTGGATTCTACTGAAAGTAGATTGGTAAATATTTAATAGCTGTTTGGGGGATGGGAGCCCTGATTTGTGGTAAATATACCCACTGGGACTGATTTCAAGCTATCAATGTAAAGTCACCGGACACTGAGTTAGGAAGTAATGTGTGGTAATGCACCCAGTATTTTCTTCATATGGAATCTGCCAGATTTAGCAAGTAAAAAGCTAGAATGCCCAGTTAAATGTGAATTTCAGATAAACAACAGCTAATTGGTTTAATATTAGTATTTTTATGTAATATTTGGGACACATCTTTACTAGGAGATTATCCATTGTTTACCTGAAATTCACATTTAACCGGGTAGCCTAGATTTTATCTGGCAATCCGAACGTAGACACCCTAGGCATAAAGAACCTCAGGTGTATAAATAACAGTAAAATGTAATGATGAGCTTAGAGTCATTTATGAACTTAAAAAGTTCATGACTTTTTAAAATATAATTTAAATTTTGAGTTTATATAATCTGCTTTTTTCATGGTGACTGTGTTTGACACCCATCTGCAAATTCCTGAAAATTTAGCAATCAGCTTTTGCAAGTCAGCTCCAGCACACCGCTGATATTTTACTTAAGTCTAATAGTCCACCAGAGTTAGACTTTGAAGATGCAATGATACAGAGTTTAAAGTATATCTCAGCTCATAATACTACCGGCATTTTAAAATAACTTGTAGACATGGCCTTATTAAATTTCATGTGAAGTATATTTCCTTGCACCAAAGTCTCCCAACCCCCACCTCACCCTCCAAGCCCCACCCCCAAATTTCTCTGTAGCAGAGAAGAAAGCATCTCCAGACTTCTTTTCCATTTTTAGAGATTTATGTGGTAGCTGGCCCTCTTTAGAACTGAGCAATCTTCATGAAAAAGTTCTGACTTCAAAGCTTCTGCCATTTTTCGGTGGGGCTCAAGGGTGAGGACCTAGGGGGGTAGGAGGTCCTTCTGTTCTTGTGTTTAGCTGAGCACTTTCAACAGATGTTGGTAATGCAAAGATAAGCCTGGAATTCTGTTTGGGATAAAGGTGAAAAATCTGATCCACAAAGTAAAAGGGATAGGCGCATGTAGATTTGCAGTTAGGGAAAAAACACAATGAAGATGAACTCTAGAGAAAGACTATAGAGGAAGCCAAAACCACCGTTTATCTAATGTTTAAAAATGAAGTCCATACATCCATAACACAGATATCCTTCACTTTAGTCAAACATTATGCTCAAAGGCATTTTTAAAATCAATTCATTTTCTTTTTTGACATTTGGGGAATTCCTATTTTCAATATGATAAAAACTTGCAGCATCAATGACCAATTACTCCGTGTCAATATTATTTGTTATTAAACTAGGTTGCCTTTTAGGTTTTTTTAAGTGAGGAACCCAAAGTACAAGTATCGTTCGTATTTATGCATTTCTGTCTGATCTAACCTAATTTTCATTTAAAGTAATTGACATTTGGTTAAATGTTAACATCAATTGTCCGGGGAGAACATTAAGGTAGATACTAAATGAGTCCTGAGTTGGAGCCCCACATCAGCTCGCTGCTGTCAGCCTGTCAGTGTGGAGCCAGCTTCAGATTCCCCACTTGCACTCTCCCAAAAATAAAATTATGTAAAAAAATAAAAACCAACAGTAGTCAGAACATGCACCCGATAAAGACATCTGCATGAAAATTGCAAATTTGTATATCAATACTAACAGCCAGCCAGAAAACTCTACAATCTAGTTCTTTTTTTTATTCCTTTTTAAAAAAGTTTATTTATTTATTTTGAGAGAGAGAGAGTGGGGGAAAGGCAGAGAGAGAGAGGGAGAGAGAGAGAATCCTAAGCTGGCTCCATGCTGACGGTACAGAGATCCTCATGGGGCTCGAACTCAGGAACTGTGAGATCATGACCTGAGCTAAAATCAAGAGATGGTGATGTAACTGGCTGAGCCACCCAGGCACCCCTTTCATTTCTAATATTAGGAAATTATTATGGCAAATAGGAACAGTTATTACACATGTTTGAAGTTTCTTCTAGTAATTTGAATAGTAACTCAGAGAAGTATCACTGTAGGGTCTTCAGAGTTGTTTATAAACTTTATTTAGCTTCCAAACTGAGTTTTGACTATACCAGAAATCTGGTATATTATTGATAATAATGGAGCTGGACACAATTAAATCATTTCACTAGTATAGCAGCGTCTTCTTCGAAGCGCTTGATTAAACTTGTATCGATTATCTCAAACATGCCTCCTCAAATTATTTTTCAAGATTACATAATTTATCAAACTTATGTATATTACCTAGGACGCTGAGTGATGAAAAGCAATCCTCCTACATTTTACTGTTCCAGAATGAAATTGAATGTATTTCCATTTCTTCTCAGTGAAATAGAAGATGTGCAATCAAAGAGATGGTAAATTTGTCCCAAAATGTAAGTGTGCAATGAATTCAAAAGTTTAAGTAAAATGTTTCAGAGATAGTATGGAATAAATAAAATGTTAGGAATACAAGAGAAAGTGAAAATAAATGATTATATCCAGGACTGTCTCATTTGCACATAATACAGTATTATATTACTGTTGCTGTTATTTGCTCCTATTAAAAAAAGAGATGATTGTATTTGGGATTGTGTCTCATTCTTACATAATGCAAGCTATTGTGCTTTCTAGTGTTATTTGTTCCCATTAACTTTCACTTAAGCCTACTAAAAAGGTTGTAGTATTTTTGATCATACAATAATGAAAAGGTCATCAAATGACACCAAGGACCCCCAGGTCACCAACCTGCTGCATGACTTTGGCCACTCATCTTGTCTCTCTGGATCTCAGCTGTCTCCCCCAGAGAATAAAAAGTTGGAATATATATTTCCTAGGCTTCCTTTCTGAAATTACAAAATTCCTACTTAAAAATCCTGGGTTTCTGCACTCAAACATCAGAATAAAAGAGCAGGTACTGTAAATGACCCAGCAACCTGTATGCAGTTAGGATGGTGGATAATACTTCAGCAGTCCTTTTTCAGTTCCCAATAAAAATCTCAATTTAAAAAAAATCTCAATATTTTCTTTAATCTAAACTTGATAAGAATTCAGAATATTAATAAATGTTAAGGTAACAGGATAGTTAGGGGGGAAACTTCCATATACTGAAGAAAATTTATCACAGGTTCCATATTAACGTCAGAGCAATGGGTTTGTTACCCAGTCACAAATGATAGAAATTACATACTTTACCAATTTAATTTAAAAATAACATGTCAACCTGAAAATGTATAAGGCGAGGGCTGTAGGTTTTCAAAATTACTTCAGAGTCAAAATTACTTCAGAGTGAAGGGTGCCTGTGTGGCTCAGTCAGTTGAGCATCAGATTCTTGATTTTGGTTCAGGTCATGATCCCAGGGTTGTAGGATTAAGCCCCAAATCCATGCTTTCCACTGAGCGTGGAGCCTGCTTAAGATTCTCTCCTTCTCTCTCTTTCTCTCTGTCCCTCTCTCTCCACCTCTCTAAAAAAAAATATTACTTCAGGGAGTACACTAGAAAAAAAGGTAAAGATTGTACCCTAAACAGTCTTATCTTGTTCAATGCTTCATTCCTAATCTCTACCGTAATAGTGAATCTTCAATATACTAAGTAAATCTTCAATAAATCTTGAAAAAAAGTGCTGGGAAACAAAGGAGACCTTTGGAGAAACCTCCCAGATGAGTAAATCCTTCTCTATCCTTTGCCACCCCGTATACAAGCTGCTTCTCAACAGTGGTAGCCACTTTGATATTCAGTGAGTCACTTGCATTTAGATGATACACTTGACCACCATTTGGTTCACCACCTCCCCCCATCCCCCAGTAAACAGACACTGTGTGAGGAAGAGAGTCCTTGACTAAGCCTGCCATCCAGACTCCATCATGATGTCCTCAGGGCACTGCGTAGCCAAGGTGTGGTGGTTTAGAGGTCTGGAGCTCAGTCCTTTTCCCTCCTGCTGAAGGAACGAAGAGACTGCAAAAATTGGGTTCCTCAGGATAAAGTGAAATGCTGGGTAAATGTGAGGCAATTAGAAAAAGGATTCTTTTTCCGTGTGAATTTACGTGGATGAGTTCCAGATGTCTGTGAATTCCAGAGACATCTTTTAATATTTGTGTGTTCATACAATTACATCTAAAAAGTATATATTACCAGATATGTTGATGGGTTTTCTTTTACAGTGAACTAGCAATTGAAAACAATTTTCAAAAAAATGAGATGTTTGTTTCTTAAGCCAGTATTTTTCCAGCTGTAAATTCCCTAGAATTAAAGGTCATTTTTTTTCTGCTTTAAAAGTGCTATGTTACTCAAATCTAGGGGAAAAAAAAGACAAAAAGCAGAGTCTTAATTCATTGATAAGCATCTTTAAAAATGTTAGTTTCTTCAATGCAGTGAATCTTTAGTAATAATAGTATAATGGCTTTGTCCTTTAAAAAAAAAAAGTCAAATATTTCCCAAACAATTCCACTTTTAGTAATTTGTCTGGCAGGAAAAAAATTCTATGACTATATAAAGATGTTCAAAGGTATACACTGCAGGAAATAAACAGAAAAATTGGGTATAAAAAAACTTAACAATGGGGTATTAGATAAATACATTAGACAACTCTTATTGATAGTATAATATGCAGTTGTTTAAAAGAATAAGGTAGAACTATGTTTATTGACATTAAAATATGTTAAAGCAAATAAAGAAACAAATTGCAGAACAGGATATATGACACAGCTCTATTTTTGCTAATAAATAAACATGCAAATATGAAAGTCCATGTCCAGATAAACTTGGAAGAATGCACACAAAACTATTAATTATACTTACATTTGGGTAGTGGAATTAGAGAGAGCTTAGGAGAAAATTACAACCTTTATTTTATCTGTTCCTTTTTATAAATCTTCACTATAAACGAGTCATTCTCATAACTTAAAAAAAACACAGTCATTCACAGAAAAGCATAATAAAGTTAAAAATATAATTGTTGGGGGTGCCTAGGTGGCTCAGTTGGTTAAGCATCCGATTTTGGCTAATGTTATGATCTCAGTGTTCATGGGTTCGAGCCCCACGTCAAGCTCTGTGCTGAGAGCTCAGAGCCTAGGGCCTACTTCTAATTCTGTGCCTCTTTCTCTGTCTGCCTTTCCCCCACTTGTGCTCTGTCTCTCTCTGTCTGAAAAATAAATAAACCTTTATATATGTATATAATTGTTGGAAAGAAAGAATACATTATTCTTTGTCAATTATTTTAACTAGAAAAAAACCAGAGATTTAATTGAAAAATTAATAAGCGAGTTTAAGAAAGTGGCTGTTTACAAGATACATAATCCTCTGAAATATCTTAAAAGTTTTTCAATCATAACCAGCTAAAATGTATCATGTACAAAATGCAAAGGACCAAGAATAATATTTTTTACTTTCTTTTTCCACTCTCCATTCCATGTTTTCTCGGCCCCTATCCAGAACCTCATCTAGCTTTCTCTCCCAGGTGGAATGACCCAAACTTTATTCCTAAAGGGCTTGAGTCCTCAGTGGGCCTGACTCAATGTGAATGCTATAATTTTCCATCAATCTTACTTTGGGACATGAGAGTGCTAACAGAGAACCCAGAGATTACCCTGGCTTCCACATATATAGTGCCAACTGGTTAGCAGCAAACCAATTTCTTCTTGGTAATTAGGATAAATCATCCTAGTCAGCAGACCAATTCCTTTCTTTTTCTTTTGGCTAAGTGGTATGGGAATTCCAAATTGGCCAGCTGGTAGTTTTAGCTTTCAATTCAACATTATTGTTGTGTTCCCAGCAGACTACTCTTCCCTTGGGAAGCAAGACCTTCAAACCAGCAACTCTCATAAGTACAGAGATAAGAAGTATGGCATCCTGGGTGGCTCAGTTGGTTGAGTGTCTGACTTTGGCTTAAGTCATGATCTCGCTGTTTGTGAGTTTGAGCCCCACTTTGGACTCTGTGCTAACAGCTCAGAGCCTGGAGCCTGCTTCGGATTCTGTGTAACCCTCTCTGCCCTCCCCCTGATCATGCTCTGTCTCTTTCTCTCTCAAAAATAATAAACATTAAAAAATGTTTAAAAAGTAAAGAGTTAAGAAACAAAAAATTCTTCAAGTAGACTATAAACCCAAAACAATAACTTATTAATTAGTTCAAGTGTTAAGTGAACAAACAGAATAAAAGATATATACATTCTAAGTGATATGCTTGAGAAAAAATATTGCAATCATGCAATGAGATCAGGATATGATACCAATGGGATATTCAAAGAATACTCAGAAAAGAGATCTTGGAAATTAAAACCAAAAAAGAAGAAGAAAATTTTAATTCAGTACAAGAGAATGAAGATAAAGCTTTGGGAACCTCACAGAAAGCAAAACAAACATATTAAAAGATAAAAAATTTAAAAAAATAAGAAAATTAGAGGGCCAGTCCAAAATCCATCAATCCATTAAAAAATTTAGGAAAAAATTTAACAAAATATTAGGAAAAAGATCCAGAATTAAAGAATGAGTGTCTTAACTGAAATGGCCCATATCAGTAAAAGGAAATAGATCCACATGAAAGTCTATTGTCATTTATTTCAGATACTTGAAGCAAAGAAAAGATCTTATAAGCTTCCAGTAGGAAAGAAAAAGTCACAGACAAAAGATCAGGTAAAAGAATTCCACTAGCAGCACTGGGAGTTATAAGTAACCAGAGAAGTGCTTTTACGATGGTTAAGAAAAATTATTTCAATCCAGAATGAAATATCCAACCAAACTATCAGTTAAGTGCAAGGATAAAACAAAGGTATTTTCAGGCATATAAGGTTTCAAAATTTAACTTCCATGCACCTTCCTCTGGAAGCTTCTGGAAGTTGCATTTAACCGTACCAGAGACTAAATCAACAAACGAAAGAATGGGATCCAATAAAAGGTGATAAGAATTTCCAGGATGTGGCTAAGGGAGGTCCCAGGATGACAGCTCTACCAAGTGTAGATGGTAACCAGTCTATACTAGAACAGTTAAGAATACTCTAGGACAGGGAATCTGGGTGGCTCAGTCGGTTGGGCGTCCGACTTTGGCTCAGGTCATGATCTCATGGTTCGTGGGTTTGAGCCCCGCATCAGGCTCTGTGCTGACAGCTGGCTCAGAGCCTGGAGCTTCTTTGGATTCTGTGTCTCCCTCTCTCTGACCCTCCTCTTCTCATGCTCTCTCAGAAATAAATAAAATACTTTTTAAAAATGTAAAAAAAAGAATACTCCAGAACAGACCTTTCCATTAAAAATTGATAGACAACTCGATATGTCTGAGTAACTTGAGAGATTTCAACAATGACAGAGAATCTGTGGTTGGATTAGAATTGGCACTGAAAAATTAAGCAAATTGATTAACTTGAAGGGAACAGAAAGTAGAGCAGGAAAAAAAAATAGTGATACCCAACAAATTATATTATTTCCAAAAGATAAGATTATACATTGCACATATTTAAAGTATTAATAAGGCATTTTAGTACATAAGGAAAATATAATGAATTTAGATTTTATTTTTTATTTAAAAATTTTTAACGCTTATTTATTTTTGAGAGACAGAAAGTAAGAGAGAGCACAAGTGGGGGAGGGGCAGAGAGAGAGGGAGATACAGAATCCGAAGCAGGCTCCAGGCTCCGAGCTGTCAGCACAGAGCCCAACACGGGGCTCAAACCCACAAACCATGAGATTATGACCTGAACCAAAGCTGGACGCTTCACCAACCGAGCCACCCAAGACTTTTAGATCTAATTAAAAAAAATATGGTAGAGGACGACTTCAAATAAAAAATAATGATACTCCTTCAAGTTGTTAAACCAGTAGATTCCAGACCCACCACCGTAACTCTGATTCCTGATGGAAATGAGAGACATCACAAGCGAAACCCCTCATGTATATACAATCAGGCCTCAAAAGGAAGCTAACCGAAGGTCTAGAGAAGGGATTATTTATGAGGTATGCGCAGGTAGAGGGAAAACACAAAGAAGAATGAGGTGCCCCGGGCTAGTAATAACAGGTGTTACAACATGTACACGTAAAGAAACAAGAGGAGGAAGCTAAACCCAGTGGGAGACAGTGTAAAAAGGTCATGTTAAGAGGGGCTGTGACCTTTAGACTTGGTGGCGATTACATAGCCAGCCCAAGGCAACTCTTTAGGTACAAAGCAGGGAGATATAGGATCTGATCTCATTGCGTCCCTTCCCTCTGGCCCCCTTCACAGGGACTCCTCCTGGGACAAATCCAGCTGGGAACCAGTGGTTAAATGAACCTGTAAAAGTAATCTACACAAGTCTGCCACTGAGCAGAGAACCAGGCACAGAAGGGTGAAGAGTATCTGGCAGGAGGGTAGGCATGGAAGGTGTCTGGCCCAGAGAGCACAGCACACGTTATTCTACGTAGTTTCTTCTATCCCATGTTGTACTGCCAATTGCCATGTTAAAACAGTATGTCATCACTATGGAAAATTGTATACTTCATTTTAGTGTGTTTCAAATACAATGAGGCTAAGTAACAATAATAATAAGTCAAACTTTATTAACAAACATTTCAGTGAAGCATTCTTTGGGCACATTCGGACCCATTTGGAAATTTAAAAAATATATTTATGAAGATAATCAATTCAATGTGTTTTGTGTGTGACCATAGGCAGAGAGGATATTGCAATGTGGGGAAGGGCCACGAACCAAAGAAATTTTGGAAATGGATTTGAAGGGCCAGCATTGATGATATCATTTGGGGAAAGGGTGATAATTTGGTTTGTTTTTGCAATTGGATTGGATGGATGGAAGAGACACTCAGGATATGGGGCAGATGATGGTTACAAAATTACCTGCACTGCAGCAGTGTGTTTGCTGATTCTGAAACACAATGGAAATCGAATTCTAGCTTTAAATACATATCTCATCTACAAGTGTGTTACCATCCATCAATATCCTCCAACAAGTATTTATTGATCACACACTCAGTGCCAGGCACCATTTTAGGGGCCATTGGTACCACAGTCTGTAAGATAACACTGTCTCAGCCCTCATGAAAACTATGTTCCGACAAATCTTGTGCAAAAGTCCATTGTATTTACCTAGAAGATAGAAGGTGCATGATGATAAGAGCAGGGGAGCTCTAGCTGAGTTATGTGCAGGGAGCTCGGAGCTCTGTGGGCTTCCCCATTCTTTCTGTCATTTGGAACACAGTGCGTCGGTATGAAGCCACTATCTTTATAATGTCACACGGATTTAGCAGCTCAGGGATAGGGAATAGCAGTATCTACTGGAAGGATTAGGCTCAAGCAAATCCAAAAAACATGTTTGCCCATAACTCTCATTTAAAACTTTTAGAGAATTATTTATATCATTAAGTTTGGAATACTCTTGCTTTATCATCCATTCACCCATTCACCAAATGACTGCCTTCTGTTTATAAAACATTGAGAATACCTGTGGAAAAGACAAGAGTCCCTGACCTTTTGTGATTTCCATTCTTGTCAGGAAGGTAGACTTTAAACACTTATTTACACAATAGGTTATTTAATTCCAATTGTGGATTAAAAAACTAACAACATAAGTCTCAACCCAAAAGTTCTTCCTTGTTCCTTGTTTAAACAGAATCAATTTAGAATACAAATACATGCTTTCTCCAAGTGTGTGTGTGTGTGTGTGTGTGTGTGTATGTGTGTAAAGTTAGATATTACACAGGCTTACTTATTCTGGGAATAATTTAAGCTTTTAATGAAAGGGTATAAATGAGAGGAAATGCTCCCAGACCCCAAATTTACTTTTAGGAGTAAAAGTTAGAATGTAATTTAAAAATAAAATGACTGTGAGGGACATGTGGGTGGCTCAGTTGGTTGAGTATCTGACCTCAGCTCAAGTCATGATCTCGTGGTTCATGTGTTCAAGCCCCACACCGGGCTCACTGCTGTCAGTTCAGAGCCTGCTTGGGATCATCCATCTCCTTCTCCTTCTCTCTCTCTCTCTGTCTCTCTCTGTCTCTTCTTTCTTTCCTTCAAAAATAAAATATACTTAAGAAAATATCATGATGGGTGCCATGAAGGGAAAGCACAGGATGTTTTGAGAGTGTGGGCTGCAATGTCTTCTGTAAGGAAGTGACATTGGTACAGATTATTGGTTGGTTGATGAGAATTAATTAGGTCAGGGATTGCAAACTCAAATTCCAAGGGGCAGACAGGTAACACCAATGTGTGCATCTGTCAGAGGGATAAGACTGAAATAAATATTAAGGCCCAGGATAGACTGGAGGAAGTCTACTGGCCTTCAGGCATTCTAATTCAACCTTGAAAAATCTCTGTTTTGTTTGGGCTGACCAAACAAAAGAGGTCTCTGTAGCCAAAGACAGCAGAATTGCTGGCAGACTTCTCCTGCTCCGACAGTTCAGGCAGGGGGACCAGCAGGTGCAATAGCCCTGAGGCAGGAGGGAGCCATCTGTTTTGATGAGCCGAAAGAGAGCAAGGTGGTGGAGGGCAGAATCCGAAGGAGAGCGAGGCTCCAAGGGGCAGGCAGGAGGAGGCGAGGGTCCAGCACGCAGGCTCATCGGCAGGTGACAACTGGGGTCTTTACTCCAAGTACCGTTGGATGTACTGGAGGGTTTTAAGCAGAGAAGCATATTCATTAGACTTGCATTTTTCAAAGCTCAGGGGCAGCAATATAGGAAAGCATTCATAGCAGACAGTTAACAAGCTGCTGTGTGGCGGCCCCCCATCTTGGCTTCAGTTTTTTCTTTTTTCATCCACATTGTTGAAAAAAAAAACTGCTTTCATACAGTCTTACCCTGTACTCTTTGCTCTAGATAAACCAAGATGGACACTTCCTTCTTCGTCCTGACTCTGGCAAAGAAATAACAGATGTCTGTGCCACACAATGGGAAGGGCTGAAATGAAAACCTCACAGCGCATACACAGAATCTTCTATCTGCTGAAGAAGAGAAGGACCAGAAGTATGCCAAATCAGCGTCTGGTTCATTTTTCTGAAACCATTATGAGTAAGACAGTCTCTATGATCCAGAAATTCACGTGGCTGGGGAGAGAGCTATTTAAGCCAGTAAATATTAAACACTGTGGTCCCAATAACGCTGATGTAAATCCCAGGTATTATGAGAGCGCTGAGAACATGTGGTCAAAACTGTCACAGGCGGAAAATCAGCTGGGGCTTCACCTGCAAATCTACAACTTGGTGCTGGATTTATCATTTGGTTCAGTGTTTCAAAAGCCATTCTTATTTAGGGGTTCTCTCAGTCAGATTTTGTCCGTTAACAGACACAAATGCATACAACTATCTTACTGGGTGGGTAAATAATGCAACGTGAGCTTGCTTGCTCTCCGGTGACACAATTCTTGGTTCTCAGAGAGCCAAGGAGAAGGGAAGTGCTGTGAGTCAGCAAGTCTCCATGATATTTATTTAAAGGTGCAAATTTGAAGATAGGAAAAAATTGAGTAAGCCAGACACATTTGCTTCTCCTTTTAAAAAACGGAAATGACAAACTCTTGCAACTTTCATTTGCAGCCCAACGTGATGTATTTATGTTTTTGTCATTATTATACAACACAAATGGGGTGAGCACTCAGCCGTTAGAATTAACTCACTTTTTATTTACGGGTATATTTAGGCTCTAAATGATCTCTTTCCTCTTTTTCTCTTCTTAGGACTTTGCAAAAAACAGGTTCATATGACTTTAATGCTACAAATAAAACTCTGGGATTAAACGTCATTCCCTTAACAAAAAGGATCTCCCTTGACGTAGTAATCATTCCCACTATGATGCTTCTAAATCTAGATTTCCAATCCTCTAGGCTTGTATTGAGGTTTCATGATATAGCTGTTTTGTTCTTAGCTAATTGAACAAAATATTGTGGTGTAGGAAAATCAACGAATGCAGGGGTCATTTATTTTTTTAAGCTTGTTTTCATTTATTTTGAGAGAGTGATAGAGAGCAAGCAAGTGGGAGAGGGGCAGAGAGAGAGAGGGAGACAGAATCCCAAGCAGGCTCTTTGCCATCAGTGCAGAGCCTAATGCAGGGCTCGAACTCATGAACTGTGAGATCATAAGCTGAGCCCGAATCAAGAGTTGGCTGCTTAACCAACTGAGCCACCCAGGCGCCCCTGGGGAGTAATTTATTCCTGCTCATGATTGAGGGAAGGGCTCTATGCTGCAGTCTCTGGGGAGGAGGGAGGCTTACTGTGCTCTGCATAGTGAACAATGGAGGACATGGAAGGTTCGTTCACACAAGCCTTTGCGCCTATGTTCCCACAAATAAGAGTGAAGCACAGCTGTGGGAAGGCAGACCGGTCCAGAAGTCAAGCAAGCAAGGTTGGCAGCATCATGCTGAGTGATTTGTTTTCAGAACATCGCTTTAATATCTTTATTGCTCAATGTGTTTATTTATTCAAAAGAATATTCATAAACAAATGTCTCAGAAGCATCTTTCAGGTGATGTTTTTCTGACGTGGCTATTTAGATAACTCTTAAGCAAAAGGCACATTCTGAGAAGCATGAACTAAGATGAAATTCACCTTCCCACTCTTAGAGGTTTGTACATTTATTATGGCAAATACATCCCTAGGAGAGTAAACTATGGGAAGCAGATGTGGAAGAATGGAAAGAACCAGAAGCACTGGCTTTGAATCCCACAGCTTCCTCCTACTCTTGAGTCTTGGCCAGTATCTGGGTGACAGGAGAATGGGACAAGAAACTTTCCCCCAGTAAGATCTAAACCGATGCGAGGGGCGCATTCCAGTGGACTGAGGTTGAGAGCAGTTCCAGGCCCATGGGGGTACCCAGACCAGTGTATGTTCAAATGGTATTGGAGGGGAGAAGAATGTTGTTGGGATAGAAGTTCAAGTGCAGACTGTGAGTCAGGGCAGCCAGGTGGAGCTCCCCACAGGCATATCAGGTCCTACCTGGGAAAGGCAGAGGCTGCTAGGGTATTCCCTGCCCTGGGAAGACTTAGATCAGTATCTTTCTGAATGTAGGCATCTAAGCCAGTGAAGTTCAAACTTCTTAGCTTGACACCAAAGTACTCTGGGGATCTCGTGTTGGTAGAACTTACTTGTCCCCACCATCAGATGTGCGCTTTATCTACATCACAGCCGAACGGCTAGTTTATGGGCCCAGAAACCACTCAGCACTTTCCCAGGGCCATCTGCTCGCTCACACTACGCCGACAACCTGGTGTACCCCATCTCCACCCACCCACCATTTCTTGCCCAAGCCCTCAGCTCTTTCAGAGCCCAGTGCAGAATGCATCCGCTCCACAGAGTACTCTCAGACATGATCTTATTGTGCTCAGAAATCTCACAGAACTTTCTTCGTATTTCACATTTACCACTTTCTATTTTGCATTAGTTGTTTGTATCTGTGGCTCACTCTCCTTTACTGGACCAAAAGCCCCTGGGAGAGCGGTCAAGTTCTTATGCATTTTTGTGTTAACCACAGTACCTGGGCTTAGTGCCTTAAATGAAGTGGTTGCCCAATAAATGCCTATTGAGTTGGTCACTGACTATATTGCTGCCTTGCCTGTTCTACTGAAAGTGAATAAGTAACCATAATTTAATAGCTCATATATGTACACAAGTTATGGGAAAGGAAAAAGAGTGGAGAGGAAGACCATTATACAACAAAACATAATGGTGACGCCTACATATGTGTTTTTGAACTGATACAAAAACCTATTTCCAAATAATATTGCTCTTCTTCCTGAAAGGTAACAATAGATCTATTTACTATTAACTGTAGCACAGATTTTCTGTCACCCTCAAAGGAATAAGAGGAATGAGGTGAATAGGGGGCTTGCGGACAGTAATTTCAGACTTCCCCTGGGACTGGGTGTTCAGAGACACAAGAAACCCTGATTCCCTCCTGCAACAGAGATGCATCCATATTAGTGTATCATGGATGCGTAGTTTCATGACATTAATTCCTGCTTCAGGGAGAGCAAAAGAGAAAGAGATTATAGAATGACTACTGCCTGCTTCACTCTCTCATGGGGCCACAATCAGGACTGCTCCCTCCCTTCCTCTCTCCATTTCCATTCCCACACAGGCGGTGCTGCTGGGAATCCTACTTTCAATGGAGAGAAAAGCAAGGGGGTATTCGGATGTAGGTCAGGAGGCATCCACCCTGTCTAGCTAATCATGAGGTCTAACTGGTTGATTTCCTTACTCTGTTTCTTGTGATTGGGAGAAAGTATGTTGTATCACTGCTCAAGACTAATTTTCATTCTGGAAATGAACATTTTGTCCTCACCTGGTAGGTTGTCAAAGTCCCCATGGTTTTTGCCCTTCCCAGGGTGTTGGGTACCCTTGAGAGACTGCAAAAGTCAGGTTAGCTCCCCTAGCTCCCCGGACAACCAGAGGCTCAGAAAGCCAAGCCTTTACACACCGCGGGTAGAGGCGGACCACCCGGACAGTACTGTGAGCTTTTCAAGCCCCTCTGGTACTCACATTCTGTAACCCAACTGCCACTGCAGCAGAAGAAATGGCCTTTGCAACAGCGTGGGCCACTTGACCTTGGCTCACCAGGAGGATCTGAGCAGGGTCTTGAAGAAGAGGCAAACAGATCTTCATATTTCACATGAGGAAAATGTTGCCTATGTAGTAAAAGCCAAAGATTCAAAACATAAATGGAGACACAGGCAATTTAAATGAGATAATCTGAAGTATAAGTTTCATTCAATGAAGTTACTCAAATCTCATGCATCTTCATTCTAAAACTCCATTTCCATTAAATCCAGTTACTTCCCTCTATGACTTTGGCTTTAAATAAATGTCAGCAACGACTTCAGTGAATCCCTGCCCCCTCTACCCACCCCCCCTGCAGCTTTCAAGGTAAGGATGCAGCTATAAGTAGTTGTAGCTGCAAATGTAAGGGCCTCCCGTTCAATGTAGGGGCAGTCACTAGCTAAAGACACCATATAAATAAATGCACTTTAAATTACTAACTTTCTTTGTTCTTTATGTCCCCGTGCTCACCTTGCCCCTTTGCCTTTCAGAAAAAGGTCTACATATGTGTGTTCTCAGCCTTTCCAAAGGATTAGGGACGCAGCTCTCATAAATTCTTTACATTTATCTTTCACTGACATCAGAAGCCAGCAATTCAACTCATAAAACTCATTCTGTCAAATTGACCAACGCAACATTAGGCGGAAAGGACATATTACTGCCCCCTCTCACCTGTCCGGACAGGTGTCCAGCCCACCCCCCGCCCCCCCAGTCAAACTGAACCTGGTGTAATTATTCTCTCAGGCAGTCACTGTCCTCAGAAGCCAAAGCAGCCTTACCCTTGCCTGCTATTCTTCTATAGACATTATGAGAAGAGATAAACATCTGTGGCTACATGTGAGTGGTTCAACTGGCTCTGTGGGCATAGATTTGCTCCAGACAAAAGTCCCCACAATCAATCAAGTGCAACCTAACCTCAGAAATATCACAGCTGATTTTGTTACACTTGTTGGACTTTCCAGAGACTAAACCTCTCTAAAGCTTTGAGGTTAGAAATTTTGTGGACAGATTGAAAAAACAAGCTTTCACCAGCAACTGTACCATCTGAATTTCTTGCTGAATTCTGCTTTCAAACAGGATACAAAAATGGATTTGGGTATTGTTACTACTTCACTGAGTGATGGAAGATCTGTCTGTCTTTTTGAAGTGTCGAGTCCTGGAATTCTGCCCCGGAAATGTGAAATATGGTCCAATTCCCAGAAAAATCTCAAACCAAGACTAATGCCTACAAAAACTACTGAAATGTTAGGATCTGTCAAATCAGAAGTTCGGTTGTCATTATTGGTGGTTGATTTTAATACAGCTGACTTTTTGTAAATGTTATGTCATAAAACTACCAGTGACTCTCAACTTTGGCTCCACTTAGAATCAGCTGGAAGCTTTGAAACACGTGATGTTAGGCTTTGAAAGTGATGCTAAAGGCCTACCCAAGACCAGCTGAATCAAACTCTCTCCAGTAATGGGACCTGGGTGTTGGAATTTCTCAAAGCTCCCGGATGACTCTATATGCTACAAGAGATGAAAACGACCAAGCTATACCCTGCAATGCAAATTAAAGAGGTGGAAAACAGAAAAAATATATTTAAAAAGTTCCTAATCTTTTAATTAACTAACCTGACCTCTATCCTAAGCCCTTCAAATAAATTCCTAGATATCCAAGTCCTCAAAATGCTATTTGGGAAGACAAAAAGAGATAAAGTGTATTATTCATGCAGACTATATGTGGTAAAATAGCAGTTCCTAGTTCAAGGGTCCTCTTAGGATCGCTTTCCTGAAGACTTGATGAGAGGAAAGCAGAGGGGATCCCTGCCCCAGGGTGGTCCCAGGAGCAAAGCTGCCCTGCTTCCTCATCCACACGCATGGGGGTGCAGCGGTGTCTAGGTCTATGTTCCCAGGAAACTCGTTCACTGATTCACAGGGAAGAAACATGCCATCTCTTAGCCCTGCATGAGTAAATTCTTTAAAGAGATAAATGAAGTCTTCTATATCAAGAAGACGATATTCTTTAATCTGGTGTCCTCCTTCCATTGTTCACAGAGCTCAATTAAACAGCAGGAATTGGGATGCTTCTAGTGAAGTGACTAAGGCCTTCCCTTAACGTAGGATGACTCTGCTTTCGGAAGCTCCACTGTGACCAGCAGGGCTATGATCCCAGATGATGTCCTCATCTGTTTCTAGGAAAGGATTGAATCAAGCCCACAGGATTTAGCTGAGGAGTTGCTATATTTTATATTTCCAGGGAATTCTTTTTTAAGTTGATTTTATTTGTCACCACAACTGTAAGCATTGATTTTAAAAAATGATAGGACATCTGAAGGTTAACAAATGTTTGCGATACGTGTCTAATGTCTCATTGTTCAGGCATCTTCTTGAGTAACTCAAGCTTCACTGTATAGTGATGCCAGATGGAAAATGGACCCTATTGAGGCTCACAGTCCAGAGGGCGGTAGCTTTCAGTCTCTAGAGTACATCAAAATTACCTGTTGAATTCGAATCTTCATTTTAAAGACACGCTCCAGGTGCCTCTGAATTAGTAGATGGCCTCAGACCCCAGAAATGGGACATGAGTACAAGGACCCTGTTTGGTATTTTCAGCATTCAGACCATGACTACAGCATCAGCTACATTTGACAATGGTCTCTTAAAAATAAATAGTATTCTTTTAGTCACATTATTATTGACATTTACGCATACATTACATGTATATTAACATTTACATAAGATTCTGAGGCCTTACAGCCTTACTGCCCAGCTGAAGTCTCTAAAGGAATCAGGAAGAAAACCATCATCTTTAACTGAGGGATACCTACATGGCCCTCCCATCATGGCTGTAAATTTCTCTGTCTGTTCCATCTTCCCACCTGCCCCCAATCATGTGTTCCTTGTCAGCCTCCTGGGGTATATGACAGAGTTGTAGCAATATCTAGTGTTGTTAACGTTTGGATCCTTATCTTTATCTTTGGATCTATTTTGTAATTTGCATTTTAAAAACCTGTATCTACACATTAACCGGGTTAACTCAATGGAAATTATTGTTATTGCTGCTGTCATTGTTCTTACAGTTGATTTCAATGTTGGTTTTATGGAGAAGAGACAGACAGCATTTGGTGGCTTGCACAGAAGGAAGCTGGTAGAAGTATTTGTGGATCGCCTACTTGTTAAGCACGAGATTTGACTAAATGTTTCACCTGGCATGTGAAGGTTCTCAATACAGACCAGGGACTGCAGAGGAAGGTTAGGGCTCAGCTACAGAAGAGATCAGAGAGGTGAAGAAACAAATAGGTGTGGTGAAGAAAGCATTCATAATGGAAGCAGTTATCTGTGAAATAGAGAGACCTAAATAAGGGGCAAGGGTGTTCCATCAACAAAGAAGGCTGCTTTTCATAATGGAGAGGGAGGGAATAGAATGGGGTCTGTGAAAGCCACCCACGGGTCACTGGCAGTATTGGAGGAAGACCACCTCCTTCAGTGTACCCCTGGGCTGAAAGAAGTAGGTTTGGAGAGATAGAGACAGAGACAGAGATAGAGGTAGAGATAGAAAGAAGAGAGAGAAAGAGAGCCCGGGAGAGAGAGAAAGAGAGAGAGATAAGATGGTACATAAAACAGGATTTCTAAAGAGAGATAGCTACATTTATTGAGCTCTTAAGGGCACCAACAGTCACGTGATGCCAGAACTCGTGTTATCTGCACTTTAAGATAAGGCACAGAAAGGTTAAATGACTCCCCCAAAGTCCTATTAAAGCTAAAATTCTAATAAACCAGGCAATCTGACTCCAGAAACTGCATGATTAACTCCTCTGCTTTAGAACTGGACAAAAAGAAAAAAAGACAGCTTATGCAGTAGGAATGCCCCATCTTATGTACCTCTTAATTGACCCCTTCTACCAAATGTAGAGTCATACCTAGGGCACAAATAGAGATTTTAGAATAGGAATAAGTTGGTTTTAAAATATGTAGGTTGGTAAGATCTGGCAGCCATTAACTTATTAATTAAATAAAACAAAGTAAAACAAGATAAAAGGGCTGCTTACCACATCTCAGGGATTTAAAAAAGAGAGAATAGATACCCAAGCCCAAAGGGATGGTGCTCTGTTTACCCAGCCATGACCAAGAGACATCAATCCCTCCGTTTCTGAGTGTCTGAATCTACCACACATGCTGCTAACAGATCTTGCTCTTTCACTCTAAGTTACCGGTGGAAGTTGATTTATGTGATCTTTTTCCCCCCCTTACCATTTTATTCTGGGAGTTTTCAAACACACCACGAAATTGGCAGAATGTTCCCATGGACCTCCCATATACTTGGCACCTGAATTTCCAGTGCTGGGTTGTCCAGTGTACGCGTTAGGAACCGCATTCCCGACTGGTCTTCAGCTCCACCTCTGAGTCACCTGAGAGTGCTCAGCATGATGTTCATCATTAGTTGAATCACTGGATGGGTACTGATCACCCACTATGCCTGAGGCAGGGATAAGGGGTGAGCAACTACTCAAGAGCAGGTTCCAAAAAAGCAAAACAAAGAATCCTTTATATGCTGTGCATGTTGTTACTGGTGAACTCTCTGTGCATGCTTATGATCAATAATCACCTGGTGGAAAAACTTTGAAAAGCTCTCAAGATATCAGGTATATCAAGCGAAGATGTCTTAGAATTCTTTTTCTCCCTTAATTTTGCTTTTCACTCCTACTGCATAATAGAATGGGAGGAAACCCACATGGTGCATAAAGGGACATTTACTCTCACATGTATTGACCAAAGAATCTCAGGTGCCCTTAAACTTCTACTCCAACAATATGCACCCCTGCAGCAGCCATTTGAACTTGAAGGTCACATTTGTAAGCATCTCAACCTTTTTCTCTTTAGAAAACTGACATCATCAATCTCACTAAAATACCAAGACATATCTCAAGGATTACACACACCTCGACCCACAGCTGTGAGAACCATGACCTGGCTTTCAATGCAATTATTAGATAGGTATGAATAAAACTTTTTAGGGTTGAATTGAGTTCCCTGAAAAAGATATGTTGAAATCCTAATCCCCAGTACCTCAGAATGTCTCATATTTGGAAACAGGATCTTTATAGATTTAAACAAGTTAGGATGAGGTACTTGGAATGGGTGCTAATCCAATACAACTTGTGTCCTTATAAAATGGGGGAAATTTGGACATAAAGACAGACACAAACTTTGGGAAAATGTCAAGTGAAGAAGAGATCAGGTGATGTATCGGCAGAGTACTAGAATCTCAGGGAGAGGATGTGACAGATTCTCCCTCACGACCCTCAGAGGATCTAGCTATGCCACCACCTTGATCTCAGATTTCCGGCTTCCAGAACCGTGAGACCATCAGTCTCTCTTGTTGAAGCCGCCCAGCTTGTGGTACTTTGTTACAGCAGATTAATACAGGGATGTTGGCAGGAGCTCAGAGACCATTGCCTTTGAGAATATTCTAGACAAGGCTAAAAGCAGTGGTGAGAAAAAAAATTGATTCAAGAAAATCTATTATACAAATTTCCTTCCAAGTGATATACCAGCTTTCTGCAGGTCTCCTTTAAAATGTTAAAAATATATATTCTAAAGAGGGTTTTAGAGACAATACCTGCTGATAACTGCTTTGTTGCATATTTGGCATTTGAACGTGGCTTATTTCAGTTTTATTGGAACATGCAAATGTGCAGTGTTTTTCACAAGAGTAAAAAAGTACGTCTCACAGAATATAGGCGTGTAACAGGTAAATAGATTTGGGTGTGGAATTCTACATTCTCCCATGTTACCTCAGCAATGTCACTCTTCCTTTCTTCTTAAAGCATATGCTTAGGATTATGTAGGAAATAAGGGGCTAGATATCTTTATATTTTTATTTTATTTTTTTAAATGCATTTTTGAGAGGGAGAAACAGAGTGTGAGCAGGTGAGGGGTAGAGAGAGAGGGAGACACAGAATCTGAAGCAGGCTCCAGGCTGAGCTGTCAGCCCAGAGCTCAACATGGGGCTCGAACCCACAGACAATGAGATCATGACCTGAGCCGAAGTCGGACGCTGAACTGACAGAGCCACCCGTGTGCCCCTAGATATTTTTAATAGATAATTTTTCACCAAAAAACTTCTGGAGAACAACGAACTGAATTCTCAGTTTTCCCCTACTCTCAGGCCCAGAAATCAAGTGAAAGGGAACAATACCAATGGCCAATTCTTCATAACTAAAACCCCTCATGGGGTTTACTTATTGGCAATCATTTCAGAGAAATCACAGCCCTTGTAGGATGGGATGGCCCAGATACTCTGGAGTCTTTCTTCATTCCTTTAACCAAAACTGTAATTGCTGTTCAGTCTCCATCTTCCTAATTCCTATGTGCCCAGCCCTCACATACTGGAATGTCATTCAGTGTCATTCAGTTTATGAAACAGAAAATGACTCTCCCTCCTTGGGCAGCCCTAAGATGGCCAGAGTTTGACTGTGGCCCAGCCAGCTCCAAAGAAGGTGGCTTCCAGCTGCCATAACTATGAAGACATGATGAAGGGAGGTTGGGACTCTGGTCCTCAGGTCCAGGACTATGTCACATACATATAGGGAGCCTTTTATTCCCTACATAGACTGGGTCAGAATTTATGGAGGTTCCACAAATTTTCTACAACAGTGAAAATAATTTCAGTAAGTCTTTCCTTTTATGTCTTTTTATGTCAATTCCTTTTGTGTGTGTACATGTTCACAAATATGGTCTACCTAAAAAAATAAAAATAAAAATAAATTCAACATTTTGTTTTCAATTGGCATATGATTAATATATCTCCATTAAGCCATGTAACCAGCACAAGTTTAGGCAGGGTGAGGGCTATAAAAGAAGACTATGGAATGGTGTCTGCCCTAAAGGTAGATTTGTGTTCGTTGAAAAAACAAACTATCTCCCCTCTCACACTGAAAGCATGGTTATTTTCAAAACCTATGGCAAGTACTGTATAGAGGTGTTTAGCTCCAAGTATAATATGAGCCAAAAGAAAGAGGTTGGCTTGACATCAACAGCCCGTGCAAGCTCCATCAAGGACGTCAGATATGAGCTGCCTTAAAAGAGAAAATTACAAGAAGCCTGAGGGACAGAGTCTGACATATTATATTATTCAGAACACAGATGCAGAAACAAAGACATGGCGATGAGAGCAGGCATGATCTGTGTTAGGATAATTAATGTGTCTGATCCAGGAAGGCTGCAAATTTGAGTGGAGGTACATCACGGACAGATGCTTTCTCTCTTTCTTTTATTCTTTAGTTTTCTTCTTTCCTTCAACATATACTGATTGAAAGCCTGTTAAGTGTCAGGCACGCCTCAGGTACTGAGAGTAGGGGACACTGTCTACTGATAGGCAGCCTACATTCTACTCACATAGACAAAGTAGGAGGCTGATAACAGAAAAGAAGAGTTGGAGGAGAAAGAAGAGAAAAAGAAAAGAAGAGAAAAGCAGAGCAAAGTCTTGTGATTTTGAAGAAATTAAGAAGAAGAAATTATCCAGAATTGGCAACAAGGATCAAGAAGATGTTACTGCATCTTCAGGGCCAGGGGCCCAGGAGAGAAACTGCCCCATGTGAGAGGGATGCACACGAATCAATGTCATGAGGGTAAAGCAATGTTTCCTTTAGGTCCAGAAGATCAATTACATATCCTGAAAAGAGGCCAAAGATACAAGATATTTTGCTGATGATGGACAGTGGTTTATAAAGCACCAAGTAGAAGTGTTTGGAGACAGGAAAGGGTAAAAGGTAGGATCAACTTCATTGTGTGCACCAAACAGGAAACTAAAAGTGTGTGTGTGTATGCGTGTGTGTGTGTGTGCATGTGTGTGCACATGTGAGTTTTAACCAGTGAGTTCCAAGTTGGTATAGACAAAGGAAATCTCATTTGTCATACAGTTATATTCCTTAAATGCGTATTTCCTCCTTATCCTTCTGTTATCCTTCTGGATAGATTGACTCTTCAGGTAACTTTAAGATGGTACGCATCTCCCTTCACTGTTCACCACCATCTTGTCATCATTCACCTTCTTCCATACCTTATCCACCAGCAGAAAGGCCCTGTTTTGAATTCACTCAGTCCTGCTAGAATGAAATTCTCTCTCCTTTTTGAAAACCCCTCAGACTCTGGAAGCTTTTCTGTATCCATAAAACAGACACACATAATCCCTTCTCCCGTGCCCCCCTCCCACACACAACACCACTCACCCAAACAACTAAAAGACCAGCACCAAACAACAGACATGCTACTTAATAAGACTGGAAACAAATTTCAAAATCTTCGGATGCTCTCTTCACCGGCTCTACCAGGCCTTTAGTTTTCCATTGTTGCTGCTGGGTTGCTGAGAGTAGATAATTACTTGGAAAGAGTTAAAGTGCACCTTCAGAATAGCAGTTACTGTTCCAGATACCAAAATCCTCAAACCACTCATCCATTTGACAGTAAACTATATTCCCCAAGCATGAAGCTCGTACTGGGTGACCTACAAAAATGATGAGTCTGTTCTTTTTTCAAGCTGTTATGTGCACTTATCTTATTTGGTCCTCACAAGGAGCCAGTGAAATAGACAAATGCAGACACCAAGGTCACGGAGTTAAATCATTTACTCACATTCACATAGGACCACAGGGAGATTTACTGCAAAGCTAATGAAGATAAATATCAGGACTCTGCTCTTGCATGGGCTCCTTCTTATATCCCGGACAGGAAAGAGGCCCACCAATTTGTTCGCACAGTTATAAGTTGCTATAAAACTTGTAAGAGTGAGACATTTTAATCACAATTGGTGATTAAATCACAATTGGTAAATATTACTATCTCTTTCTACTCCAATTTCCCTTCTATGAGATTTCTCTTCACATTGAATGGCTATGATCATTTTTATGATCCAGCTAAGGAGAAGTTGAAATATATATGGTTGGGAATATATATGGTTCATGTTTTATAAGATCCATTTAGGGGACCCAAAAAATATGGTGTATAATAGCTATTGCAAGTCTTCCCGGTGTAGGACTGGCTTGGAGACATGCAGTCCCCAACACTGTACACACACACACACACACACACCATGCCAACTCTGCTGGCTTCTACACAAAGATTATAGGGTTTCAGGTTGTCTTATAGCACCTGGCACTGGATGTATGTGGGTCTGAGTAGTGGAAGAGAAACATGTTTTTGCATATTAAGACTCAATTATCATCCCATCTTCTATAGAAAATATTCCAAAAGTGTTATCTTTTTTTTTTTTTACAAATAGTTTATTGTCAAATTAGTTTCCACATAACACTCAGTGCTCATCCCCAAAGTGCCCTCCTACATGCCCATCCCCCCCGCCCCCCCACATCCATCAGTCCTCAGTTTTTGTCAGCATTCAAGAGTCTCTCATGGTTTGCCTCTCTCCCTTTCCCCCACCATTTCCCCCCTTCTTCTCCCCCTTGGTCCTCCGTCAAGTTCCTCCTAATCCTCCTATACGTGCAAACATATGATATTTGTCCTTCTCTGCCTGACTTATTTCACTCAGCATAACACCCTCAAGGTCCATCCATGTTGCTACACATGGCCAGATTTCATTGTTTCTCATTGCCATGTAGTATTCCATGGTATAGAGAAACAACTGAAGGGTGTGCAGCCAAAAAACGTTGGGGAAAGTGTTACAGAAGTGTGAAAGGCTAATAAAAATATTATCCTGTCTTTACAGATTTTGTAATATAAATGACATTGGCCAACTTTTTAAAACTTTGTAATCCTTACCATTTCTTTGCTCATTATAAGTAGATATTCACCTTCATACCTAATTTTGTATTCCTAGTGTGTATTCTTTTTCTTAGAGAAGACCTTTGCCAAGTTGTATGAGCCCTCAAGATACTTTCAGAGAAACTAGGTATTCATTCTAACTCCTAGCCTGAGGAAGGTTCCTGCCTCTCAGATCTACCCAGACTGTTTACACAGTGTCAAAAGTTACAGTGGAGAATCTGACCAGTGGTAATTTCCACTAAGAGCAGTTCTTTCTCTTTTCCCTAATGACTTATCCATGCTGAACATTTTGATGCCATGAAAAAAACTGAGAAATTCCCCTTTTCTCACCCCCAAACCTCCACCCCAGTAGTTTTCCTTTTCACACATGCCTCTTCATTTCCTGATTCTGGTCTGGGCTTGAAGCAAAGGTACCTGAATCCAGCCAGAAAGGCTGTTATTACAATAATTTTGGCCTAACAGGGGCAGGAAATACCAACACCCTTATGTGAGCTGTTCTCCAATGAAGAGCCAGCCTGAATGTATAAATGCGGGGCCCTTGCATAATTCAGATGATGCGCAGATAAGATTTGGACATTTGGAAACACCTTTCCTCTTAATCCTTGAAAGCACTGGGTAGATATAGAGTCCCCACAATAAAATGCTGAAATAAAGGATTGTAATAACTTTTTTTTTAATGCAAGCCCCTGAGAAATAACAAATAACAATTCTCCTGGGAATATCGTTCCAAATCTTAGCTTTAATTGTCAAACAGATAGAAAGACGTAAAACAGCCAACAAAAACAGAGAAGATTTGGTATTATTTTTTGAGAAAAAGGATTCACTCCCCAGTTCTTGCACAATTAATTGTGTTAACTTTAATCAGGATCCAAGGTAAAACGAAATAAAGTTATTTTGCCTGGTGCATTATAATGAGTAATAAAGGAGGGAGACAGAGAGAGAGAGAGAGAGAGAGAGAGAGATCACCCATCAAACTGCCTTATCTTCCCACAAAGACCATAATCCAGTTCATAAACACATAAAGCACATACAACATTCAATGATGTCATGGATCTTTCTTTCAGCCGAACATGTTACTAACAAACTGACACTTTCAAATACCTGGGTTACAACGTTTGAAACTTAATCCTACTTTTCTACATAAATTACCTAAAATCCTTGGCTCTGGAGTTTATGATAATCTCCCTTTCATTTCCACCTCGGGCAATTTTGAAATTTACATTGTTGTTTGCAGTACTTGACGTAACTATTTTGTAGTCCTGTTGACTCTGTCAGCACCGGCGTTCGAGTGAAACCAACATTTTAGAATTTACGTTGGCCTTGTTGTGACCTGCCTGATGAATCACCCTTGCTCTTCCAACCCGTGGTTTCCCAGCACTGACACTAGGCTGCTTTCTCCCATGAATTGGAGAACTCTGTTTACACTGATTCAAATACATGTCCGGGCTGGGCTGTTTGAACTGCTTCAGAGAAAAGCACTAAGGCAAAGGCCCTGTAGGTAGGTACTTCTCTCTGGCCCTGTAGGTAGGTACTTCTCTCTTTCAAGCCTGGATAGGAGGAGACGGCATGAGATTCTCAAAACCACTCCCTTTGTAGGGCGCCTGAGTCTTTTTCTTTGTCTGGTTAGCTCTGAGCATGATCCTATAACTTCTATTTGCTTAGCTCCGAAATTTTGCGGTGTTGATGCGTACACTGTTGAGGATGGTCACAAAACAGAGATGGTGGAACTGGGCAGAAGGACACTTAGGCACTGGAAAAGACCCAGCTATTATATACCGCCTGCAAAGTCCATCACTCAGAATAAGAACTCAGGCCTGTGTCTGTGGATAGATGATCAAACAGACAAACAAACAAACACACTAAGGAATGAGAAGAAATAGGATATGTAACTAAACTTTAGTGGGAATAAGGCCCTGCCAATCCCAGAGGTTCACTTAGACAAAAGCCTGGTAATCTTTTCTTTTTGTTTAATCTGTTTTTTTAGTATTCATTTATTTTTGACAGAGAGGGACAGAGCATGAGCGGGGGAGGGGCAGAGAGAGAGAGAGAGCGGGAGACACAATCTGAAGCAGGCTCCAGGCTCTGAGCTGTCAGCATAGAGCCTGACGCGGGGCTCAAACTCATGAACCGTGAGATCGTGACCTGAGCTGAAGTTGGACGCTTAACTGACTGAGCCACCCAGGTGCCCCAAAAGCCTGGTAATCTTAATGGCATTTTGGCTTTATGTGTTTCCTGGCACTGATTGGGCACCAAACAAACCAGGTCAGAGAAGAGAAGGACATGCCCCTTCTCCATTGTATCAGTGCCAAATTAATATGAATATCACTGACCATTCATTCTACTGAAATCTGGATAATCTATTATATAAATTACATTTGCCCCCGGCTGCTATTTTTCCACCCACCCACTTCCTACCTTTTATTTAGCCTTTTGACTTCATTCTGATTTCCTTCCAAATTAAAAGTATTAGGGAGGAGTCCTTGAACCAGTTTTTCTCTTCATTACAAACTTGTATACAAATGAAACCAGGAATAGGGTGGGCGAAATGGTAAAGAGAAAAGAATAAAAAGCAGTCATGACGCAGCTGTAGATTTCAGGTTGTCACAGTGCAACTTCTCTCCCGAATCCAGGTAAATTATGAATAGAAAGGGAAAGTATATACAAGTCAATCACCTTCTTCAATAAATCTAGAGTTTACCCATCAGGTAGGTTCACACTGAGTATAGTATTAATCCTACTGCTATCGCTCCTTCTTATGCATGGAATAGATGTTCCAAGATCCCAGTGGATGCCTGAAACCACAGACAGTACTAAGCTGTATATATACTATATTTTTTTCTATACATCCATACCTATGATAGAGTGTAATTTATAAATTAAGCACGGTAAGAGATTAACAACAACTAAAAACAAAATAGAACAATAATAATAACAAACTATAATAAAACTTAAGTGAATGTGGTCTCTCTCCCTTTCTCAAAATATCATACTCTACTCACCCTTCTTCTTGTGATGATGTGAGATGACAAACTGTCTAGTTGAGGAGACAAAGAGGGGTAAATGACATAGGCACTGTGACGTAGCGTTACGCTACTTTGGACCTTCTGCCAACACGGCATGACTATGGTTGACCGTGGTCTGAAACCATGAAAGGTGAAACCATGGTAATTGAAATCCGTCTATAATTAACACTTTAAGCTTGGCAATGGGGGTTTGGGGGTGCAAAATAGAATATAAGCAGTGATGAATGTCGCTTTCCTTGTTACTTATGAATAATTAAACCACACTGAAGGGGGTGGAAAAGAAAAGGATTATCTTGAGTAACTTTGGGAAATAGGATTTTGTCTGTATAAATGAAAAGAATGTACACAAATACTGCACTCAAGTAAACTGTGTCTTTCATGGGTAAAAGTTAGAAATTCTGAAACTATTTATGTGTGTATTAGGAATGAACAGAAAGTAAGTCAAGTATGGATGGTGAAAGCAAGGTTTATCTCTGTCAGAAAAAAGAATTACAAATTAAAAAGGCAAAGACTAGGTACAGTGAATTCTATGGTGTTAGATCAGAAACTGAGGTATCAGTATAAAGTCATGGATTTAAGTGTGTGTGCACACGCACATGTGTGCATGTGGGGCTACTTTTAGATGACCTAGAAACATTTTTGTTTTATTTTATTTTTTTATGGACTCATATAGGGTCTTTAGAGAAAGAATAACATATATTTTGTTAGTCATTTAAGGAAATACAAGACTCATCCTAATAAGTGCTATTTCCAAATGGGGCCAGTGAGGGCGTTAATGAGGTAAGGCACAGACCTGGGCATAATACATAATGGGAGAGTAAGGGAGTAAGAAAATATCGATAACAGCTAAGAATCCCTGTTCACAATCCAGGACCCAAGTTGTAAGTACTGCAAATTCCATCTACTCATTCAGCTCTAATAAAATAGGCACAAATTTAGATGCTATTGTTTAATTTTAGGATACACTCTTGAGCTATAAAATCTGCCTAAAGGCAGAAGTTCTCCTGTTTAAAATTGAGAGAAGAGCAAACACAAACTTTTAGAGCCTACATGAACTTTTTTAGGCCATTTGTAAGCCATTTTTGGATTAACTATGTGTGATCAAAATGAAAATTATGACCATTTGAGAGCAGATCTCAGGGATTCCTCACACAGACTCGAGAAAGTTACAAGCAACCAACTGACTTTCTCCAGAGAACTTTCCATTAGTCATTTGCGTGACTTCAATGAGATATTAGTCAAGGAGACTTGATGACACCCGGAATGAATCACCCTTGGTTCAGAGAAGTCTTGGAGGGATACTTACAAGCAGTCCATGTTTCTGTTTCCAAGGAAGGATTTATTTATGTGTGAGTTCAAGGACAGAAGATGACTAACATCTCACATCAAACTGAGACTTGAATCAGAGAATTAGCAGGTACCCAAAGGCTTGTGTTGATGGGGAGCATAAGGGCAGTTACTCTCCATAATGTGATTTCTCTGATCTGGGATTTTCTTGTTTCTGTTTCACCACCGACTGTGTGATTTTACCACTGTCTGTGAAAAACGTGTACCCTATTAAATCCCCCTGTCCTATAACTTCTCTTCTAATCTAACCAGCAGCCCCAACAGACCAAAAAGATTTAGATCAGACTTCATGTGTTTGCTCCCCTTACCTGACTGAGCTGTCTGAGAAATTTGCAGTAGGATATATTGGAAATTCAAAAGGCATAATCATCCATAAATTATAGGGTCAAGGGCCTAGCCAGGCGCTAAAGCGATTGTGCACAGCTGTGTTTTGGATCTCAAACTCTGGACCAAAAAAAAGAGCATCACTATTTACAAAGTTTATCCTAAGGCACAGCTGAAAGTACAGGTTTTTAAAATTTGTCAAATGATTCACATATTTGTATGTATGTATGTATGTATGTATTTGTATCAAGAGAAGTGTACTCTTTATTTTTTTAATTTTTTATTTCATATTTGAGAGAGAGAGCATGAGCAGGGGAGGGGCAGAGAGGCAATGACAGAATCTGAAGCAGGCTCCAGGCTCTGAGCAGTCAGCACAGAGCCTGACGTGGGGCTCGAACCTGCAAGCAGTAAAATCATGACCTGAGCCGATGTTGGATGCTCAACGGACTGAGCCCCCAAGATAAGTATACTCTTATTGTCCTTTACTATTTCATCCACCTCGCACCTACTTCCCCTCTGCAACCACCAATTTGTTCTTTGTATTTTAGAGTCTGTTTTGCATTTCTGTCACTTTTTCTCTTAAGTTTGTTTTGTTAAATTTGTTCTTGAATTCCACATAAGAATGAAATCATACGGTATTTGTCTTGCTTTGCCTGACTTATTTCACTTAGCAATATACCTTCTAGGTCCATCTATGTTGTTGCAAACAGCAAGATTGCATAATTGGGTAATATTCCATTGTTTGTGTGGTGTGTGTATGTGTGTGCATGCACACGTATACACACATTTTCCTTATGCATTCATGAACCCCTTAAATAATTTACTTTAATTGAATAAATGGACATTTATTGAATATTAAATAATTGCTAAACCTCAAATCTAGAATAGGATTCATTCATCCCACAAATACTGATTGCCATGATGTATTAGACTTCGCCTAGTGACAGCAGAAAGAGAGATGAACAAAAAGATGGTGTCCTTGCCCTCAACAAGCTTATGAATGGAAGGAAAATATATAAACAAAACAGAAAAAAAATCTAATACAAGAAAGTATGAGAAGGATGAAGAAATAGCATAAAGGAAAGAAGCTTTTAACCTGGGGTGTCAGGAGTTATAAAGAGAAGGTGCTACAGAAACTGACATTTGAGCTGATTAAAGGAGAAATAGGAGGTCAACAGGCAACCCTTAGGGGAAGGGCAGGTGGAGAGATGGGTGGCACAGTCATTTCTTTGGACAAAGAAAACAGCAGATACAAATGGAGGCATGAAATAGTATTTGTCCTACAAAACTCAGTCCGTATTACTCGCGAATTAGATGTGAGGCAAACAGGTGTCAGGTACCATAGGAGCAGATACCGCTGGAGGTCACCAGCTGGCCGGGGCCACCGGTGTCACTCATGCCCAGCTTTGATCTAACTGACAGTGGGATACCAGGGAGAGGTCTTTGGATGAGAAACGGTCAGACTTGTGGATGGATGTCCCTGTACGAAAACAAAATGAGAGAAATTATGGTGACGGCATGGGCTTTGCACGATCTGGATAAAAATTTTTTTCCCCTGTACTATTTCAATCTTCTAAATCATATTTAAGAGCACTAGACTTTCTTTCTTTCTTTTTTTTTTTTTTATTCTTCAAACCTCATGTCAGTGGCTAATGATGACAACAGCAATGACATGGAGTGTGCGTGGGGTGCAAGAGAGGGAGATGTTACAACTGCCACCGCCACCCCTTTTCTCACCTGTTCCTTCAGCTACCCCAAAGAAACATTCAGTCTAAGGAAAAACATTGTGCTTTGCTCTGAAAGGGCTGCTTCAAGCCAAGGCTCTGAGCCCCCCTTTCCGACCATCTGCAGCTCTAAGAAGCCCCTCTAGTACACAAATATCAGAGCATCATCACTGAGTAGCAGCGAACGACTCACAAATGACCCTTTGATTCTTCCAGACCCAGGAGGTCTTCTTGTGCCTTCTTGGTAAAGCATTTGGGAAACCTCTCTGGTCTAATGGCTGGGAGAGGTCCCTGCAGGTGGGGCCCAGGGAGAGTGTTTCCCTTCTTCAAAAAACTGGCAACAGCTGGTTTGGCCATTGGCTGAATCTTCAGCTGAATTTCCCAAAAGTATGAGCAGGTATGCGCTGACACATAACCATCTTTTATCTGAGAAGCCGAAAGCCTAGAACAACCCTGTAAATCACAAGCAGTATTAATGATCATGTGTAAAACCAGAGCGAATTTCCCTGCAGCACTTTCAAAACATAAAATTAATAGCTACTCATAAATACTTTCCTTTTTTTTTAATACATTTAAATAATTTTGGTTAGGCACAAAGTGATTACTTTGATCTTTTGGGTCTGTAAATACCATGCGCCTTTTTTTCTTTTGTTTTTTCTTTATTCTTTTTTTCACATTGGTTTTCTGCTTAGCTGTTACCAAATGGTGGATTGTTCATAAAAATTAAAACTACTTTCATGTTTGAAAAATTAGCATCAATTAGGCAGGATAAACAGATCCTCTGTATAAGGTTGCCAGATTTAACAAGTAGAAACACAGCCAGCCCAGTTAAATTTGAATTTCAAGAAACTACAAATAATATTTCAGTATAAGTACATTCCATGCAATTTTGGGATATCCTTGTGCTAAAAAAGTGTCTCATTTTATTTACCTGAAATTCAAATTTAACTAGGGATTCTGTATTTCATTTGGCAACCCACTCAGAAAGATTTGAGTGTTATTTCATGATATTTTGGCTAGGCTAGCTAGTCTGAAAAAAAAAAATCATCCACCCAGCTTTATAGAAAGAAATGTGGAGAAGTATTATGTTGTTCAATTAAAAATAATTTGATGTCAGTAGGATAGCCATTGCAAAGCATATTTTGTGATAAGTATATACTAATGTGGGAAAGTGCATAGTATAGGCTCTGTAGAGAAAGCAGGATGCACAGTTGCACAATAGTAGTAAAATAATAACTAGCCTTTAAAGAATGCTAATACGTAACAGGCATGTT
The DNA here is from genome assembly GCF_003009895.1 of Hyaena hyaena. Taxonomy (NCBI): domain Eukaryota; kingdom Metazoa; phylum Chordata; class Mammalia; order Carnivora; family Hyaenidae; genus Hyaena; species Hyaena hyaena. The sequence continues at coordinate 1,076,283 of NW_024080837.1, forward strand.
CTAACCGTTCTTTGTATTAACTTGTTTAATATTCACAACTGAGTAGGTCCCATAGTTATCCTCAAAATGAAGATAAAGAAATTGAAATCCCAGAAAGGTTTACTTGCTTGCTAAATATTATGTTTTTACACATATACATGTTACCGTATATGTATTCATAGATACATAAATGTATGTTTTTAAATTTTTTTTTGTTTTTTTTATTTATTTTTGCTATATATATAGAGAGAGCATGAGCAGAGGAGAGACAGGGAGAGGGGGAGACACAGAATCTGAATCAGGCTCCAGGCTCTGAGCTGTCAGCACAGAGCCTGATGTAGGGCTAGAACCCACAAACCATGAGATCAGGACCTGAACCGAAGTTGGATGCTTAACCGACTGAGCCACCCAGGTGCCCCTACACATAAATGTATGTTACCAAAAAGCCACATGAAGAGAAAAATACCTGAGCATGTTCATTATTTGGGGTAAGAATATAGTGATTTCTAAAGTCTTATTCCTGCATTTTCTGTATTTTCTATAAGCATGCATTGCTTTTCAGATAAAATAATAATCAAAATGGAAAATTGTACCTAAGTAGAAAATTCTATTCCCATTTTTAATGCCCTTGTTACCTGCCCCTACTGTATACTTTGAAACTAGTTTTGAAAGGTTATGGATGTCACTGAAAGTGTTAACACACCCAAGTGTTCACCAGGAAGATATAGGCCTCTGTCTTTTAAATTGAGGGCTCCTTTGTAATCAATCAATTTATTCAATCCCATGATTCAAAGTGGTCACTGATCATTCTTCAGAAAATGAAACAGGAAATATATTGATAGATAGACAGACAGACAGACAGATAGATGCAGTGTCTGTGGCTTTTTGTAGACATTCCATTAGATGGAGCAATACTGGCTTTGTAGCCAGGGAAGGAAAAGTACAGGCAATTTATACATGCCTCCAAGTCATTTCCTCAACCTGCTCTGAAGAATTAGTTCCTGCAGAGAATTATAGGTTCATCCTAAATGAAATAAGTCAAACAGAAGAAGACAAATGCCATATAATCTCTCTGGTATGTAAAATCTCAAAAACAAAAACAAGCTCATAGATACGGAGAAGAGACTGGTGATTGCAGAGGGCAGAGGTTGAGAGATGAAATGTTTTCTTCTTCTTCTTCTTCTTCTTCTTCTTCTTCTTCTTCTTCTTCTTCTTCTTCTTCTTCTCCTCCTCCTCCTCCTCCTCCTCCTCCTTCTTCTTCCTCTTCTCCTCCCCCTCCTCCTTAAGTTTAAATGATTTGAATAGAAATTTTAAAAAAAGACAAAGACAAGGTAAGGTACTTATGTGGTATTGGTGCTCTCAGGGAGAGGCTTTGTCTACCATATATCAGAGAAAGGACTTGGGAAGAGCATGAGCCAGGCTCCAAGCTAACCACAAGCTGAGATTGTTCCAATGGCTATATGTCATTACTAATAAGAAATTGTTTTTGCAGGAGATTGTCACTAGCAAAATGTAAGCTTCTGGCTTTTACTTTAAAGGAAAGATGCCAGCTTCTAAGCTCATCCTTTAATTGCCTTCTATGTAATAGAAGAGGTTGTTAGTATAGAGAACAAGCCAGAACAGGGATAGGGAAGCCAACTGTTCTCTACTCCTACCATGGAAAGTTCATGGGGAGGTGTGGTTTGAAGCCAACCAGGGGATGCAGGAGATTGGAGAAGATTTCCCTTTCCCTTCAGGCCCACAGCAAAGTACATTGCCTTCTTTCTTTTGCAAAGCAACCATGGAGTACTTCTCAGAGAGATGTTACAAAGATGCTTCAGCCTAGAACAAGAGTGAGTCATGGTTTGTACAACTCGGTGGCACTGCCAACCCGCCTCTGCTATTCCTCACAGTTTTTGTTTTCTTGGTATGATAATTAGTTGTTGGCATTCAGAATGTGTCTTCTGAGGAAAAAAAAATTGGGCACCTGTTATTTCTGGAATGAGTGTTCTATGCATCCTATTGAGGTAAGCTATCCACTCAGAGTCCAGGCAATGTGTGGTCACCTGACCCAGAGCTCCATTGTTCTCATGTTATGTGTATACCAGTCCCAAATAAGGAACACGATTTCCAGCTACTATCTTCTATCTTCTCCTGAGATAAACAGAGGACAAACTATTAAAGCAAAGTAAGATTTTCTCAGTTACCAAACATTTGAAAATTATCATCTAGCGGTTCTTAACCTCAACTACCATTAGAATCACTTTGGTAGCCTTTTGAGAAATACCTGTACTAGGACCCTCGCCCAGAGTAGGTAAGCAGAATATCTGGGAATGGAGCCAGCCAGAGCACTGGGATACTTTTAAAGCTCCCCAAGTGCTTCTACTAGAGGGCCACAGTTGAGAACCACCGATGTCATCCATCCAGGACCTTCCTGATGAAACAGACCCAGAAGGGCTGATGGACTGTCTCAAGGTCTCACAGCATGTTAGGTAATGTGCCCTTCTCTGTCGTCTTCTAGTCTATGAACTCTTTGAGCACCTGAACCACTATAAATCCAAAGTGCCTACCATAATAAATGTTTGGTGAGGGCAGAAATCTGAGAAGGAAAGGGTGGGCCAGAACCTGTTCTTTCTTCTGTCCCATGGCCTCTTACAAGAAAAATTAAGATAAACTACTATGAACATTTTTAGCCCCAAAACTGTCATTAAATATCAGATTCCCCAAAACTTATGACTCATTCATTTCTGGAAAAATGCTGTGAGTCAGCTTGCCCCCCAAATCCCAAACCAAATGACTATACCCCAATTGATCCAACTTTTTTAAGCTAAGTGCTTGACGTTGTTCCATACCCTATTCCTCATTAAACTCTCACTCTGTGGAATTTCTTTTATTTCCTTAGTTAAACTTGACACTTTCCAATTAACAGGTCCTTCAAAATGGCATGTTTTCCTTCAGGCTCAAGATTCCAGAGTAAAGAGAGGAATAATGAGAAGTCTGTCCTGAGATTAAGGACACATAGGCCTTGAGCTTGACAGTTGCTGAGGCCTCAGCACAGAGCGCCAGAGTATTCTGGAGCTATACATCTTTCACCAGTCAGGTGGCACTCAGGTGAGTGCCAGTGTGGTGTAACGTAAGGACTCAGAATTGGGACACCGATGTCCAGGGCCCCGGAACTGAACTGCCACAGCAGTATTGTGGTGCCCATGCCCTCAGCCATGGAACCACAGTGCACCAGCCCAACCTTCCAAATGCCTGCATCTCCTCACTGCATTCCTTTGTCGGAGACAGTCCCCTGTGACAGACCCAAGTACTTGAGAATGAATATCTCCCCCCACCTCTGTGGTGGTCTTCAACCCAAAACTGACAGAAACTGGGGTCTCCAGCTCCCTGCTCCCTCAGTGCAGGAACTCCAAGGAAAGTGGTGAGTTTCTGCCAAGGTTAGAGCCCAGTTGTTACCTGCTTGCTTCCACACCTTCCATTAGCTGCCTCTCTGTTCATCTTTGTCCACTCTCTTCCTGGTGTTTCCTCAGTTTATCCCCCAAATAATGAAATCCTGTGTCAAGGTCTGATTCTGGTGGAACCCAAAGAAGACACACTGGCCTCGTCAGCTTATAGCCATTTGATTTTAGGGAAGCTGTTTAACTTCTCTGAGAGTCGCTGTCCTCAAATGTAAAGTAAGGAAAAGACTTCGGAGCCTCACTTGGTCAGAGCAGGCAAAGAGCTGCTTCGTATGGTTGCCAAAGCCCTCCCTGACCAGCCGCAGTCTCCTTCTGGCTCTTAACCCTTCATGTCTAAGTGGTCCCCTCCCCCACAGTGCCCCTCTCCAGCCACAGGGAGTTCCTCTGAATTCTTGCAAGTGCCATGTTCCCACTTGCCTTTGACACTTTCACTCAAGTTGTCCCTCTGCCTGGAACACTCTTCTTCTTCCTTCTGTTTGTTTGGCTCACTCCTACACATCCTCTAGCTCTCTGTTGAAATATCAATTCCTGTAGGGAAGGCTTTGCTGATGCCCAATCTAGGACCATGCTTTTGTTGTGGGCTACCAGATATAGTGTTCCCATCATCACATGTGACATGCTTTACAGTAATTTCTATTTACTTCTAGTCTACCTCACTCCCCAGCCACCATCACCACCAGCTATTTTGGTCCTTGAGAATGGAAAGTCTACTCATCTTGCTACCCACTCCACCCCATACCCAGTGCCATGTCTGCACACAGTGGGTACAAAGTAAACAATTGTTGAACAAAATGCACACTTGTTTACTAAACCTTAGAGGGTTCGGAAATAGAAGTTAAAACAAAGCTTTCCAATGAGGTCACAGATGTGTCTCAAATGGTCGGCACCCAAGATATGGCTTTTCTCCTCAGCTCTTGCACTTAAAGCCTTGAAGGGAAAAGAGATGTAAAGGATGGAGTTGCCCTTAACTTGAGAACAGCTTTATCTTTTCATCCTAGTGTGGGCTCTCATTATTTTTAACATGAAGATTTTTAAAGTTGGAAAGCATTGTGTTAAAATAATCTAGCTCAGTACTTAGAAAAAATGTGGAGTAAAAATTTGGAAAAGAAAGTTTAATAGCAAACTAACATGAACAATGCTTGGAAGCAGAAGTCACCATGTTTATCAGCTGTTAAGGACAATGCAGCCTTCCTAGGTGTGGGCCTTTCTGACATCCCTTTACACTTGGTGGTCTGATGGGCTTTATCTCAAAAAATATCCCTAGATCTTCTAGGGATGGGCCTAAGTGCAGGGAGCTACTCTCAGCCTTTTCTAACCACCACCAATCCCAGAGTAACCTCCAAATTCCATTGCATGTGTAGAAGACTCCCTGGGTCTACACTGCCTATCTTTCTCTCCAGGCTAACCTTCCTCTATATCCTCCACACACCTCCCTTGTATATTTATTTGCAGGCGTGTTTTGTTATCTTTGTGCTGTTGCACTTCTATTCGCCCAAAGGCAGACTCCTCCCTCTCTTTCCCACCTATTCGTCAATTCTTCTGGCTGATTCCTTTCATCCCCACACTCCATTCAGGCCCCAGGGCAGCCTTCTCTGAACTTGTAGATTGTAGATTCCATTTTTGGCATCCGCCATCCCCTGAGTGTTCCTCCAGCACATTTATGTATTGAAAATATTGTTCGCTGTTTCCCACCTACTTCACCCCAGCCCGTTTAGGGCATTTTGAGTATAAAAACTATGTTTGTGTTCATCTTTATACCCTCCAGGCCAAGCACAGCACCTGTTATTGAGTAAGCATTCGATAAATGGTTGCTCAAATATACTAAACAACACAATTATTTTTGTGTAATCTAGCCATTGTCTGAGTTATAGCAGTAGGCACACTTTAATACATTTCTGATGATTGATTTGCTACTGAATTATAATTTAAAAGTTCTTGTCATGTTCAGGTTACGCAGTAGTCGATACATTTCACAGACTGGAAAAAAGGAAACATTCTAGCTTAAAAAAAAAAACAACAACTTTGTAGGGCACCTGGGTGGCTCAGTTAGTTGAGTGTCCAACTTGATTTCGGCTCAAGTCATGATCTCACAGTCTGTGGCATCAAGCCGAGTCAGACTCTGAGCTGACAGCACAGAGCCTGCTTTGGATTTTCTCTCTCCCCCTCTCTTTGCCCCTCTCCCACTTGCTCTCTCTCCTGTGTCAAAAAGTAAATAAATACACATTAAAGAAAAAATTGTTTTAAAGCTTTTTAGAATGTCCACAAGCCTCTCATTGTGAGTGCGGTGATCACATCAGTCCTGATGCGAAGCACCTGGGAGAAGGGAAAACATTTCAGGCATTAAACTCCAAAGAGCAGCTAGCTCTTCCTCAGATTTCCCATAAACGCCGATATGACTGTATGTTGGTAATTCCTAAGCAGTCTCTTTTCTATTTTAATAAAACTGAATAGACGTAGCCCTTTGTTAAGATGAATGAAATCTGCGGTTAGGCTTTGGAATTCATTTCCGAGGGAGGGGTTATCCAAGAAGCTTTGCTCCTGTCCCACCCCGGGACCTGCGCAGAGAAGGACTGAGGCCAGTGTGTCCACACCCCAGCCAGGAAAGGGCGGAGCCACCAGCCAGGGAGCCTGAAGCAGGAAGCCGAGCCCCTGGGGACGCGAGGCTGCCACACCACTGCCCTTGTCCCACGCTTCCAGCACAGGGTGAGGTCTCCTGAGGTAGGGTTTCTGGGGCTTTGGCTAGTTCAGACCTTTGGCACACTTCCCACGTCCCTGGCAAACCATAATAGCTCTGTTTACTGTGCTACTGTCAGATGATGGCCTGCGCATTTGCATAAAACCTGCCCTCCCCCCCACAGGAGAGGAACAAAATAATTTTTAAATAATTTTATTATTAAATAATAATTTTGGAGTAACAAGCAATTTTTAAAATAATATTCCCAAAGCTGGTGAGTAGTAGTGCTAAGTTAGCACCTGGGGGTTCCATCTTCACTCATAACGATCAATACATTAAAACTATGATAAAACTTACAGCCTTGATGTTATTTACATGTATCAGCTCCTTTTATTCCCACAAAAACCTTTTTAGGAAAAAGGTATCCTTCTCTTACTGATGAGGAAATTGAGGCAGAGATTAAGTGAAATGTAGACAAATGCCCCACTGGTAAATATGTAGCATAGTGGAGGTGGGGAAGACGTCCATCTCTTGTCTTCTGAATCAGAACTCTGTCTACCCCTTTACACACACACACATACACACACACACACACACACACACACACACACAGGTGCTTTACTTCTGGTAAAAAAGATAATAATAATAATAATAATAATAATAATAATAATAGAGGTGGAAAATGGACTTGGGAGAAGCCAGCTGTGTAATTTACATAATACAGGCTCTTCTAAACATGCCGGGCACCTTGACAAATAAATCATAAGATCACTCACCAATAACTGAATGACAAGCTAGGAGGGCTAGTAGACCCTAAAATTGGCTCACAGTATAGATGACTGAGTTCTGCTCTGATTTCTATCCCACTTTGCTCTAAAGTATAAACTACCATTATGAAAAGACAAAGGTGTTTGCAATTTTAGCTCCACAAATAAAAGCACTCAAACTGAGTTCCCTGAGAGCACCAGGAATATGACTTCAAATGAAGACGGGTGTCTCTGGCTATGGAGTATGCCACGAAGTTTCTTGACATCTGAAGATCTCCAATGTCCACTTTGAGAGCCCACCCATCACAGCACTGTGGCAGCAGGAGCGTGGCTGAGATTAGAGGTTGAGGACAGCTTTGTCAAAAGGAGCTACTGGCCTCATGAGACCTGCCAAGGGGGTGAAGTGCGTAGGGATGAATAAACCCTGCGGTCAAACGTGTCACCTTCATTCATGAGACAACAAGTTTGGTTCCTACCACTTGCCCTTGTGTGATAGCTGTTTCTCCTGGATTACCATAACATTGATTAATGATGTCAGTTAAAAGCCAGAGCATGCTGAGTGCTGACCTCCATAAAAGATGGAGAAGTTATGTAAATCTAATAAGGGGCATAGGAAAGGGGACATGACACTGGAAAGAGTTTCTTGCTATTCTAGTTGTTATGGATTTGCATTAGAATGAGGCCAGGTCATAACAATTTCTGTTTTAATGTGTCAATAGGCCATCAGGAATTGTAGTCACTGACTGCCATTTCCTAGGCACCAAGTGGCACAGCTTTTTCCAGTATCAGAGTAACTTCCAGTCCTGCTGAAATGACTTAGTACGCTATTTTCAGACAATAACATCATGTATGTATATGGAAAAATTAAGTCAATAATTAGCTTAAGCATGTTTTGACAATAGATAGTTTTAAGCTTAGAGTGGATGTAAATTTACCTTGACCGAAGGCTCACCATGTGTCATTTGCTGGTACAAACATATCAGAATCATTGAAATTCTGAAAGATCCAGTTTTCTGCTCACACAATAGCCCTTACGTACCATAAACTAGCTCAGGGACTTTGTCCTTGATGGTTTACCTATTGGAACACTTCCAATTATCCCCATGGCTCACTCCATGGGTTCCCTCAGGCTTTCATTCAAAGTCACCTTCTAAGAGAAGTCTTCCCTGACTGTTCTTTTTAAATTTAAGCATTCCCTCCACTGACCCTGGCACATTCTATGTCCCTTTCTCATTTTCTTTTTTTTCATTACCTGCTTTATTTTATAACTATTTATTTTATTTCTTCTCTATCAGCCCTTACTAAACTATAAGCACCATGATACCAGGGATTTTTCTGTATATTTTTCCCCACTGCTGAAAATCCTTGCTCATAGATGAATTCCTAGTACATAGTAGTCATTCAGTAAACATGTACTGAATGGATGGATAAATGGATGGGTGGGTGGATGGATGGATGGATGGATGGATGGATGGATGGATGAATAGATGGATGGATGGATGGACAGACGGGGTGATCACTGGATCTTTCAGCTGGCTGGAATCTGACAAAAAGAGTACAGGTCCAAAAGTAAATAAAGGACAAGTTGATTTCTCAGCTTTTCTCTCTCTGCATGTTGGCAGTTGTTAAACCATCTGCTCTACAAGCCAGCTGTACCATTTCAATCCTGAAGCCCTGTGTTAATTATATCGCTACATGGTATTTCTTCACTCATCCAGGACAGCCATGTGGTAATAATCTTTTGAGACAATCCTAAAAGAATAGTATTTTGTGATTTGGTTAAAAGAAGGGATTAAAGTGGTTACTGAAGATGTGTCTGGGGGGAAGTCCCAAGTCTTTATGGGTGGTTCAACATAGTACCTGCCTCATGGGACAAACCTTTTATACAGGTCAAGAGTCCAATTGTCAGAATCACTTTTTATGCACTTACAAACTATTGAAATCTACCTATCCTAAATGCACTAAATGCTAGTTTTTAAGCCTGTTCTGTGTGTAATCAGGGACACTGTGGCCGTCCATGTCTTCAGTCAAAGGGGTATTCCTGATTGGTTCTGTTGGACCCTACTTTGATTCAAGGATCCTGCATGACACCTTTCCATTCCATAAGATCTCTATGCCTTCTCACCTCTGTTAGAGGTGAGGTAGAAAGTGGTTTTATGGGAGTTTAGCACCTAAAGATTGTGGGTAATACGCAAGCAACAAGCAGAAGAGGGAAGAGTAGGCCATTATCCAAAGGCTCTTTGAGGTCCTCGTTAAGTAATAACCGGTGCCCAAATCTGCCTCTGTTCAGCTTCTTGGTCCTGGAGCTGGCAGGTCCTTCTTTTGGTACTCATCTCATTTCTTTTCTTCCCCTCTATCTGTCAGCCCCCCCCCTCCCCTTTCTTGTACAGTTTTATTTGAAGATTGAAGTAAAACTCTGCTCCGTGTACCCTGAAAGGTCCCCACTTAGAATGGACTTTTCTAGGAGCCTTTGTGTTTGCTTCACTGAGGTGGGAAGACCAGAAAAAGATCGCAGAGAAAAGAACATCTGGCAAGCAACTAAATTAGTATTTCAGGATATAGCCCTTTTGCTTACTGAATGAAATCCTCCACATCCTTTACTCTGAGACCCACTTCTTGCTTAAGACCTGTTGACTCTACTCCATTTGGCATAAGTTATCCCCTCCTCAGAAGCACCATGTCTGCACCACTCATTTGTCTCTCCTGATTACACTTCAGTCTTGCTATAGTTTTTATTCTGTTGTGTTTTAATATCTTCTAAATTCACTTTTTGTTTTGTCTTTCTACCTATGTGGTCAACTCCTCTAGAGCAAGGAAGATTCCTAAAAGTATTTTACAAGGCTGTGCCTCACACATAATAAGTATTCAACAAAAATCTGCTGATGCATTGATCAAGTCTCAATCTGGAAGCACCTGCAAGGTGCAACTGACTAAGAGAGGAAGGACACTGGTCGACATGAGGTGGCATCCTGCAGCCTTCAGGTCGGGAAGCCTGACTAGAGTATTATTACATTTTGTGTGCATTTCTGACACAAAATGCAAGGCAGGGGGTGCATAGCCTTGACAAACAAAGTGACAAAACTCTACAGGGAACTTTATATTGATGATGATGATAGCGATGATGATGATAATCAAGATTTGATGATTAACCATGTCCCAGATCCTGTTCCGGGTCCTTAACACACATGAACTCACTTAATCCTTACAGTAAATAGCCCGCATGATCCCCATTCATGGAGAAAACATTCGTGAATGACCTAAGAGAATGGGCTCAAAATGAAAGAGCAAAATAGAAATTGAAAAAGATTAAGTTTTCGAGTTAGTATTATTTTCCCATTAAAGTCTCAATGCTCACCCCAGGGAACAGCATATTGCATAATATTAAAGGCATTTGCATTTTCTGTAGTGCTCTAAAGCTCTCCATTACTGAGGGAAAGGATTTCCACTCAATTAGATCACAAAATAGAGGATTATGCGGTTTGAGTCTCAACATGTGAAAGACCTGAAGAGATGGTGTGTCAGAAAAACTAATTGAAAACAAGAAGAGCTACGATGTGTGTTAGCACTGAGGCCATGTCCACCCCAAGAACAGTCAGGTATTTCTCTTTCTTTGTGCCTTCGTAGGGCTGTGTTGAGGGGTACCACTCATTTCCAGGAGAAATTAATCATGCATCCTCAGATTGGCTGTGGCTAGTAGGGTCTAGAGGATGTCAGTCTTTGAGTTGCACACTGTCCAACGTCAGCACTTTGTTTACTTAGAATGTAAATTTTAAATCCCTGAGCTGGGATAAGCCAGTGGAGAGACAGCAGGCTAGAGTTGTCATGGAAGGAAAGAGTAAAACACAGTATATCCTCACGAAATACATTAAAGGAGTAAATTTGGGTAGGGACAATCCTGTTATGATTACTGCTATTAAATATTGTTGCTTAATCTGAATTGTTCCAGGAAATTTGATTTTACAAAGTTCAGATTAGTAGGACTCAGTGGAATAAAGAAAAGCTGAAAGAAATAGTATTAAATTCTCAACCTGGTTTGGTTGTTGATTTCTCTTTAGACTCAGGGTAAATATGATAACCTATAGGTGGTTCATTTCATTCTGCCCTTGATATATAGTAATACAATTATGGTCAGTTTGGGTGTTTTGTTTTCTGAATGAGATCTTGCTGATGGGATCATTTGATAAAACCATGGACTCACTAGGACAAAGGCACATGTCCCAGAATTCATATGAGTCTTTTTGCTCTCATTGCCACTCACTGTACCCCAGTGTATTCACATCCGGAGGACCAGATGAAAAAGGGTAAAGAGAGCAGCATGTGGTTGATGCTCAACAAATCATTCTAGAATGAATGTTGTTTGAAGTTATAGCCTCAAATGTCACTTAGAAGCAGTTATCAGTAAATGTCGTCTCTGTTTAGCTAAATTTTATTCTTCTGTATTGGAGAATCTGTCTGAGGATGAAACAAGAGGAGTCTGAATGATACTAAAACTAGTAATTTACATGTGTAACCGATATGAATTTTTCCACTTAGGTCAATAAATATCACCATCTGTGGGACATCTGATAGCTAGCTCCCTGCACATGCACCAACACACACACACACATGCACGCACGCATGCACGCGTGCACACACAGGGAAGATTCCAGGTCTACAGGACACACCACCCCAAGCTATGCTATGTGGCAAACCTATCTACCCTCCACTGCCCAGGGGGTCCAGGTGAGAAAACTAAGGGGTTTTCTGTTTGAAATTGGTTCCCTAGAACCCAACAGCCTCTTGATTCCTCATTTGGAGTGGAGAACATGAAAGACAAAGTTATTATATATCCACTGAGCAAAAACCGTAGAAGGGGATTCTAAAAACTAGACTCAGCCTACATAAATTGTTTTTGGCTTCTAGAGAGTTGAAATTGTGGAAGGTTTTGTCTAAATATATGGTTTGTCTAAATACATGGTTTGCAGCTTCTCTAAAATATCAGAAGACCTAACATCACTGGAATGACACTTCCAGGTGGAACTAATTGGTGAGACCTGAGTAACAGCCACTTTTTTCAGAGGACCCTGTTCAGTGCCCAGCTAGCCTAAATATTGGGGGCGAGGGCAAGAGGTCTACAGTAGAAAGAGACCTCAAAAATACCAATGAACTTATCAATGAGATTCCAGTATATTTGCACTCTTAACTTCCCTTCGGCCACACTCTGCATGCTCTTTTGTAGCCGTTAGTTTTAGTAAGAACCTCCTTTATGAATGTTTTGAGATAACAGTAATAATAATAGCTAACTTTTACTGATCTCCCACAGCGTGCCATGCACTCTGTTCACTGACATACGTTGTATCTTTTCATTATTCTAAGAGCACAGAGATACAGTGACAGCTATTACCTCCTCTTTAAAAATAGGAAGAAGCTTGGAAAGCTTAAAAATTGTATCCCAAGGCAGAAAACTAAGAGACGGTAGAGATAGTTAAGCCCAGAGAGCAACATTCTTAGCCATTAGACCACACTGTCTCTAGCGGGGAAACTCGCTGTTTCATTATTATTGATTTAAATATGCACATTGATTTAAATATGCACATTGATTTAAATATGCACATTGAATCCTTGAGGTAAAGAAGTGGAACTCAGATCCCTGATTTAGATCTTCTCTCTTTTCTCATCCAAACAATGATGATATATACCTAGTAGACTAAAAATGTAGAACATAGCGTGTAGACTCTTACAAACAGAGGGGAAGCTTTTTATGTTAGGTGTTTTTCTTTTTCCTTAAGACTTCACGTTTGTGCACTATCTAGAATACCTTGCAATAAAACGTAAATTTGTATTACATTTTAAAAGCCTTTCAATGGTCCATTTCATTATAAAAAGAGCATGCGCTGGATAAAAAATAAGAGTATTCCACTTTAAGTACCCTTTAAGCCCTTCCAGAAAAGCTAAAATATTGGTACTCTGTTCAGCCAAAGCTGAGAAGGAATTCTAGGCAGAATTCTAGTAAAACCCTATATTAAAAACTAAAAATAGAAATATAAAATGATAGGCTAGATAAGGAATAAGTATTTTTAAAATATAAATAAATAAACAGAAGAATTTTGGAACATACTGGCCTTTCCCCACTCTGTTCAACAGCTTCCGTTCCAATGTCCCAGTCTGTGCCCCCATGACAAGATAGCGTGGAAGGAAAAGCCAAGTCAGATGAGAAACCCAGTCGCTAAAATCTGTTTAATCATTTACAATGTCTGCCCTTTCACAATTCAAATGATTTTTGGTTGCACATAACTTTTCCAAGTAGCTAGGTTTGTTGTTTTTTTTTTTGCAGTATGTTCTTACATTTTTAAGTAAAAATTAATTTTCCCCATTCCATCTGGAAAAGTCTAAAATTTTATTCAACTCCCTACAGATTTCTATACTTTAGGGACTGACAGAAAGTTTCATAAAAGTCTTATGATGCAAATCCAGTCAAATTCTCAATCACTGCCTGCTTTGGAAGACTTTATCTCTTTCGATTAACAAGGTTGCTTATGGGGCACCTGGGTGGCTCAGTCAGGTAAGCATCCGACTTCGGCTCAGGTCATGATCTCACGGTTCGTGAGTTTGAGCTCCGTGTCGGGCTCTGTGCTGACAGCTAGCTCAGGGCCGGGAGCATGTTTCAGATTCTGTGTCTCCCTCTCTCTCTGACCCTCCCCTGTTCACGCTGTCTCTCTCAGAAATAAATAAAACATTAAAAATTAAAAAATAAATAGGTTACTTATAGGGAGAGATTGTTGACTGACTTTGTAACCAGTAATGGAAAAAAGCTGAAAAGAATAGTCACCAAAAGGAACTACTATAAGCTCCTCATACAAATGTTGTTGCATAGGCCCTTATACAAATTAGCATTGGTAGCCAAAGGCTGTGTATAAAGAAAATAAGTCAGAGCCTAAAGCAATATGACAGATACTTAGCCCTGAACTCAGTGTAGGAACAATGTGTTGTTGAAATATATTTGCTATCCTATTGGTTGAAGGATACATTTTACTATATTTTCTTTTTTTAAGTTTATTTGTTTATTTTGATAAAGATAAAGAGAGAGAGAGAGAAATGGGGAAGGGCAGAGAGAGAGGGAGAGAGAAAGAATCCCGTGCAGAGCCTGATGCCCTGCAGGGGTTGAACCCACAAACCGTGAGAGCATGACCTGAGTCAAAATCAAGAGCCAGATGCTTAACCAACTGAGCCACCCAGGTGCCCCTTAATATGTTTTCTGTTTTATTTCCTGTGAATTGCATATATACTTATGATTGTCAAATTCAGAATGGTGATGTCATTAACTACAATTAACTCTGTGCAGGTCAGTCTCTCTCTGGGCCTCAATTTCCTTATCTAGAGGATCAAAGATTTGGATTTAAAAATTGTTAAGACTCATTCCAGCTCTATGTTGCATTCTATAATTCTAGGTGCTGACTGGTCAAGTACTATTCTTTGTAAATGTCCTAGTAGCAAGCACAACACCTAAAAAATTATTTTTAAATTTTTCTTAATGTTTTATTTATTTCTGAGAGAGAGAGAGAGACAGTATGAGCAGGGAACAGTCAGAGAGAGAGAGGGAGATACAAAATCTGAAACAGGCTCCAGGCTCTGAGCTAGCCATCAGCACAGAGCCCAACACGGGGCTCGAACCCACGAACCGTGTGATCATGACCTGAGCCAAGTAAGAGGCTTAACCGACTGAGCCACCCATGCGCCCCAACACCTAAAAATCTTTGAAGTATATTTATATATAATCAGATATGAATGAATGGTAGCTTTCAAAGGAAGGAAGCAGAGTTATCTGGTAAAAATGACATGACCTGGATCCATTTCATAAGGCATAGGATTTGAAATGTTTTCCAACTTTGTTATAACAAGTGCTTGTTGTAAGCACAGCATTGTAGAAGTTTATAAAGAAAAAAGTTTATAAAGAAAAAAAAAAGCCATCCATTTCCTGTAGTAACCCATTTCAACTTTTTGGTGTTCAACTATCCATTCTTTTCTTTATGCTTATACAAAAATAAATTGTTTTTATTCTTTAGAAAGCATACTTTTTTTAACCAGACAATATATCATGCAAGTTTTAAAATTCATACTAACATTCATATTAATGTTCTTTAGTATGGTTGTATAATGTATGTAAGTATGTTCTGATGTCCCCAAAATTGTGCTATCACCACTGATTTTATAATAAGTTTCCCTACACATAGAGTCTTCCATACTGGTGTATATATTTCTGGAGAGTTTATTCTCAGAAGTAAGATTTCCAGATCAGTGGATAGACAGATTTTAATTTTGTATAAATATTGCTAACTCATTTTCAAAAATATTCACATTCCTCTCAGCAATATGGAAGTACCTATCCCCCAGAGTCTTGTCAGCTTTGAAAGCATAACTTTAAGAAAAAGTACTTTCCAATCTTATAAGTGAAAAAAGGTATCTTGCCATTTTAAATTGCATTTCTCCAGCTATCAAAAATTTGGGCATTTTATACACATGTGTATTTGCATATGTTTTTGTTCTTTTGCATTGTGCCTTTAATGATTTGCTTTTTATACCCTAGGAATCTTTTCTAGTAAGTTATTGGCCATTTTCTTATAAATTTGTGGGAGCTATTTGTATAGAAGTTAAATCAACCTTTTGTCACACGGATTGACATAAATTTTGAAAAATTTTTCTACCTATTACTTATCAAATAAGCAATACAATAATATTCATTTTGTAGAATTGATGTGGAAATTGAGAGTACATCAGTACCAAAAATAGTTTCACATTACAAAATAACTGCTATGCACTGAATCATGTATCCCCAAAATTAACATGGAAAGCCTTAACCCTCAATGTGATGGTGTTTGGAGACAGGGCCTTTGGGAGATAATAAATTTAGATGAGATTGTGAGAATGGGACCCTCATAATGAGATTATCACCCTTATAAGAAGATACATCAGAGAACTTGCTGTCTCTTTCCTCTTGCCATGCGAAGACACAGCAAGATGGCAGACATCTCCAAGCCAAGAGAAGAGATCTCATCAGAAACCCACCATGCTGGCAGCTTGAACTTCGAGCTTCTAGAATTGTGAGGTAATACATTTCTGTCATTTAAGCCACCCAGCCTATCTATGGTCAAGTTGACTAAGGTAATAATAACACACCAAACTCAAAGGTAATGTTGCCTAATAGAGAGCAATATCCTTCAACTTTCTCACCAATTATTGAGGACTATTTGAACATTTCCCATCTAAATTGTTAACTGCTACTAACTGAACATTGCTTTGGGCATTAAAGGTCTCCTTGTACTCTCATTCATTGAGCGTGAACCATGCTCTCAGAGATGATGGGCGGGGTACAGGGCATATATATCTATTGCTGTAAAACAAACTACCTCAAACTTAGCAACACCAAACAATGCCATTTTATTATGCCCATAGATTCTATCTCTGTTGCGTGAAGTCTCCCACCTCAGATGAAATCCTCCGACAGTTTGGTGACCCAAACACTTTGGGGCTGGAGTCACTTGAAGGCTTTCTATTCTCATACTTGGTGCCTGGACTGGGATGACTTGAAGGTTGGGTCAACCGAGCCTGCCAGCCAGTGTCTATGCCTGTCTGTCTTCTTTATGTAGGTGGGGCTTTCTTGTACCATGGTCGTCTTTGGGTAAGCAGACTTCTTATATAGTGGCTCAGGGCTCCATGTGAGAACATTCTAGTGAACAAAATGGTAGCAACATGGACTTTTATGACTTAGCCTCAGAAATCACATAGCATCACTTTCATTGTGATTCATTAAGCAGCCACAAGCCCATCTAGATTCAAAGAGAGGGATCATAAACCCAATTTGTCAATGGGAATAGAACTAAAGAATTTGCAGCCATGTTGCACTTGGCCATCAGCCAAGTGACAACTGTCTCTTACAGATGTAAACTAAATGTATAGATATATGTACACATGTACATATGTGTATAAGTATGTGTGTATGTGTAGTAAATACCCTATAATTCTTACAACAAATCAATTGGCTGGGTTATATTATGTCTATTTTAGCTTGCCCAGGATCATATAACCAGTGAGATATAGAGGCAGGATTCCAATCCATATAGAGCAATGTCATGATAATTCTCCTAACCATATGAATCCCAGGGGACACTCCAGTAGTTTCAATGTTTAAATTGCCACTGTAATCATTTCGAGTTGATCATATATTCAGAGTAGCGGATTTGTCCTGAAAACAAAAGAAGCCAGAAGAAATGAAATTGTGTTCTAAGATTTAAATAAGCTTAATTTACAAAACAGATAAACCCCAGGTAAACTTTCAGAGAGTTTCAACTTGAAGCCAATCATGTTCAGGAATCAACTTACCCTAAGGCACAGCATTTCTAGAACTCTAGATGTGACATTCCTGAGTGGTTTTGTTTTGTTTTGCTTTTTGTTTTGTTTTGTTTTGTTGTTTTGTTTGATCTGTTTCCGCTGCTGGACATATCTGCTCCCCTCATTCTCCCGTCCCATAAACGTCGGCTGATTTGAATTATCTGAGAAATTGACTCAGCTTTTCAGAGATAAGGCCAGAGACCATGCTATAGAGTGGAGAAAACAGGACTCTCATGTGGGCTACCAGTTTTCCTCTAGCATCTTCTCAATCAATACTAATCACGATAGCCTATTTCGTCCCCTACATGGCATAGAGAAAGGTCAACAGGAGCAACCCTCTGTTGCTATGGCTCATTTGTACTGTACGTAGAGAAGTAGGTAATGAACATTTTCTGGACAACTCAAGTTGAAAGTACGATTTTCTGGCCTCAGTTAAGGAATTATATTGAACCTAGACTCAAAGGTTGAATGTTGCAAGAAAAGAGAGAATAATCACTAAAAAGTAGACACATGAAATTACATCTTAGAAAAGGCCATAAAATCCATTACTATCCAGGGTCTCTACTTCACTCTTAGTCATTCGGCAAGCAATCCAATTCATAGATGTTAATAACCTTTGCAGAATGCTCTGCTGACCTGCTCTATTCATTCCCACTGACCGTGTCTGTGTGTGCGTCTGCGTGCTGAAGGATGTATCTGTAGGTCTGCCAGGACTCTATCAATGAGCTGTGTGTATCTCTTGACAATGACAAAGTCTTGCTACGACACTGAAAATACCCTGACTGAGGAGAGGAGATCACTATAATAAGAGTGATCCGGCCCTTAAAAGGGAGCTCAAAGGAGTATATTTTCTTTAAAATAGCGTACCTTCACAGGTTCTAAATCCTTTGTAGGATTTAAACAAAGGACTGGAAATGAATGCATTTATGCATTCTGGGAGAATGAAGTCTGGGAGAGCTGTAAAATTCACTGTTTATATTGAATGAATAATCGCTAATACTCAAATGAGCAATCACTAACAAATTGATTTGTCCCCTTGGGCTACATGTTGTCGCAGCGCCGCAAGAAAGAGATTTCTTTGTGCCTTTGTGTCAGGAAAGGCTATGTCATAAATATGTTTGGTACTATTTGATGATATAGCGCCAATGAAAGAAAAAGCATCAAGAGGAAGGGGTGTGTGTGGCTGTCCGCGTGGGAAAGCAGGCCCAGGTAAAAAGCAAGTAACAGAGAGAGAAGGAAACAGAGAGAGGCAGCATGAATTTTTCATCCGCTGCTTCTCATGAATTAAGAAACTAAATTGTACAATTCTATCCAAAAATATTTCAAGTAATAGAGATACATAAAAGTCCAATTTGTTTGGTGATCTGGCTAAAACCATATATCCCTGGAAAAATATCAAATGTCTTAAATATAATTAAATACTATTATTAGATGTGGTTTGCCAAGACAAATGCAGATCATTTTTATTGGTCTTTCTTATAAGTATAATGACTAGCAGGCACTTGACATTTGATAAATAGTATCAAGCCAGTGAACACTAAATATCTTTAGAAATTTTGGTCAATGAGAAGAAGATAATTGACAAGTACTGACTCTGTATGGAAGCTGTATATTTATAAGTTGCCTGACTATTTTTTAGCATAGTGAAAACGGAAACAAATTGCAAGTATATAGCATTTTATCCTTACTCAGTCTCTTATCTATAAAAAGAAGGAGAAGCACTTGCTACTTTCATCTTTTCTACAAAATGCCATGAATCCACGGGGTTCTTGATTCTTTCTGTTTGTACTCAATTATCTCAAAGAAAAAAAAAAAGACAATAAACTGATATTTTAGGTTTGGTTTCTCCTTTGTAACTTTTCCTTTGATGTAATGCACGAATCAAATGAAATCTAATGTGATTAAACCAAACCAAAAGATGCTAAAAACATTTTTTAAAGTTTTTCATATATACAGAAACAACACCAGAATCCTCAATGGCTTTCCTGATTCCTAATTGCATACATCACTACCATTTAGGCTGGAGTTTTAAGCGTACGATTATGTCATCCAGGCCAAAGAGGAATGTGAAACATTTCTCATGATACCGTCTGTTTGTGTCCCTTTCTCCTTAGGGACATTTGTCACTAGACAGATATTTTATTGTTTATTATCTTTTCTGTTTTCCAGGTTGCTATAGGAAAAAAAAATCACATCCCATTCAACAACTAAATGTATCACACAAAAACACTTTAATCTATGGAAAGATAAACTTTCTATAAAAAAAAAAAGTACTACAGCAGTATATGTCTCTCAGTAAGATATAAAACATAGAGCTATTGTTTTGTAAGGCCCTTTCACATATTATCTGGTACTGATAATTGCTTTATGAGGTAAATGGGATGCATTTTAGTAGTAGTATTTTACAGATGAGGCTCACTGAACTGAAGGGACTTGCTTAAAGTCACACAGAGAAGGGAGGTGAGTTACCATACTTTCCATATCCACTAGGTACTCACTTCACTTCCTGTTAACATTAGTCATCAGGTCTACCCTGCTATCTTTTGTGTTATAGGTTAAACAATATTGTTGGGAGAAAGAAGAGAGTGTCCTACACAAAAGCGAGTAGAGTTTCAAGGGATTCTTTTCAATGTTAGAGTTTTCCATAAAAAGATCCCATCCCAGAGTCACGACGTCATTGAGGCTTAGGGAAGAAATGGTGACGACTGAGGGTCGTCTGCTCTTACTAGAGCTCAGTACATTGGCTATGATGGGAATTTACTTAATTGTTTCAGAACCTCACAGGTATTTAGCAGTTCCCACAGATCATCATTGCCAGAGTCACGGATGTTAGCTTTTCATAGATTTTTATTTGATTTATTTGAAAACCATTCGTTGAATGCCAAGCTTGGCCCAGACACTCCACAGTGTGTTGAGGCTACAAATGTGAATAAGCATGCTTAATGAGAAAAGCAGGTAAATAAATTAATTAATTAAATTAATAAAACAAGTTTATTTTTTATAACAATTTTTTAAATGTTTATTCATTTTTGAAAGAAAGAGAGACAGAGCACAAGTGGGGGAGGGACAGAGAGAGGGTGGGTGACACAGAATCCGAAGCAGGCTCCAGCTCAGAGCCTGACATGGGGCTCGAACTCACAAACTGTGAGATCATGACCTGAGCTGAAGTCGAATGCTTAACCGACTGAGCCATTCTGGCGCCCCTAAGTAAAACAATTTTAATATGCAAACAAGATGTTTTAGGAACCCAGGGGTTATTTTCCTTTATGCCATATGCAGTAGTCTATGCTCCTTTGTAAGTACTAATAAGCCTGGCAAAGGAGAAAGTAGTCACTCTGGGTTTACCTGTAGGTGACTTTATAAAGGTAGAGGTACGAGTGAGATGAGAGGTGCCTTGTTTTCCCCAAGTAGCCAACACAGTGTTGGCTCAACAGACTTAACACATTTCCCTATTATGGCAGTGACCAACATATGGTCCAAAATTAAAGACTACCTGATCTAGTCAAAACCCTGTCCTAGGCTTCTCTTCCTTCATGTAGCCAACTTCTGCTTATTCTTTAACAATTTTCACTAACATTATCCCTTTGAAAGAAACCTTCTGGGCCTCCCCCTGCCCACTCAAAGCCACCTTGCCACCTCTCCAAACCAAGGTGAGGATAATGCAACTGTATCATTATATGGGTGTTATTCTTAACGCAGTCTGTATTTCTCCACTAGGCTGTATCTTCCTTTGAGACAGAAACTATTGATATTTGTATTCACAGAAACTCCCACGGGATTAGCATGGACTTAGAGACAGTGACCCCATCTCCCAGGGGTGGCTTATAGTGGGGAGGAGGAAAAGGTTTTAACTTTACCTCCACCTCTTCCTCCATAGTCTCTGTTAGCCATCCTGTTCTTACCCCAAATAAACACACAGTATACTTAAAACCAGTATGGGGGCTAGGCCAGTGTAGAACCAAGGCAAGGCTCCTAGTATCTCTTTCCTCGAGAAGAACTCTAGATCTCTCCTAGAGAGTTCCTGCTACGTATCCTTCAAACTCAATAAATATCTGCTCCAACGCTTTCAGGAGAGAGGAAAGATGAAGAACAGGAAATAATTTGAAGAGCCATGATTTTTAAAAATCAGGTTTATTGAACTGTAGTTTATATACAGCAAAGTGTTCTTTCTCTTTCGTATAAAAGTTTGATGACTTTTGACAAATGCATAGTCATAAAGCCACCATCATAATCATGATAGAGAACATTTAACAGTCCTCAAAAATTCTCTTTGGACTACCAGAATTTTCGATGAACTTTTTAGAAGAACCCCCAAACCAATCAATGTTGTAGATTAAATCATATATATTTGCATCTTGGACAACTTAACATACCTCTCCAAAATGAAGTGTTCATCTTCCCTCAGTCACAATGCTGTCATTTGGTTGGGTTGCGTTTTCCTTCTGGAAATCCCAAAGCATTCAGCAAACAAGATTGTACTGGTGTGCACAACAATGCACAAGATCGTTTCCCAAAGAAATCCGGTCCAACTACAGAGATTTATGCTTCAATTCAATGAAGTCAATGCATCTCT
The DNA here is from genome assembly GCF_003009895.1 of Hyaena hyaena. Lineage (NCBI taxonomy): Eukaryota > Metazoa > Chordata > Mammalia > Carnivora > Hyaenidae > Hyaena > Hyaena hyaena. The sequence continues at coordinate 1,098,081 of NW_024080837.1, forward strand.
TCCCCACTGACCTGTTTGTTTCTCTTCTGGGTATGTTGTATTTAATGAGCTGGCCATTAGCCTTATCGAGGAGGATGTGCCATTCCCTTGTTTATAGATTATACTCCCTTGTGGTGACTGCGAAGAGCCTCCGCATCCTGGGGATACTTGGTACATTTGGAATTGATTGGATGGATAAATGGAATGACACATCAAACAAGTGAATGACAGATAAATGAATGAGTACATTAAGGAAGGAATGAATGAGCAGTTCCCTCCATTTCATGGACAGCGCCGCCATCTGAGAGGCACTGTGAGATCAGGTGAGTGGCAGAGAACCACACACTGATGTACTAGCAGCGCCAGATCAGATGCCAAGTTTATTTTCTTCGCTGTCTCCATTTACCCATCAACTCTCATTTTTAAAAGTCTCCATGAAATATCAACATTGAAGAGTAAAGATGGGAAAATAGGCCATACCCAAATTGACTGCTTTTTTTTTTTTAAATGAATTTAATGTACAAAGAATGACATGAGTAAGGATGGGGGGTGGGGAGATTTTCACTTGATGGGAAAAGGCTTTCCTCTCATTCATCCATGCTTCCTTTCCATCAAATGGATTCAGTAATACTTTCTGGTAACACTCTTTGTGTTTTTACCATAAACCACTTTGTGTGTGTTCATTGTATTCTTTTTCAACAGCCTTCCTTAGTGAAAAAGACACAATTACTTTCACTATTGCCCACTACAGCATGTAGGTAGAGGACGCCAAAGAGGTTCCCTACAGTGTGAGATCGTCCATTGTTATACCTACGCTTGCACCTGACTTCATTTTTCTCCACATTTGGACAGATCAGGAATGAATTTGATTAAATTTCCATTGAGAGACGTCTATTCGGGAATACGTATCAAAAGAATGCCAATGAGCAGAAAACCAAAACGCACTGCATTTCATACGAAACTCTGATTTCAAATATCCTAACCAGAGAAAGAAAAGAAACACGCTATTAAAGTGGCCCTCCCGAGGGGTGTCAACTGCTTTCCAGTGCGTCCTGAGCTGGCACCTTCTCTCCATCCGTCGCTCAGATATTCACGAATCTCTGCGTCTCCAGCAGCGCTTTCTCTCTCTCCCTCTGCCTCTCTGGCGCGGCTCTCCCTCCCTCCCTCCCTCCCTCTGGCTTCTGCTCTTTCTTACTCCTTCTCTCAGCTGCTTAACTACAGCTCCCACTGGAACTTGCAGGATCAAAAACAGCTCTCCTCCCCAGCAACCTCCAGAAGCGCATCACCTGGAGCCGGGCGGCTGGCCCCGCGCGCCCGCCGCAAAGCCGCCAGGTAGCCGGGGGCGCGCACGGGGTGCCCTTCCCCGGCTGGCCAGCCGCAGAGCATCCCACCCGGAATCCGCCGCAGCCCCGGGGACCCGCAGCCCCGATGCCCGCGTTTCGGAGCCACCATGGGAAGAGCGAAGGCGCTGCCGGCGGCCGCTGAAAGTGGGGAGAGGTTGCTGCAGTAGCGGTGCCGCAGAATGTGCGAGTGAAGACCTGCGCCCCGCTAAAGGTTCTCCATCCCGCTCCGTCTTCATCAACTGTCTCCGGGAGGGCAGCCGGGCACCAGATGCGCTAACCAGGCGGTGCCACCCTGGATCTATAACTGTGAACTCCCGACTGTGGAAAATGGTAAACAAAGACATGAATGGATTCCCAGTCAAGAAATGCTCAGCCTTCCAATTTTTTAAGAAGCGGGTAAGGACAGGTTTTGTGTGTTTCTTTTGTTTTCTGCTCTTCTCTGAAATGCTTTTGATTGCTTGCCCAGGGTGAGACTAAGGTTTGCTTGCGGAACCCTGAATGAAAGGCGAGCTTCTGGCAGCAGAGGTCCAGCTGGGAAATACACCTGCCTTGATGCAAATTTGTGGGTGGGGGCTCCTAGAAACAGTTGCTTTGGGAGGAGGTGGGGGGTGGGCCCGGGTGCCTTAAAGAGGATTTGAGCCCCCAGATTACAGGCAGTTTCAAAGAGAATTGGCCAGGGGATACAGTTATGGCTAGCAATTTAGTCAGGAACTAATTCAGTAGCTCTCCTCTCACTTGTCTCTGAAGGTTCAACTTTTTCCACACCTTTCATGGACTCGGTCTCCAATGCTGCATTACCATCTTCATTAGTCAGAAGCAATCTGGCTTCCCAAATCCATTCAGCCAATAACTTGCTGAGTCTCTATCTATGGTAAAAATAGCCAAGGACTAGAATGACCTTTTGCAGAAATGATGGAATCCAGCATTTTAAATCCTCTATTTCAAGTGGCCTCAATTTTGTTGAGTATGAACGCCTTTCTTTCAGCGAGAACAGTGGGAAGTCTGAATTCAAGTGATAATAAGGGGTTATGCTGCTGTATACATTTTTTTCCTTAAATACCTTGTTCTTCCATTCATAGTGTTGACATTACTTTGCTTATAAATAAGCAAGAAAGGGAGAGGTCTTTTTTTGTGTGTTTCACAGTAAACCGAATTCATTGTGTTAGTCACACTGGTGGTCTGTGTAAACCTACAGATTTATACACAAGTAGGAGGTAAGAAATGTATGATTGTTAAGGGACCGATGACTGATTCTTATGGAGAGTTTCTTAAGCAACAGAACCTTCCTCCAGCCCCCAGGAGCCCCGTCCTACTTAATACCCTAGAGCAATTCCATCAAAATGGTTCTCTCCATTCATTCTTCCCTCCCTTCATTCAGGTCCTTTCTGTCCTGTGCCCTACACACAACCCTTCACTTAACCCACCACCAGCAGAACACAGTGAATTACATACCGAGCCAGATCACCTCCCTGCACCAAATGGGCCATCTGGGAAGGCAGTGCTGGAAGCAATAAGTAAGGCCTGGTGAGAAGGCCAGCATGGGCTCCGTTGGCCTGGATTCTCATCAGTAAAACTCAACCTTCCCTGAAGTCCATGGGTCAAAACATATGCATTAAAACCAAAGCAAAACCACCCTGCCCTTACATTGTTCCTGAAGATCCCTCAAGCCTGGAGACTACAGGCTGCACCCTAACAAGTCAGTACAACTTCTCATAGCTCTGCGGTGTTCCTTGGTTTTCCCTGTGGTCAAAATATTTCTTTCCAAGGAATGGGCCCTTTGTGAAAATGAATTTCCAATAGCAAACAAATATTTGGCTAATTAAAAAAAAGAAAAAGAAAAAAGAGATGAAGTCATAGCCCATAATTCAGTACTTAAACTCTTCACTCTCTTTTAAATAATCAATTAATTTAGTGGTATTGGTGGGAGGGGAATGAGAGTGATATTTTAAAACTCCTCAGTTAGGTGTTTTTTTTATCAGCCAAGTAGCTATCTAGAAGATTTTTGTTTACATCATCATTAATTTTCTTTGCTATCAAAATGTACAATATGTATATAAGTTACCATCTGGTTTCTTTTTGCTTCAAGGCATCATTTACCAATCGTCTTCAGTTGGCACCTCTGTTGACCTTGAATTTTGCAAAGAACCAGCCAGATTTGTATCTGAGTACTTGGCAAAGAGAAAGAGGTCTATACCAAGATTTTCTGGCCAGTAGCTTCATTTGCCTTCTAACCTGGGTTTATCAGTCGCTGGAGATAGAATCAGAAATCGCACTCCAACCCCCTCCCTACTGGTCTCCTTACTTGTCAAGGACAGGAAACTCAGCAGAATGTGACTTTGTAAGAATTAATGAACAGCCCCAAAGATAAATTCCTTGATTCTTGTCTACTAGTATACAGGTTCTCTGTTCTAAAAGTTCATTTCATTTTGTACCCTGACTTTTGCTTTGGGCTTTGCATTTTTGTTTTGTTTTTGTTTTTGCTTGTTTTTTAATTATACAGCCAACATGTAAATAAATGTGTAAACCATTAATAAAATGCTGAGGTAAATCCCACCTCTTCCCCAATCTTCCCCAGAGAAACTGTTGCTACCATGTTGATGTTCATAGTTTCCAGCCTTTTTCTCTCCATTTACATACACGTTCATATATTAGAATGTCTTTGTTTTCAACTAAGAATAATCCATTTTTCCTATATTCTATTGTTGAAGTTCCACACATATCTGCATGTTTATTTTTAACCTAGATGGACAGTCTTACACAGTGAACCTTTGTCCAGTGCCCACATAAAACCATGAATAGATCTTGGGAGTGGGGGGCACATAGGTATTTTAGGGCTTACGAGAAACACTGAAGTTTGGAGCCAGATTGTTATTGCAGAAGGCTTAAAGAGTGCTTCTGGCGCCCCTGAGACATTCCAAAGGGAGCATAAAAAAGCTCACGCCAAGGAAATATTGACGACCTGCCCCATCATTCATTTAAGAGAGTAAGTATAGCCACCACTTACTGAGTGCTTCCTATGTTTGAGACGTTAAGGGTCAAGTGCTTTACATGTATTATCTCATTTAATCCTCACAAAAACCCTATGAAGGAAGAGAAATTATTCAGTGTACAAAGTGTGGCTCAGGGAGATTGACCAACCATCCCAAGCTCATGTGGCTAAAAAGTAGCAGAGCTGAAATTTAAACCTTATTTAACCCAAGGCCTGGATTCCTAATCCAGACTTTTGATTTCAGATCATCCCCACCCCCCCCCATGTTTTTTTTTTTATTTTCCACCTCAGAATCTTTTTTCTTCCAGGTGAAATCTTTGCATCTCTTCCTCATGTATGAAACCTATGAGGGCAGCTAATCCTCAGAAGAAAAGTCTCAAAGTGCCTTTCTAGCCCACAATCTGAAGACAGGCCAGCTTGGTGCTATTCTCCCAAATCCTTTGGATTTAGGCTTTCTACTCTCATGTCTTAAAAGCTTGACCAAATCAGCTTAATTTCATTTAGTTGAGAATTGTTAAGCTAAACTCCATAAGAGTCCTACTTTAATTCTCTCTGTGTTAATGATAGGTTAGCATTAAATGCCTATGGATTATGTTTTATTCTCAGAGTCTCTAAAACTTCACTTAAAATCAATGGGAAAATGCCCTTATTGGTTTGACTCTCATAATCCAAGAGCATTAAAAGTTATCAATGGCACTAAAGAGAATCCATTTTCACAGATTTAAAGATCTGCTTATAGTTGAGATTCTTGCATTATGAGTCAGGAAACACAAACAAATGGTATTGTCTCCAACGTGGTAATCCTTTTTGGAGAAACACTGGGTATAAAAAAGACTTCTGTAGTCATAATTATATTGCCCTGTGTAAAATTTCAAATATTAGCCAGCCATATAGAATTTTGGACTTGGAGTGAACCTTAGAATGCTCTCATTGACCTCTCTGTTCCAATGATGAGGAAACTGAGTATCAGGGAAGTGAGAGACACGTACTCAGATTAGGATGAAACTAAGCATTCCTCACATGTTGGGTTTTTACTTCCAGATCTAGTGTGCTTTCCCCTTCATTGTGCCCTCTAACCAACAGCGCTTCATGCCTTTTCCATTTGTTTTTTTAAACAAATAGAGTAGCAATAAAATCCAGCTCTTGTAGGGGTGCCTGGGTGGCTTAGTCGGTTAAGCGTCTGACTTTCGTTTAGGTCATGATCTCGTGATTCGTGGGTTCGAGCCCCGCGTCGGGCTCTGTGCTGACTGCCAGCTCAGAGCCTGGAACCTATTTCAGAGTCTGTGACTCCCTCTCTCTCTGACCCTCCCCTGCTCACGCTGTCTCTCTCTCCTAGAAATAAAAATATATATAAAAAAAAAATCCAGCTCTTGTCTTCATAGAGTTAACTGCCTAGTGACCACCAGCTTCGACAAGATACCTCTGTCTTGACTCAGTATCTCGTGATTTTGTATATTTAAACAATTCCTCATATTGTATTCATTTAAGCAATTCCTTATGTTGTATTGCTCTTTAATAATAACAAATGTTACAGTGGGCATCACTTACGCAGCACTAGCATTGCTGGGAGCTGTTCTAAGAGGTTTTAAGTATGTTACACGGGTAAATTCTCACAAAAAGAACTAACGTAGATGCTATTGTTATTCTGATTTCACAGATAAAGAAACTGAGGGGTACAGAGGTAGAGGAAGTGGTCCTAAAGCATAGTGCTAGTTAGTGGCCGAATCAGGGTTTGGATCAAAGCTCTGACCTCCAGTGTCCATACAGCCTTAACCACTGTACATGTTGCCTGTTGGCGTTAACCATTCCAGCGTGGTCAGAGGAGAAGTGGAAAGGTATGACTATGATGGCCCTAGGTTCCTCCTTCCTCTAAAAATGTCAGGGAACAAAGCAAAGGTTTTCAGCTGGTTATGATGTTTGCTCTGGCAGGGCTGAGGGGTGAAATTCAGCTCCTCTGAACTAGTTCCATTAAAAGCATTCCTTTGCATGCATTTCCCTTTACTGTTCTATTATGTATGCTTAAAACACTTAATTAGAATGATAATAAAGGTCCTCTTCATATGTGAACCATCTCTTGTCTTCCCAGAGGGCTAACATTTACTGAGCTTTTACTAAGGGTCAGGCACTGGTCAATGCACTTTACTACTGTAAACCTCACAATCGCTCAATTATGCCCATTTTACAGCCAAAGACACTGGGCTTCAGAAGGTTAAGTAACTGGTCCAAAGTCACAGTGCTATGAGGAGGGGTAGCAGAATTCAACCTCAGGAGGTCCGCTCTAGCCCCACCAATCTTACATTTGCATCTCTGGAGGGTGATGCCATGATGCTAACACTGCTTCAGGGTTGGCTCTCCCCGTTGGAAACTACTGGGAAGATGATCCAGACAGGATTTCGTGTGGAGTTTTTGGCCATAGCCATGGAGAGTTAACATTTTCCAAGCGACTCCCAAGGGTAATAGGAATGCTTTCCAACAAATCTGAAGTCTCCAAGATGTATTTGATCATACTTCCTGGAGCCATGGTGCAGACTCTACTGGCTTCTACTGTGCTTTCTTGAGAAGTAGCCAAAATTTGAGTTATTTGAGTCCCTGTTGTGTGGGCTCCAACAGCAAAGCACATGGTACTGCTCCGCCAGACTCCCCCCACCACACACACACTGTAATATCAGGACTATTTACTCACCTGTAGCTCTCATAGAGCAGGAAGGTCCTCAAGGGCAGAGAACCCATTACCTTGTTCACTACATCCCTTACTTGTCAGGCCAAATTTGTTAAATGAAAGTATATACAAAATGAATGAATGAATCCTTTTGTTAACTTGTCCCTAAGTGGTTTCTCCCTCCCTGCCCCCTTTTTTTTTTCTTGTAACAGAGTAATGACTTAGAAGTCTAATGCATTTTAGTTTCCTCTCTGTTTGGATATGGATTATAAATAAATGAAGACTTTGAAAAATAACTTAAATCTGGTTCAAGGACAAGTTGTCACTAGGCTTAAAAGCTGGCAGATTCCCAGGGAAACTTGACCTCATCTTGTTTGCTGATGCAGTGCCCACACCACAATTTCTTTTCTATAATGTTTTTCCTGTTGGGCCAAACAAGACAGATGTAGTAAGATTGACTAATCATTTTTATTTTATACTAATATAAATCTGACTTCAGTGTTATATATTTGTGTTATGTGTTCTTGCACCTATGGTTTTAAAAACCTCTTTCCAATTATTATTTTTCCTCATTTTTCCATGTGGTTTTAGGAACCACAGAGGGTGAAGAAAAATTGGAGTTCAAGATGCTTTTTCCTCTTTGACCACCAAGCCCTTGAGGGGTTGGCCTGGAGCAGGGGCAAGTTTGGCTGGCTAGGTTTGGTTGTGCCAGGGAATTAGTTTCCAGTCCCACAGAATGCAGGTGAGAGAGCATACTTTGTCATCCTAGCAGTTTCTGAGAAAGCCCAATTGATGCTGGTTAGGCTTGCACTCTGCTACAGAGCTTGGGAAATGTTTTGAATGGAACGTGTAGCAGAGTTCCTTGAAAGTTTCGTTTTTTGAAGAATTAGTGCTAAAGTGCCATATATAACACTGGAGTAAGAAATATTCTGAGCTCACCCACATTTGATGATCTACTTAACAAGATAAAGCAAAACGAAAATGGGGGTGGGGGACCATTGAAACATATGTCCCCATTTGAAGATGTCTGATGATAAAAACATAAAGGAAAGAAGCATGAGAATTGCATCAATAGAAAAATTTAATTAGTAATTTAGGTCAAGCTAAAGATAGATTGCTGGAAGAAATACTGTGGAGGCAGACTTTTAAAGTGTCATTTTTTTAATGTTCACTGGTTTTAAGTTTCGGGAGTAAGTCCCAAAAACTTAAGTAGGAAATATCAATGGTCTTAACATTGGCAGATAAGGAGAAGAGGCCTGATTTACCAGTGGGATGCCACTCCCTCCCTGCTAACTAAAGCCTTAGATCCCGCTCATCAGCTTGTCTGAGTGTGGACTCATTGGGTCCTCACCAATACCAGGATGAGGACCTTTATCCTTTCCATGGTATTTAAGAAAGTTAAGTTAACAGGGCAACGAGTTTCCCCAAAGAGCTTTAACTGCACGAGGGTGCACAACCTCTTTGGAGATCCATGTGCTTCCTGTGGGAAAGACCGGGCCAGCCCTTATTCTCAGGTCACCCTCCTGGCCCAGCAATGACAAGGCAGTTACAGAGATGCACACAGGCTCTTGGTCTAAGGGCCAACACAGCCAGCAAGTGGCCAGAGGTCCCTGGCAGACTGTAGAGTCAGCCTAACAAGTTTGAAAATATTATGTGTGGGACGAAGAAGAGAAAGACGTGAGGGACAAGACAATAGGAAAGGCAGACAAGGCAAGTTGGGTACTGCTCTGGCTTCCTTCCGCAGCTGCTCCAGCACTGGGAGAAAGGATTACTATTATAGTTTGTTTATTCTCACACCTATTGCTTCACAGCATTCTAAAATGATTTCATAAGTATTTACAACAGAGGGAAATGAAAATCAAGGCTGTAACTAGGGCAGTAAGAGAATCTTCCCCCTTGGTAGTGCGAGATGCCAAAATATTACTTTAATTGCTTTACAGAGCCTGCTGTGATATTTTTCTGGGAAGAGTCCACTCAGCTATTTTTATAGTATTGGGGTCACCTTGATCTATTTTTCCTTCCTAGGTCAGGGCATTCACCCAAAATGCCATTTGCTTGGGGAAATGACTGAGCGTGTGGTTCATCCCCTTCTCTCTCCTCCTTCTGTTCCTCCTCTACCTTCTCCACCTCCTTCTCCCTTCCCTCATCTCTACAAGATAAGTTCACTTCAAGGTAAAAGAGACAAAAGTCTGAAGTGAAATATTCCTAGGTTCACATCCTGTAGAAAACAGAACTCTTGTTCTTCTAGCCCGGTGACTTCAGGAATGTCTTTCCATTTCTGTGTCTGTTAGAGTGAGCTCAGCCAGTATGGGTGACTTCAACAGATCAAGAATTAAGTTGTAGAAATAGCAACGTGAAATGATTCCCCAAATAGTTAAAACATTTTAAGACTTAAGTCGATGTAGGACCAACATTAAAATATACCAGGGGCCGCCTGGGTGGCTCAGTTGGTTAAGCATCTGACTCAGTTTTGGCTCATGTCCTGGTCTCACAGTTTGTGAGGTTGAGCCTCAAGTTGGCCTCTGCATTGACAGTGTAGAGCCTGCTTGGTATTCTCTCTCTCCCTTCTCTCTCTGCCCCTACCCTGCTTGCACACACTCTCTCTCTAAAAATAAATAAACTTAAAACTGTATATAAAAATAAAAAAGAATAATAAAATATACCAAGGAGAACATTTAAAGTTAATAGTTTGGGAATTAAAAATAAATAAGAATATGTGTTTGCAGTGTCTATTAGTCACAAATATAATCATTTCCATAGAATGATCTTTCTGAAAATTGACTGAATTTCCTTTGAATCCTGAATCTTTCTGGACCAGTGCTCATTTTAATTATACTGCAGCAAGAATTTATGAGAAAGAAAGCTATAGGTATATAGCTTTACAAGTGGTTAAAAAGATCGGCGTAAGGCTAAATAGTGTAACACTGGAGAGGCAGTCTAAAAATAAACACATTAAAAATGAGCCCTCTCTCTAGTCTCATATAGTTTCTCTGAAACCTGGAATATAAACTCCCTGAGGGCAGATATTGTGTCTGTCTTGTTCATAGCTCTGTGTGAGTGTCTGGTACATAGTAGATACTCAACAAGATATGTTTAATGAATCAATAAAGAGAATGTAACCAAGGGGCTTAGGGAAAAGGTATCCTGTGTAATTGTAATATAATTACCTGGTTAAATAGGGTATTGGCAAAGAAGGGAAGTAAGAATTAAAGTAAATCTGAGCATGAGTTCCACTACTTCTAAGTAGTGGTATTTGACATTCCGACAAATAAAAGTGAGAGAGAATTAGAGGCTTATGCTTTAATGAATTTCTATACTCTAAAGCAGATAACAAAGTGACATTTTGTTTAGTTAGGCTTGGCAGAAACTAGATTTGAGCAATAACCTCTACACTATTTTGGTGATTAGTTTGGCATTTTTGTAACACTGGATATAAGTAATTTAAAAAAATTGTAACAAGTTGGAGGGCTTGATTTAGAAATCCTCATGTCTTTTACATCAATTGTACTATGATTAACCAGAAAAGGTGAGTGGAAATATTAACAGTTTACTGAAGAATATATTTAATGGCATGTTCAAGCTTATGGAGTTAGGAGATAGCAAAGATATATATGTCACTTCATTCATGAAAGGAAATTACAGAATCTCTAATCCATCTTTAGGTAAGAAGTGAGAAAGCATCTCAAAGCTGCCTTTGGTTTTCACAAGGAAATAAAGGTTGTGCTAGTTTGTTAGGGCTCCCATAACAAAATGACAAACTAGGGCTTGGGGGCGGGGGCTTAAACCATAGAAATGTATTGTCTCGCAATTCTGGAGGCTGAGAGTTTAAGATCAAGACATCAGTGGGACTAGTTCCTTCTGAGGCTGTGAGAGCGGGATTTCCTTCCAAGCCTCTCTCCTTGGCTTGTACACAGCCATCTCCTTCCTGTGTCTTTACATCTTCCTCCCTCTGTATGTGTGAGTCCAAATTTCCCCTTCCTTTTTTAAAAAAAATTTAATTTTTTTTTTAAATTTATACTTGAGTGACAGAGATAGAGAGTGAACAGGGGAGGTGCAGAGAGAGAGACAGAATCCAAAGCAGGCTCCAGGCTTCAAGCTATCAGCACAGAGCCTGACGTGGGGAACGAACCCACGAGAAGTGAGATCATGACCTGAGCCAAAGTCAACTCACTAACTCCACCCAGGAGCCCCTAAATTTCCCCTTCTTATGAGGACAACTTATAGAGACCTTTATAAGGATACCAGACACATCTCATTAGCTCCCACCTCCTCTTAACTTGATTACCTCTATAAAGTTCCTATCTCCAGATACATACTGAGCTTCTGAGGTTGACTTTAATATAGACTTTATATAGACTTTAATGGGGGGGTGTTGGAGACATAATTCAGCCTATAACAGAAATTTGTCTTTACCCAGGAAGCCTCATTTATATCTGGATTCGAACATCCCCAATAGAATGAACTCCTAAAGTAGAAATTTTCACATTGTCAAAATTGTTAGTAAGTCCGGGAAAACAAGATTGCAGAAAAACGCTGGAGAATATCAGGTGAAACAAAGTTCGGCAGGCAAAAATATCTTAAAAATTGTTTTAAAGCTGGTAATGTGGTAGAAGTGGGAAGAGAGTAGTAACTGGGAAAAAGCTGCTGCTAAGATTTTATGTAACAAAGCTAGAGGAGCTATATGGCTGATGGAATGTCTAATGTAGCATTTAAGAGCTTACCACTCATAATAACCATGCATAAATGAATTTCTCCAAAGAAATGTCAATATAACTACTTTTTCTTTCATCCACTTGAGCTCAAAGATGAAGTGTTACATAAGACCTAGGACCTGGCACTTACTGTATTCAGGACCTTAGTTATCAACTTTGGCAAAGCAGTCATATCTAATGTATTTGTCTATTAGTCAACTTTTCCGTGAAAGAGTCCACTCCTTCTCTCACTGCTGCTAATAAGATGGTGTAGCCATTTCTAATAATTAGTCTTCTAGCATGAAATGAATGCTTTAAATCAGGGATTTGAGAGTAACTGTTCAGACTTAATCTCAATCAGATGGAATTTGAGAATGTGTGATTTTTTTTCCATCTCATATCTTGGCAATTACCTCTTGCATTATACGTTTAATTCTTTTCCAAAACTCAGAGTAATGAATATTTCTAACAATGCCTTCCTTCTTAAAATTATTATCCTCCAAACAGCAAGTTCAGATTAAGCGTTGATATTAACACTTTTTGGGGGGAGTGGGATGGGATCTCATCATCAATAGCCTACATGAATTAAGCATCTGTATGTGTCAGGCATTATGGTAGAAATGCAAATGTAAGGAAGTACATTTTTTCTTCACTCTTCCCATCCTACCCTAACCCCAGGAACTTGGATGCTGGGATGCTGTTTCCCAATTATATACTCTTTGTAACTTCCTGCCCTTTTTTCTTTCTTTAATGACACCTGTCAATCTGTAATCACACATTGGCATAGCTATTTAATAAATGTCCTTAACATAGGGGTGCCTGGGTGGCTGAGTTGCTTCGGCTCAGGTCATGATCTCACAGCTCCTGAGTTTGAGCCCAGCATCTGGCTCTCTGCTGATGGCGTGGAGCCTGCTTGGGATTCTCTGTCTCTCTGTCTCTGTCTCTCTCTCTCTGTCCATACCCTGCTTCTGTTTTCCTTCTCTCTCTATCTCTCTCAAAAAAAATAAACAGTAAACATTTTTTTAAATGCCCTTAGCATTAATTAATATCCTCCTAGACTATGATCTCTTTGAGGGAAGGGACATGTGCTCTCCTTCGCTTACAAATAGATCCTCAGAGGGGTGCCTGGGTGGCTCAGTCAGTTAGACTTCTGACTTCAGCTCAGGTTATGATCTCATAATTGGTGGGTTTCAGCCCCTCATCGGGCTCTGTGCTGACTGCTCAGAGCCTGGAGCCTGCTTTGGATTCTGTATCTCCTTCTCTTTCTGCTCTTCCTCTGCTTGTGCTGTCTGTCTCCCTCTAAAAAATCAAACATTAAAAATTTTAAAAAATATATATATCCTCAGAGCTTTGTACCTGGAGGGTATCAATATATCCTTATTGAAAGATAAAGGCAATTATGAAATTCTGATGTAAGGGAGGAGAGAAGAGAGGTGTTAACACTAAAAACCCACAAGTCCTTAAACTTTTATTCTGTTTTTTTTTTTTTTTTTTTGGTTGTTTTGGTTCTGTTTTTGTTTTAAACAGAGGCAGGTACAAAGACTTCAAATCTGAGACACATTTATATTCCAAATGGCATTGCTTTTGAAGTCATTGCTTCTTTTATCATTTACTATTCCCTGTGAGGAGATCCACATAAGAAATTGCTCTTCAAATTTAGCAGTAGATTAAAGATTTTTCTTTTCTGAAAGAAATCACAGTTAGCATGATATAATCCCACAGGTTTGCCCCAGCTGCCAGGAAACTCAAAGCTAAATTTAAAGGTAAATTTCCATGAACAAATGAGACAGATCTTTAGAAATAACTTCTCAGTTGCTAAATTTGGTTTTAATCTTGTGTTTTATTTTAACTCTCTTATTATGTGTATCTCATTGTAAACTGCCTCAGATGTTTTCAAAAGTAAGATAGTGTATTATACCAATGCATTGCTATGGTGATAAAACAGCAAACACAGAAGAAATCTAGTTCTACATTATGAAGTGCTCTCTACTAGCTTTTCTTCTTGAAGATACTTGCCTCAGACCAGATGAAATTAACAGTTGAGTCAGACAGCTAACTTTTAAACTGTAGGTTTATTATCTCAGATATAAAACATAGGCTGGGACTCAAAGTAAAACTATAGGAAGGGTTTCTGCTTGTCCCATTAAAATATAATATTCCACATTTTGTCTAACTGTACCAAAATTATAATATCTCTTGTTGCATTACAAGGTAGCCAAAACTTAGCAATCAAAACAATCAGTTTGTTTTTCTCATGCTTCTATAAATTAAGAATTCAGGTTGACTCATTAGAATGGTCCCCTTCCATGTTGTTGGCTGGGTTATTTCTCAGCTGTGTTCAGCAGGGGACTAGGCTAGGCCAGTAACTCCCAGAAAGCTTCACTCTCATACCTGGAGACTCATTTCTCCCCTTTTGGCCTCTTTCTTTCTCCTTGTACCTTGGGCTTCTTCACAGTATCATGATCTTAAGATAGTTGGTTATAGAAAGCCTCTGGCTTCCAAAACGATGTGCTTCCAGAGAGAGGTGGAGGCACACATCTTGGAAGGCTCTGCTTTGGAAATTATACAGTGTCGTTTTCATTGCACTTGATTCATCAAAAAAGTTACAGGCCTCGTTCACATTCAAGAGAAGAAATAAACCCTACCTCTCAATGAGAAGAGTCAAAAGGGAAATTATTGAATGTTTCTATTGGTTTCACTAAAACATAGCATCATTTTCCAAACTATATCCAGCTATACTGAATTCATCTCTAACCTTTTATAATCAAAACATTTTCAGTTACACTCAAAAAGTAGGAACACCCAAGCCCTCATAGGAGAAAGATATTAAGGACTTCCAATGTGGGATCAGACAAACCCAGATGGACTCTTAACCTACATCACGTACAAGCTCTGTAACATTGGGCAAGCTATTTAATGTTCTAAGTATATTGACTTACCTGCAAAATGGGTTTAATAACAACTTATAACTCATAGAACTGTTGAGAGGATTAAATGACAGAATATGTATAAAGCACTTAGCCCTAGTCCTGGAACATATTTAGCTCCCAAAACATGGAAGGTGTTATCAAGACAACCTCAAAATTATGGCTTAACTTTTTGGCCTACCATTGTACACTTTTTGCTATGGTGTTGGTTGTGATTTTACTCATGAGTCTAGTTGTAGACGTGCTACTATTAAACTCTTTGCTTTTGGATTTTATTGTTTAAAGGTGATTTCTCAAAAGACCTCCTCATGGTCAGCAGGCTTACACTTTTATTGAGTTATTTAGCGGTTTCCAGAGGCTTAGGAACTAGTGAACATAATTAATTCCTCTTCTGTTGATACTTGTCCCTGAGCAACTGCAATGGTCTGGCTTCATTGTCGAAGTGAAGGATTGTACAGGATCTCATTAAATCAAATGATGCCAAATTACTTTGTTGTTGTTGGGTTTTTTTTTGTTTGTTTCATTGGTTGGTTCTATGTTCATAAAGCACTGAGGGAGAAACAGATACCCAAACCCTTATGTCCAACATATAATTTGTTATTGATGAGATTCTATCTAAATGTAACGCCGAGTCTTGTTTTCTAATTTGCCTTGCACTATCAAGTCAAGACTTGAAATCCATTTGAATATTCAAAAGCATAACCCATGTAACTCACAAACACTCTGAAATAGTCTTTAAAATCTTTATATTGCTCCACTTCCATGAAAATATTTCTTACTAAAGACTCAAAAACTTGTATTGCAAGGCGTTCTGTCCCTAAGTTTTCTTTAACTTGAAGATCAAGCTCTTTCATATGCATTTCCGTTGTGATGTGGACACTTATCTATCATTATCTTACTTTCCTCCCATTCTAAGCTTGTCTTCCTGAGGCCCAGCTCCTCCCTGAGGACTCACCGACTCACCTACTCAACAGTGGCTTTTGTGGCTCAGTACTATGTAGGTTTTCCTCTCACCTCTGGGCTATTTCTTTGTTTCCTTTCAGCCTCCTCCTCTATCCTATTATGGGAATGGTTCAGCCTCCAACATTGGCTAACTGGCCTCTCTCCCTCTTATGATCTTTTTCTTTTTCCCTCTCACTCTGGTTCTCCATCTTTCTCATCTCCCCATACATTCTTTTCTTTCCTTTCCCCTCCCCAGGAATAGCTCATTCATCCCCAGGCTTTCATGCAATTTGTGTATCTTTCCTAAATTTATCAGCTCACTGAATGTCAGATCTCTGTTCCCAGTTGTCTACTTGACATTCCTGTTGAAATGTCTCATGGACACCTTAAATTAATCCTATCCCAAATTGAACTCTTGATTTTCCTTCCTACCCATTTCAATAAATGAAACTGCCATCTATTAATCTGTTAGAGCCAGAAATGATTATTCCTCCTTTTCTTCCAACATCAATGCAATTCATTGACACATCCGATTGAATTTACTTCTAAAATAGATTTCTTTTTAAATGCCCCTCTTTTTATCTTCAGGGCCTTGGTGCAAGTCACCATCATTTTTTGTACTCTTTAATAACTTCTTTACTCTTTTCTTCACATCTACTCTTCCCTGCCTTTCTCCTCCTTAACTTTCCCATGAAGAAATCACAGTGCTTTTAGACAGATTAACAACTTTCCCATAGTAGTATGTTTTCTTGAGGAAACAAGGCAGTAAAAGAAGAAAGTCTCTCCAAAGCCACATAGAGAAGTGGCAAACTTTACATTAGAAGCCAAGTTCCTTCTTTGTGGCAATGATTTTTTTACTCTCAGATTTCTACTGGGTTTTTTTCCTCTTTCTTTTCTTTTTTTTTTTTTTTTCTTTCTTTCTTTCTTTCTTTCTTGAAGCATTTACCTTGTGAAGAATTGTGGTATTTGGGGCTCTCTTGAAAATAGCGGATGCTAATATGCTTCAGTTTAAATTATATTATTCATTCCCACCTACCTTAGGACAAAAAAGTCATAGACATTGGAAAAGTTACCCCAAACCCTGTCAGAAGGAAAAGGCCTAATTCTTTCTTTGAAACTAAAATAAATAGACATCTTAAAACATCGAGTATTTCCAGACTGGGAATCTTTTTTTCCAGATTGGGGATTTTTTTGGAAGTGTATAATAATATATACCAGTGTATAATAATAATGTTAGAGACCATACTTTTTATGAGCTTTACTGTATGTCAACTGACCACTTTGGATTTTAAAAGTCCTCCCTTTTCTGGTTACATTCAGCATTATTTACCTTATTCCTTATGTTCTTTGGCATAACTCTCTGCCTTCATTAGCTCCAGAATGAACTGGGCCTCCATCTTGTCATTTTTAATGTCTTCCACCTAATAGTTCCTTCTTTGCTCACTCCTCATCCTTACCCCACACTTTGCTAAAGTCTACATATTTTTCTATACCTAGCTGTAGTTCCACATAATCCATGGAGCTTATGCAGCTACTATAATTTGCATAGATTTCTTTCTTCAAATGCCTCTTCAACTTTCAGTAAATACTGACTTATCGTAATAATCTCCCTTTATTGATTGGTTGTAATATACTAACACAAGTAGCATTTTCATAGCATTTAATTTGGAGAATACCCAGTGATGGTGTTTCTCCCTTATGTCTCACAACTCAGGAATTCAAGTGTCCTTACCCTTGATTTACCAACAAGGGTGCTGAGCATCGGATAGGTTAAGTAACTTTCCGTGGTCACACAGATAAGAAGGCCCACCACAGTTGACAACATTTGAGATTCTCTTTCCATCACGTCACTCCATTTTTCTGGCAACCGCTATGGCTTTTCACTGGACATTCCAAGCTCACGGTCTACTCCCATAGGAACTTAAGAAACTTGGGATGGAGTTTTTGTTTTTGTGCTAGGATTCTTAGGTTCTTACATCTAGGAATAGAAGGGAATCTACTTTTGTCAAGTCTGCCTTCTAATTAGCATTTGGTTCCCATTTCCATTTATTTATTGACAGTCTGCACTGCCATTTCCTTAGTTCACGTCACCTTTAGTCTTCCCTGGAGAATGGCCACCACCTCCTAACTGGCCTTCTGTGGCCAATCTTATTCCACAGAGCCCTCCAAACTGCCATCTCGAAGAGCTCTCCGAAACACAACTTGGAGCATGATATCCCTGTGCTTAACACATTTCAGTGGTTCATCATAGCTCTCAAAATAAGGCCCTAATTCCATTTATACAAGGTACCTTGAGTAGTCAAATTCATAGAAGCAGACAGAATAGTGCTGGTTTCTGGGAGCTGGGGCTGAGGGAGAGGAGAATGAGGAGTTCCTGTTTAATGGGTAGGAGTTTCTGTTTAGAAAGATGCAAAGGCCGTAGAGATGGATGGTGGTGATGGTTGTACACCAATGGGAATGTACTAAATTGCACGTGAATAGTGATTAAAATGGTATGACATCGTGTATGTTTTCTCACAATAAAAAAGTAAAACACGGTTTGTTAGATGGGAAATGGCTAAAGAAAAATAAAGATGAGAAGGGGGATGGGGAGGATTGTGAGACAGGAGGCCACAATAGGTTTCACCACTACAGGAATTTCTTTCTTGTTTGTATTCAGGACATGAGTTCCATGCACAACCACATCTTTGCAAGAAGATTCAGGAAGACCTAAACCTTCGTTCTAATTATCAGTGGTTGAAAAGTAGAGCTTTTGAAATGCATACTGCTAAGTTCCCAAGAACTAGATGCCTTCATTCCTCCAGCACAGTCAATAAGTGAAATCCTCAGGAGGAATATTGGCATCTCAAATTGTTAGCCATACCTACCATTTATCTTTCCTTGTCCACATTTCGGTTTGACAGAAGCACATCTCTGCTGTGTGTCATCAAAAAATTACGAGACCATTTGAGGAAGTAAAGATGATTGGTTTTTGAAAATCACATAATTACATCTGAGTTATGTCTCCAATGTCTCCATAAATCACCTTAATATCCACGCTTCCTTGCATATGGTTTTATACTATTTACTTTTCATAACTCACAGAAAATAATCCATGTGGATTTCAAGTCTAATTGTAACCTTTTAGTAAGCAATCTAACTTCTGGGGTTTTTTTGATATTAAAATGCAAGTTTTTATTAAAGTCATGTTATCAAATCTTGAGGTTTAAAGGCTTGATATCAAAGTTTGATATATCCATTATAAAAACAAACAGTTTAAAAGTGAAGCTTCTGTTTTGACTTTGTGATGTCAACCTTACAGCCTAGCTGTAAACTGGTTTTTCTTTTCTCTAATGGTAATTTGCCCAGTAAATAAACATACATCTTGTAATACTTTTGTTTACCTCTAACCTAAAGTTTCCACCATTTAGGAGCAGTATGACCAGCAAAACCTCATGAAATGTTAAGTCTAATACTCCTTTATCTTAGTTAGTTGTAACTGTTTAAGATTTTGAACATTTACAGGGGCGCCTGGGTGGCTTAGTCGGTTAAGCGTCCGACTTTCCGACTTTCGCTTAGGTCATGATCTCGCGATTCGTGGGTTCGAGCCCCGCGTCAGGTTCTGTGCTGACTGCCAGCTGAGAGCCTGGAGCCTGTTTCAGTCTGTGACTCCCTCTCTCTCTGACCCTCCCCTGCTCACGCTGTCTCTCTCTCTCTCCTAGAAATAAATATATATATATATATATATATATATATATATATATATATAAAGATTTTGAACATTTACAGATCTTTCCCAATGAAATGGAAAGACTTTTACAGCTTATTAGAAACTGGCAAATTATGAACCATCTTACATTTTCTGGATTTAAGTATAAATTGCCAGCACTTAATTCTTCAAATATTAAAAATATTATCTCCTTGTTCTCACCTTCTTCTGAGACATTCAGACAGAAAACATGATGCTTAGCTGAAAACACAGCCTAGAAGAACACAAGTTATCTAATTTGGAAGACAACCTATGACTCAGAGAATAAGCCTTGTGGCCATCGTACTGCCATTTAATTTCCCTGTCTAGGTCTTTTGTTTTTTTCAGATGGGAAACATTCGACCTTTTGATCTTTGTGAAGATAGTGTATTGATAGTACTTCTAACGTTCTTAGAAAATGGAAATATGTAAGTGATTGCTAAATCAGAACCCTTGACTGAATTTGTGATTGGGTTCATGTATGAGGTCAGTTATATGCAGTGCTAAAAACATTTCTTTCATAATTTTAATGCATTTTAGATTCTTTTCATCCCCCCCAGCCCAGTTTTCTGTAGCTGCTTAACGTAATGTTTATAAATGATCCCTTCTCTTATAACATGCAATCTATACCTTGTCTTCCATTTCATAATGAACCCATTTGTGCAGAGTGATGAAATCTAAGGTTTAATTAGAAGAAAATAATTAAACTTATCTGAGTCTCACTTGCCCCAACTGTAAAATGGCAAAAGTTCTTTTCATCTCTAAGAATGTAAAATTTCTACAAAATTATTTGCTCTCTTGGTGTGATTTGTAACTAAGGCATAACCCCACCCCTTTCCTCTAGTACGGGACCCGTTGGTATCTCATTTAGGCTCCTTCAAAAGGTTTCTAACAGGGCTCTCCACTACCTGCCTCTCCTCACTCCAAACCATCCCACATAAAACTGAGCTGCAGAAAAACATTTAATATGCAAGTGGCAGGTGTGGGACTGGCTTGCTCACAGAGTTAATTTACAAACCCAGAAGCTAGTGCCTAAGGTTCTCAGCAACAGTCCCCTAGTCAGACCTTCCTGCCTTCTCATCGTCTTCCCTGCATGTTCTCTGCAAATATTTATTTGTTCATTCAAATACATTTACTGAGGACTATCTGCTAAGCACTATACTATGTGCCAGAAGCAATGCTGAGCCAAGCTAGAGAAGTCCCGAGCAAGGTTACACTCCTGTAAAGATCTGAATGGGAAGAAGTGGGGAGTTTCTGAGACATAGAGAATAGACCGTGGGGCTAGAGCAGAGAGACTGAATGTAGGGGATGAGTTTGAGAGTAAAATGAAAACAAACAAACACCTCAACAAGAACTCATGTTTCTCCTTAAGGAATTGTGTCCTTATCCTAAGCATGAGCTGAAACTCTTGTTTAACAGAGTGTCAGTTCCCTGCCATTTTCCTTCCCCAAGCTGTTGCTTTGACAGATTTTTCAGCATGAACTACACTCTTCATCTCTCCGACTTATAACATGATTTAGAACACCAATTTCCATGGAAAATTTCCTTCTGTATCTAAGCCAAATAGAGCTTGTACTGAATTTATGCTTTTATGCCTTCTAAATACTAGACCTATAGAGTCCAACACAGTAGCCATTAGCAAATGTGGCAGTTGAGCATCTGAAATGTGACTATTCTGAATTGAGATGTGCTGTAAGTGTCAAGTGCATAATGGACTTTAAAATTTTAGTACAGGGGCACCTGGGTGGTTCAGTCAGTTGAGCATCTGACTGGCTCAGATCATGATCTCATCGTTCCCAAGTTTGAGCTCCATGTCTGGAGGCCTGTTTCAGATTCTGTGTCTCTCTCTCTCTCCCTGTCTCTGCCCCTCCCCAACTTGTACTCTCTCTCTCTCTCTCACTCTCTCTCTCTCTCTCTCTCAAAAATAAATAAACATTAAAAAAATTTAAAGATTTAGTGCAAAAAAAGAAATACCTCATTGATAATTTAATACTGATTACACTTTGAGAGAATAGTATTTTGGATGTATTGGGTTCAATAAATTATATTTGTAAGCAATTCCATCTTTCTTTTTACTTTATTTAATGAGGTTAGTGGAACATTTAAAATTACATATGTTATTCACATTTTATTTCTATTGAACAGCACTCTTTTCGACTACACACTTCCTGCAGAGTGAATGTTTATTCAATTATACATCTGTTTATCCTCCTAACTAAGGAGAACACTAGCTCATCCTTAGTGAGGACTCAGTAAATATTGTTTAAATTCTTTGCCATTCTCTAAAGGTTTTTTTTAAAAAAGTGGTTTGCAATTTTAGTATGCTACCTACTTTCCATCTGAAATGTACAGCCAAAATTCCACAGTGAAAATAATGGGCAGTGGAGGGGGAGGTGTTCTTCCCTGGACCCTAAGAAGGCTAACGTGCTGAACATGTGGAATGACCGTGGCAAACACAGTGGGCCATGACTGCTGATTCAGAAGGTTTCTATGTTTCCAAAACAAGAACTTTTATTGCAGTGTATGGAAGGAGCATTAGGACAAGAGGATCCTTGTGGTTTCTCATTGTATCTGTGGAAAAAATCTGAGGTTAAGGTTTAAATTAAACTGACATTCAAAAGAGCCTTTGTAGGTACTACGTGTGTTTCAACATCTGTTGCTATAACTAACTGACACTGACTACTCTGAGTGATGGTCTATGAGTGATGGAATAAAATGTGGTTTCCTGCTTATGAACATTTTCTAGTGTTAACTTCGCCTTCCTTAATGATGAGGCAGAGACCCAGGGAAGATTATTAAAAGTAGAAAAAACATAACACAGAGAAAAAAATTATTAGGATACCGAGCAGTTCTCGGTAGGAGAACTCCTGGGTAGGAGGACTTCCCAATAGCACATCTGTAATTTTATGCATTATTTTGTTTGGGCGGGCTTCTGGTTTAGAGCAAGTCTTCAAAGAGGGTCCCCCATGGCAATTCACTTTTTTGTTAGTGGACCTTTGAGGATGAACAAATGTATTTTTCATAGTAAAATGGTATGGGAACACCTCTTTGCCAATTAGAAAACTTGATTTCACGGAAATTATACTTTACACCTAGAAAAGATGCTTAGTTTTAAACTTCTTCCCTGCAGATTTGTTTTCTGTATCTCTCCTATAGGGATTTTTGGCTTCAACCAAACTTATCTCTACCCTGTACCTTAAAAGCTTGCCAATTCTCCACATTCATCTCAGCCTTCACCTTGCTACTGACCAAGGGTCCTCTCTGAAGGGCTTACAATGAAACTCCCCTCAGAAGGTTTTCAGATTGCTACCAAAGTTTAAGTAGGGAAAGAATTCTCATACTAGCCCCTCCCATAGGGCAACAGCAGCCCACAGCAGGCTGCCTCCACGCCAAGTGCCTACCTTTATTTCAATGGACTGTGGCCAATATGACAAAGTCATTTTAGTGTGTGTGTGTGTGTGTGTGTGTGTGTGTGTTTTCCTATGGCAGATGCCTAGAACAAATAACCTCCTCTCTGATATACCTTGTATTGTGCTTGTATCTGTGAATGTTGTTTCCGTTTATTCCCAAGCTCAAAGAAATTTTGTTAGAACTGATTACTCAACAGTGGTTATGGGATGCTAGGATAAAAATGGGTTTGTAGATTTGTCGTTAAGTCTGGCACATTCTGTGGAGAGGCAGTAGGAGGTAGTAGATAGAACTCTGTGAGGAGTCAGACCTGGATTGTGGATCTTACTTGCTGTGTGACTTTAGGCAAGTCAAGCAACTTTTCTGACCCTCAGTATTCTTTATCATAAGGGGCAATAATTGCAGTGTCGGAGACACAATAGGCCTTCAACAACAGAAAGCTTCTTCTAGGGTATTGGGCCATTGTTGTTGGAATCGGTAGAAATTTGACATTGTTTTACTAAAATGAGTCCTTATTTGAGTGCACATTTGTGAAATATTTGTGACTCTAGAATGGGGAGAAATATGAGACTCAGAGTCTGTAACCTCAGATATTACATCATTCATAAATGATCACATTTTACATAGCCAATGATAATATATGGCACCCAAAATCCAATGAGAGCAAAACAGAACAACTCCTCAGTAAATTATTTGGATCCCAGCGTATCTGGTAGCTAATATGATGGTCTTGTGGCAAATCAGTGTAGTCTTTTGTAATAATGTACATTTGTATAAACATAGTGTTTTCACAAACATTATGTTTATTAATCCTCCCAATGACTATTCTATCCTGCAGGTAGACATCTGAGAGTGATGGTGAGTGTGATGGTGACTATGGAAAAGAAAAGAGTACTATCACCCTGGTGGAGGAGAAGTTGCATATAAAGAAAGCATAAGCCAAGAAGGCCAGACTTCTTAGTTCTAATTCTCAATCTGCATGAAAGGATGGGAATAAAAAAACTAAGATTAATTAGGTGCATATTAACTGTCACATTTTTTGCTTGGTCCTTGCAATAGCCCAGTAAATTACAGAACATTCCCATTTGGTAAAGGAGGATGTTGATGCCCGGGGAGTTAGTAACATACAAAGGTCACAACCAGTGCTCCAATTGGAATCAAAATTCCAGCCCACCAGATGCTAACCACCATGTCATATAACCAACGTGAGCCTGTTGTAACTTGGGCAAGCTGTTTAGCTTCATTGGTGTTCATTTTCCCCACCTGTCAGAAGGGTCTAAAGAATCCCTTGGGCCCTGTTAACCTCTGACCTTCTAGTCTGGGTCAGATGTCGTCTCTTGCCAGCCAGTTTTCAGCCTGTGTGATCCAAAGACACTCCAAGAAACCTCTTGCCTTGGTTCACCTTCCATACTATTTTATCCATTAGAGTCGGTCCTGGATCAGGAAAAGTAGGTGGCATCCTTGTTCTAAGAACATTGCAGGTGAAATGGGCAGTCTGCTTTGGAAGGCAAATGCTTTAGTTGCTCTTTTCAGCCAATCTGAATGCACTGTTTTCGATATTTGTTTTTCAGCAGATTTTGTTTCTATATCATTTTAAAAGAATTACTGGCCTTCGGTAAGCTTAATTGTCTCCCATTTTAGTTTGTGTGTGTGGGGGGGTGTGCCTCCACATGCATCTAACAAATAATAGCTTTCAAAAATGTTCAAGCATAGGACGTCTGACTCTTGATTTTAACTCAGGTGATGATCTCATGGTTCTTGATTTTGAGCCCTGTGTTGGGCTCTGTACTGCTTGGGATTCGCTCTCTCTCTGCCCCTACCCCACTCACACACGCATGCGTGTGCTCTCTTTCTCCCCCTAAAAATAAATAAACTTTTAAAAAAAAGTTCAAATATATAAAGGAATGGATTTGCATTGAATGCACAGCATAATGTCCCAAATGAACCCTAGGCTGGAAATCTGCATCCATCAGTTGGAGGAGAAGTGCCCAGTCAGTATCTCTTTACACTAAATTACATGTATGTGTGCTTTTGGGTTTGACTTGAAGAAGGCACTCTACAAGGGCAAGAGTACATGCCCTTGAGAATGCAGAGGGTGAAGTTTGGAGAGATCGCATAGCATTTGTTTCCATGCCTACATCAAGGGATGGGTTTGCACGGTGGTGGAGGAGGGGATGTCAGGACCAGGGCTGGACGGCAGCATTCTCCAGGGGCTCTGAAACTCAGCATGAATCGTACCACTTGTGCCCCTGATAATGGCTGAATGGGACAGAGAGCTGGGCCAAGGAGTGTTTTCCACTCCCTTATTGATCTACCCCCATCATCCCCATCTCGTGCCAGCAACACATAGTTACTGATGCATCACAAGGATGCCAGATGGCCACCAGCAAAGGTGGCTGTGCAGAGCTAGGAAAAATCCAAGCAGGCCAGGGGCCCAGCTGAGGGCAAGGACCTCACACACACAACTGGATTTATTTTTGGGAACACTCTGACCGAGCACTGCTACTGAGATGTACTTTGACTATTACTTTTAACTGGACCTCAACAGCATTAAAAGGCTCCTAAGGACTGGGCCACATTCAAATGAGCTACTCGGATCACTAAATACTCATTTTAGAAAATGCTAGCCACCTGACCTGTAGGAAAGTGTTAAAATGTAGATTCCTTTAGAGGGAAAAGAGGCTATCTGGGCTTCAGAAACCCCTCTGTGATTTGAAGAAGGAGGGGAAGGATGCTGAGGGGGAAAAGCACAAACTGTGCAAGGCCTGAGGCAGTGATTCTCAAAGTGGGATCCCTGGAACAGCAACATCAACTTCACCCAGGAACATGATAGAAAAGCAAGTCTTAGTCCCCATCCTAAAACTACTGAATCAGAAAGTCAGGAAATGGGGTCCAGAAATCTGAATTTTAACAAGCCCTCCATGTGATTCTGATAGCCTTTTTTTTTTTTTAATTTTGTTTTACATTTATTTATTTTTGAGAGACAGAGTGAGACAGAGTGTAAGCAGAGGAGGATCAGAGAGAGAAGGAGACACAGAATCCGAAGCAGGCTCCAGGCTCTGAGCAAACGTTCAGCACAGAGCCTGATCCGGGGCTCGAACCCATGAACCATGGGATCATGACCTGAGCTGAAGTCGGACGCTTAACCAGCTGAACCACCCAGGCGCACTGATTCTGATACACTCTTAAGTTTGAGAATCACTGCCAAGTGGAAGGCTACCCAGGAGGTGGGAGGGAGCCCAGGCAGGGGTGCTGACCCCAGGGCAGGGACAGTAGGAGCCCCTCTGGGCCTCATTTATGTAATGCCTCTGCCATTGACCTTCTGCCTTCACTGGGAGAAAAGTGTGTGGAGCCTGGGCCTGACCCACCAGAGTACTATCTACCTGCAGACCATTCCCCCTTTACAGCATGCTCCCAGCTCCCACCTGGGGTTTCCTGTACAAATGGCCCCAAGCCTTCTTCGGGTGATGGTCTTCCTAGGGGGGACCCCAAGAGACTATTTGGAGGCATGGGGGTTGCAGCTTGAGCCCTTGGCAGTGGAGGGGAGTCCGATGGCTTGGCTGGGGGCTCAGGTAGCTCCAGGGGCTATCATAGATATCTATGCATGTGTCCAAGGCAAATGTCTACTCAATCTTATTTAGGGGTGGCCCAAGTGACCCCAGTTCCAATTACTGATCTGTGAGAAGAGATGGGACTATCACTTATTTTCCCCTCAGAAATCTAGTCTTTGAGAGGAAATCAAGAAATTCTATGAAAATTGTCTTTTGTGTACTTTTGAAAGAACAGTTAATATTTTTCTGCTTGCCTTTTTACATACTGTAACCTAAATCTATCATTTAAACACCATGCTGAAATAGAGTGTTTTTATCAGACTGTTACAGATAGAATTCTGAAATAAGCTCTGAAAGCCTACATTAACTAGGCAATTGATATCAGTCAAACTTGAATTTGAGAATAACTAAATTCCAGATGAATTAAATTTTATTCTAATCAAGAACTTAAAAAAAAATTTTTTACAACATGCCAGCTCTGGAAATTCTTAAATATATTTTTCAAATTTTTAAAAATTTATGTCATTATTTTGAGAGAGAGAGAGCGAGAGCCCATGGAGAAGGGGCAGAGAGAGAGAGAAGGAGAGAGAAAATCGCAAGCAGGCTCTGTGCTGACACACAGCACAGAGCCTGACTGATAGCACAGAGCCTGACGTGGGGCTCGATCTCATGAACCATGAAGTCATGACCTGAGCTGAAATCAAGAGTCAGATGCTTTAATTCACTGTACCACCAGGTACCCCTCTTAAATATGTTTATTAAAAATTTCTCCATTCCCAGGCAAATGAGAAAGAGCAAATATTGAAGAGCACCATGGAGGTTTTAGGACCTAGAAATTCTATTCAATTCTAAGATTTATTAGTTCTCTTCAGATTAATATGAAATAATACCTTTCCCCTTTTAGAAATACATTTTTAAAATATTTCAGTCTTCATCCTCCTAAATTAATATAATTGTATATCATTTAATGAAATAAAAGAAAGCAGAAACAAAATTATGTTAACTGGTACCTGAACACATACAATATCCTTTAAGATAACTAGATGTAGGGACTTAAAACAGACATAATTTCCATCTAAGAACTAATGATTAGATTTAAAAGGTGCCTCGTTTTAAGTGAGGAAATCCATTATATTCATCTCCAGTTGTAAGGGATGATTATTATATTGTTATTCTATTTTATATTGGCTCCATATTTCAGCTAAAGTTGCTGAAGTCTAGAAAAAATAATTATAGCAAGCAATCCCATGAAACGTATACCAGGAAAGGTGAAGCCCTCCACAAGCATGGGCTTGCATGACGCCATCCAGAGTTGGGTGCATAGGACACACTGTAAGTAGGCATTTCAAAGGCATAGCTGACTGCTTTTTAAGTCACCTTCTAGCTTTGAAGTTATTTTCATAAGATTCACTCAATAGCTTTGGGAGACACAAACAGCAGCATTAGGCATCACAAAATGATAATGCCATGTGTGCATTTCAAAGTTTGCCTTTTTAAGAATTCAGCTCTTGAGTCTATGCTTTAAAAGCATAGAATTTGTTTTGCTGGCTAAAGCCACACAGAAAAATTTGCAAAAATCGTGCAAGGTGAAAGCCATTTGGCTGAGAGGTGATGCCTAGTTTGGAAGGGAAAACACTGGCTGAAAGTTTTTAAACTCACTGGTCTTATCCAAGTCCTGATCTGGTTGGATGACTTCAAAAAAGCATCAGCTTTGTCTTGTATAAAATGAGAACCATGGGAGCGGCTTTACTCGGTGAATGGATATGTATCTGGGGGCTTCAGGCATAGTCTAATGGTCCACAAAGCGGAAATATTATTTATATGAGCCACAGTGAAGTTCTGGGAAGAACAGTTATAAGAGCAAATAACATTTTAAAGAGCTGTAAGGAAGTGACTCATTTAATGTCTAGTACTAAAAACTGCATTATTTTGGCACTTCATTGTAGGGAGTGAGAGCTTGGTCAGATTTTCTCTTTGATGTGCCTGTTGAAGGGCAGCTGCCTTCATTAAAAGAAGGCCCCATTTAACTTTTGGTTTACAGGCAGCCCAAAGATGCCTTGTTGTCTCTTCATTCATTAGCTCACCTCTCACGTATACCTATTCAAATACTGGAGCACTGTTGTGATGGCCTTCCTGAGTTCTCATTTCCATCTTTCTTATTTGATCTCTCCATCAGCCAGGTTTCCCCAGAGACAAAGAACCAGCAGGGGCTATAAAGAGAGTTATTTCAATGCTTTGGCTCGTGTGACTGGCAATGGCAAGTCTGAAATGTACAGGGCAGCCCACAAGGCTGATTCTGCAATCTTGCGGCAGAATTTCTGCTTTCTAGGGGAGACCTCAGTGTTGTTCTTAAAGCCTTTCAACCAATTGGTTGAGGTCAACCCAGATTATCTAACATAAACTCTCTCAGTTATACTAAACTAATTGTAGATATTGAACACGTCTATGAAATTTGTTCACAGCAGCACATAAATCAGTGTTTAATTTAGTAAGTAGGTAAAATAGTGGAGCCCAACTGATACCTAGAACTGACAGTCATAATCTCTTCCCCATTCTATCGGCTGCTGTTTGGGTGTTCCCTAGTCTGATGATACCGCTGTCGAAGTCAAAAGAACAAGTCTAGAACCAATCACTTGTCTTGCCCGGGCCTCAATATTTCTAAGGATATAGCCTCATTTAAATAAGTCCTTATAGTATTCTTATAAGGCTTACAGTAAACTAAAATCCCTGGGACTTTTCCTACTTGAACAGCTTCCAAGCCAGTATCTCTTATTCCACAATTAAGAGGAAAATAATTCGTGAGTTGACCTGTCAGAGCTGAAGTGTAAAAAAGCTCAAGTACATAGTTCAACTTTGTGTACAAGTTATATGCGGGATTAAGGTATGTCAGAACTGAACAGTATCGTAAAGGTCTTGACTTCCCTCTACCCACACTTGCCAAGTGGCTACAACTTTCTCTGAAGTAACCCTAGTGACTAAAAGCTTCTTGCCTCTTCTGCTAGCCAATTTCATTTTTGAAAACAAACTGCGAATACTGCAAAATTAATTACCCTTACAACAGGCATTCCTCATTTTATTACACTTTGTTGTATTGCACTTTGCATGTGCCACATTTTCTTTTTTTTAATTTTTTTTAATGTTTTATTTATTTCTAGGAGAGAGAGAGAGACAGCGTGAGCAGGGGAGGGTCAGAGAGAGAGGGAGTCACAGACTCTGAAACAGGCTCCAGGCTCTGAGCTGGCAGTCAGCACAGAGCCCGACGCGGGGCTCAAACCCACGAACCCCGAGATCATGACCTAAGCAAAAGTCGGACGCTAAAACGACTAAGCCACCCAGGCGCCCCTCACATTTTCTTTTTAATAAATGGAAGGTTTGTGGTGTGGCAGCCCTGTGTCGAGCGAGCCTGTAAGTGCCACTTTTCTAACAGCATCTGCTCACTTCATGTCTCTGTGTCACTTGTTGGTAATTATCATAACACTTCAAACTTTTTCATATTGTCATATTTGTTATGGTGATCTGTGATCAGTGATTACAATTAGCTGAAAGCTCAGATAATGGTTAGCATGTTTTAGCACTAAATGCATACTTTTAAAAAGGTATGTACAATTTTTTAGACATAATGCTACTTCATGCTTAGGCTGCAGTATAGTGTAAACATAGCTTTTATAGACATTTGACAACCAAAGAAATTCATTTGACTCACTTTATTGCAGTATTCCCTTTATTGCCATGGTCTGGAACTGAACCCACGATATCTCTGAGGCGTACCTGAATAGGTATATTCATTTTACATGCTTAGAAAGAGCTCACATGCCTTCCATTACTACCATCAACTCATCTTCCAATCCTCACCACTTATTAGGTAGGTATGATCATTACCTCTCAATGGATGAGGACTCACTCAGAGGTTAAGTTAGTTGTTCAAAGTCACTCATCCAATATGTAGTAGAAACAACTTTTGAAATCACAATTTCTAATGGTCTTAAGACACAAAAGCTAAAATTATAAGTAGGTAGATGAAAACGTTGGATCAGAGCTTTAGAAATGTGATATGATCTAGATTCAAGGAAAGTGGAACAGAAAATGGGACGGTGAAATTTCCAAAGATTGGGTCTACTCATTCATTCAGACCTCACAGGGTAACAGGTGCACACTCAGCAACGAATACAACAAATTATTTGCTGAACTTGATCCATGCGAGACACCGCTTGGGATGACAAGTGACACAAAGATGTACAAAGCCAAATCTTTATCTATAAAGAATTTACAATCTAGTAAGGGATGAAAATTAAGAAGCTGAATCACCACACTAAGGCATTTATCCACTCCTTTACCTGTCTATTCATTCAACAAATACCTAGAATTTCTATGTGCCCTCAAGACAGTCATGAATAAGATATAGGTATGAAATGGTAATAGGAAGTATACTTTACAGGATAGGGACATCTTTCTATAGGGAAAGGCCACTTGCAAGATTGACTGGGACTGAAAGAAATTCTTCACTTGAAAGAGGAAAATGATGAAGAGTTGTGTTGAGGGTTTTTAGTAAAATGGTCTAGGTGTTTTCAGGGGAGAATGACTTAGTTGACAATAGCTATAATGAGGCCAGTTATTTTTCAAGAAGGTGATAAGTGAGAATATTAAAGCCTGATATAATCAAAGAGGCAAAACTAATACCAATGGATGGAAAGGCAAGAAGCACCTGGAGATGAAATTATAAGTGAATCATTGGCCAGCACCCAAGTCATATGTCAAAAGCAAATAAATGCTATGGAAAGCATTGGTCCAAGGACATGTTAGGAATTTTACTGCAGCTTTTGACGTCTTGTACCATCCCTTAGAAAAAGGAACATAGCCAGTAGTGGCAAAGAAATGAGTTTTATGACTGAATTGCTCAATGGAATTCTCAGAGTATAAATGAAGACTTCCTATTTTATGTATGCGTTATGAGTTTTTTACTCTTAACCCTCCTAGCATGACATTATGGCAAAAAAAATTCTTCTATATATTTCCCACGACCCCAGGAGGAGAATATACCTCATGGTAATTATCCATGAAAATAAATACTAGCTGGAGTCCTTAAAGAATGCATGAATCATGGTGCTATATAACATGATAGGTTCACACGAGAAGTTTGAAGTAGAATGGGGGTTCAAGGAGGAAGATACTTCATGGAGTTGTAGTGAACATTTGTGAAGATGTGTTTAGAGTCAAAATTTCAAGTTTGGGTAAGACCTGGCTTTGCAGAACTGAGATGAGGTGAGGAATAAAGGGCATGTCTGTTGACAAGAACTCATGAAAAGTCAGAGGCTCAAAAGACAAAAGACACAGTGTTTTTTTTTTTTGTTTTGTTCTTTGGTTGTTTTTTTTTTTTTTTTTTTTTTAGGAAAAGACCAAATAATCTGTTTTGGCTGGGTTATGGCACAAAGGTAGGTGAGTCATGGGGAATAAGATTGTAAATTGTGCTAGAGCCAGAGCATGTAGATTGTCCAGGGAAAATGCTACTTAAAGTGGTTTGGCCGGTATTCAATAGACACTAGAGAGCCATTGAGAGTACTAAGCAAGGAAGTAACATCATCAAAACCTAGTTTGGGGAAAAAGGAGGGAGCAGTGAAGTGTAGGGTGGATTGGAAAGGGGCAAAGGAAAGAAGGGAAATTAGTAGGTGGTGTGATAGTGTTAAATGACCACCTAGTCTGTGACCCTTGGGTTCCAAAAAATGTTCCCTATGGGGTGAGAAGATAAAATGTACTAGTGAGCTAGTTATTTGCTGACCATAGTTTTTCTTTGAATCATCAGCATTTTTAAAAATATTTGTTTCACTAGGGAGAGACAGACCTAGAGTTCAAATCCCTCATTTTCATTAATACTGCTTTTGTTTTACTTTAGTGGATTTATCAGCGAAAGCACCTACTAAGATCCATTCAAGAAATTTTATTTCATGTGTTTGGGAAATTCTTTCCTATTTTTTTATTAGTTTCCTTTACGCTCAGAAAATTTGCTCTATTTTTTTTAATGAAATGTAGTTGCTTCTTTTATTTCACCTTGGACATGGAGAAGTGATTTTTTCTTGCACCTGCTGGCATTTGGTAGAGTGCTCAGCGACAGATGGATTGTGGAAAGAAATGAGATCTTGGTCATCATCAGTTTAGGATGTAAATGGAGACTACAGGATCCAAAACTGTAAGAACAGTTGGAGTTCAAGAAATTTGACAGTTTTTGTAGCCCTGGGCAATCTCTATCACACAGTCTACTCTGTCATTGCCACAAAAAATAGCTCCAATACCATCTCCTCTTTCCCCAATCCAGGGCTAATGTTCAGTTGGTATGCATAATAAGCCATACTGATTTTGAAATACTGAAATATTTTTTTTTAAATACAATTTATTGTCAAGTTGGCTAACATACAGTATATACAGTGTGCTCTTGATTTGGTGGGGTAGATTCCAGTGATTCCTTGCTTACATACAACACACAGTGCTCATCCCACCAAGTGCCCTTCTCAATGCCCATCACCAATGGGATCCCCTTTCCCCTGCACCCCGCCCCCCACCATCAATCCTATGAGTTAGTAAAGAGCCACTGTCCAGAAACTTGTGAGTGTCCCCTCCCTCAAATCAACCCAGATGTTCTGCCCTGTCCCAGGACTCTTTAAGAGCTCTCCACCATCCAGCAAGCGAAGAAGTGGTAAAGCTTGGAACAGTAGGGACCTTACTAGGGAGCTGCCTGGGTCATACAACCAACATCTGTGCTCTATGCCCCAGCTATTCAGCTTGTGAAATACTTTGAATTATTATATCTACCTAAAAGCAATTTTTTTTTCCTTTAAAAGTTCGTTCCTTATACCTAACTACACTATGGTCCACATTAAAAACAAATACACACTTCCTGGCATCTGAGTGCAATGTGTCTCTGCCTCTCACTAGGTAGACTCTTATCTCGGGCTTTTGCACATGACAAGAGATGTGTATTTCCTCAGGAAGCATCCCTACATCTTGTAATCCAAAAGGAAAGAGAAGAAAGACTCTACCTCCATCTTCGGAATGGGGGTGGGGGGAAGCTTGTGGAGAAGGATTCTGATTGGCTCTATTTGTGTCACATGCTAACCCTCAGACCAATCACTAAGGCCAGAGGCCCAGGATTTTATCTCTGTCTGCCTGAATCACAAATCCATCCTGTCCAGGTGTCATAAACTGCCCTTGACAATTCTCCAAAATCATGACATTTGAGAAGAGTAATTCCCAAATGAGAAACCGGAAGTGGAGACGGGGCTGGGGCTGCCTTCAGGTAAAGTGGGGCAAAGGATGCAAGATGACAAAACAACGAACGCACCCAATGCTAGACTTTCTCGGCAAAGTTGAATGTTTTCAGTTTTACTTGTAATATTGTCGTGTATGGCTTATGGAACATCTGTTGATTCCAAATTAGTATATAAACTCAATACCTGACTTGTCTGAGCGTTGATTTTATAGTAAAAGCCTGGCACAGCATGATGATTAGAAGTTTCTATAAACCACCTTTTCATGTACAATTTGTATATGAAGCTCTCCCCGCAAAAGCCAAGGTTTGTTCTTTTCTTTTGGGATTTAATGAGGACCATGTTATGCAAAGCATTAAATGCATATTTCTGGACTACACATTCCATTTGTTTTTCTTCTTTAACAAGTCGGCTCATGCTGTTCAGTATTTGATACCCATCGACAGATTACACTGTTTCTGCAAGGGGTGGGATCACCAGGAACAATGTTGCTCGGACTTCTCTTTCATTCTGATCCTTTAGCTCTATTATTGGTATTTTTATTATGATTACTATTATTTACATGTCGCAAAAATACATCTGTCCTTCCCCAATTAGACTCACAGTCACAGTAATTTTCTTCTCTCTCAGTGGTCCTGAGGTCACAGTGAGTTTTCCAATTTTAGCGATTTCCATAGGATCATCAAACATCTGCAATTCATTCTCCACATTTTCAGAACCTCACATAATTTTGGGACATAGTAGGTACTTAGTAAATATCTATTTGTTAGCTTATTCTCTTCTTGTTTCCAGGGAACAATGAAATCTTACCATTTTCTTTATGAAACATGAAGTGAGAAAAAATAGAATACCAAAATAGAAACCATTACCAATTCAGCACGAGCATCATTTAGGGGAAAATTGTTTTTGCATAAAAATAAAACTGAATGTGCCATGCGCTTCTTGTATAAGAAGACTCAACAAAGGAATAGAAAGAACAGGGAGTAGTAATGGGACCCCATTTTGGATGTTGTTAACCATCTCCCCTTTCACTTAGTATTTCGAATTTAATTAATGGACAGAGTTCAAATAATGAGACTTTATTCAGTCTTTATTACTGCAATTTAAATGGATTTTTAAGCAACTGCCTTAAACCATAAGATTATTTTATTTTATTTTCTAATGTTTATTTATTTATTTTTGAAAGACAGGGCATGAGTGGGGGAGGAGCAGAGAGAGGGGAAGACAGAGAATCTCAGTCAGGGTCTGTCCTGTCAGCTCAGAGCCCCAGGAACCCAGGAATTGAGTCTAACATCCAACCGACTGAGCCACCTAGGCGCCCCAAACCATAAGATTTTTTTTTAAAAGCCCTATGGTGTTTTTTTTTTTTCAATTTATCTAATGGAAGTAATACAAAATTCCTGTAGAAAGCGACAGGAATGCCAAACGAAAAAAACGGGTAAAGCAATGTTACTTGATCATTTATCCATTCAACAAACCTATACTAAGCACTGCACACCAGAGCAGTAAGGGCTCCACATCGCGTTAGCAGAATTCCAGTGAGTAAATAGCCTTAAATCTGACATGGTTAGAACTGACTGCAAGGCCTTCCAGCTCCCAGCCTCACTGTGCAGATGAAGGCAGTGAAGTCCAATGGTTTGCATGACTTGCTCAAGGGAGTCACAAATCCAGAAGTAGGATCCAACTCTCTTAATCTAGTTAGTTATTCATTCCTGTAGAAAATCATATTTATATCTTTTTTAAGTTTATTTATTTATTTATTTTGAGAGAGAGAAAGAGTGAGAGAGCAAGTATGAATGGGGGAGGGGCAGAGAGAGTGGTGGGGAGAGAGAATCCCAAGCAGGCTTCACACGGTCAGCACAGAGCCCGGTGCAGGGCTCCAACTCATGAATGGTGAGATCATGACCTGAGCCAAAATCGAGAGTCAGGTGCTTAACCGACTGAGCCATCCAGGCACCTATTCATTTTTATATCTTAACTATACTTCTGTTCAGCAAATTAAGAGGAAATCCAAATCACTTGTAAACTGACTGCTTAACCTCAGAATAACATGAAAACAATATTATACTTGCTGTTTAGTAACCTTTCATGCGCCATACCTGACCTTACCCTTAACCATAAAAATATATTAAATTCATAATACAACTATATTATTAAGGAATTTAACTGTTATATGAAATAATAAACCTTTATCACTAGATTAGGTTGAAGGGGAGGGAGGGAGGAGAATGGAAGAAAGGAAAGAGATGGTCTTTGAAGGACACCACCACAGAGCTCCAACAGAGGGGCAGAACAGCACTTCCTCTCTGTTATATACAAGGATAACCACTTCCCAGTGCAACCTTCTGGGTCTGCCCGCTGACCCCCTATTCATCCTACCTGAACCCAGATCTCCAAGGGCCCACTCTTTTCATGCCCCATTCAGCTTTCACTTACCCTTATCAGGTCACACAGAGTGTAAAAATAAAATTAAAAATTTTAACAGCCACTTGTGAAACTCCCTGGGTTTGGAAATATATGGAGAGGTGTCTTCCTGAGACCTCTCTGCACATAGTGCTCATTCCTCTAGGCCAGTCTGCCTTTCTCTTGGACCTTCTCTAATTCATCAATTAGATTAGATGCTTTAATTCATTCAATCTGATTAGATTGCTCTAAAGTTTAAGATTCTTAAGTTTTCCCATATTGAAAATTTAAGATAACATTTCACCATTCAAGCATTCATGTCCCCTTGATATCTGCCTCCACCCTTTACCTCTTGGCTTTCTATCTTGCTGCACACAATTAATTAGCCACAAGATTGGCCCTCAGTCAAACCCTCTCCATGAACTGACCTGTAAGAACTCCACTCTCTAGCCTACCACAGCCCTATCCTGCTTGACCCAACGATGCACTCACACTAGCTTTAACACTGCTTTACAACTGCTGATTTCCTGGTTGATACTTAAAAACAACTGCTTCTTATTTTTTATTCCCTGTTCCTTGAATAGAACCTGGCTTCATACCAATCAACAAATATTTCTTCATCACTTACTATGTGCTGGGAGCTGTGCTAAGCTCTGGGGATATACTTGTGAGACTTTTTCCCGGAAACCTTCAATGCAAAGTGAAGGCAGATGGGAAATAGGGAGGCGATAGGCTTGGAAGAGGGAACACACAAAATAAACTTGTGGATGTCCTATTAATGAAAATAGCAGAGAAAATGGTGTCTTGGTCCTTGTGAAACTCATATTCTAATAGAAGAAATAGATAAGTAAAGCAGAGCAAATTTGTATGTGTTCCATTTAAACAAAGCAATACCAAAATGGGTCAAGAAGCAGTGAGAAGCCAGACAATGGAAAAGTGTCCCAAGTATGTGACTCTTAGCAGGACTATCCAGATGGACAAGGTGAGTTGGAGAAAGCAGCCTGTACACAAAGACTTAGGAGAGCAACTTTTAAGACAACTGCAAATCAAATGATATGGTGAAGATCTGGCTGCACAGGGAGAACAATGAGAAATGAAAATTCAGATCCTAGGAGATGCAGTATCCAAGGCCAAGGAATTTAGATTTTACCATTTAGACGTTCTTCCGTTTGCGTAGCACTTTATTAGTGGGCCATGAAATCAACTCAGTGGGTTGAAGTCAACATTTGAAAGGAATAGACTGGAATGGAAAATGTGAGTGCATTTTCTGTAAAAAGGGTAAATTTGGGATGTTACCAATTGTTTCAGTTGCATATATCTCTATATCTTTTATAAATGCATAAAAGCATAGGAATTTCTTACAGTACATTGATCTTGACCAAACAGGTTTGAAAGTCACTGCTGCTGGCGATAAGGAATCACTGAGGAATTTAAAGCAGGGACAAGATCAACTTTTGCATTTAGAAAGATGCTATGGTTTCATTAAAAACCGATTTAAGGGGCAAGGCCACCTAGGAGATGGCTTTAGGAATCCAGAAAAAGGATATGGACTTGAGAAGGAAATGATAGATTTGATGACACTTCTCTCCTTCTCACTCTACTGTTCTTTCTGGGTCCTCAATTCTTTTGTAATCAATCCCTGACTCATCCAGCTACTGGTGTTCTTGACCATCTTATAGCCATCCTTCACAGTGAAATGAAAGAAACATCTGACAATTTTACTCCCTTCTTACAACACTTTCGTGATCCAATTTTTCTGTCCCTATTCAGTTCTTGCTACTCCTCTTTGGGCTTATGTTCTACACATTCCACGCAGATTCCTACCTCCATACTTTGACCTCTGCCAGTCTCTCTGCTGGAAACATCTTTTCCATTTTAGTCAACTTGGCTTCCTTGAACTCAACCTTCGTGACACAGTATAACCTTACTTCCTCCAGACAGCCTTCCCTGGTTTGTCCCAGCTTCCCCCAAACACCCCACATCTTTTCCTCCCATGGCATTTTATATAAAGACCTCTCATTACATCAAGCCATCACTATAAAGCAAATATTACCCAAGTGTTCACCCAGTGCCAGGCGCTAGGCTTACTTGAATCATTTCATTTAGTCTTCACAAAACCCTGATGAGGTAGGTATTATTGCTCTGGGAGGGCACACCAATATTTCAGGGGTTTTCAGCCAAGCACTATTGTTCTAGAACTGATGCTTTCTACCCTTTGGTACATTAGACACTTACTATACCATGATATACCACAGGCTCTTGGGTAAGTCCCTGAAATGCCAGCACCCTCACCCAAAGATCATTCAAGCAATTGCATTTCCTTGTGTCCCCACCACCCAGCAGAATGCCTAAGCAAATAGCTAAGCTCGTGTTGAAACCTTTAAACGCTGCACAGCATGCAAGCCAGGTAGGTACTGAAAAGTGTTGGCTGCATTTGGCAACGAGATTTATTGGCCTCATGGTGAAAACTTGCTTTAATGGGGTGAGACTCTTTGTTATGCCCCTCACTTTGGTCCCTGCAAATATCAGGTGATCCATAAGTATTGTTTAATGAACAAATTGCAATGAGTTGAGGAATAATGTGAAGTGGCTTTCTTCTCAAAGCATGGCTAAGAATGAAAGAAGTCAGGTGGGGTGAGAGGGTTGCTGGAACAAGGAAGTTTGTGGGTAAGGGGGGGGTGGTTGTTTTTAGTTTGCTAGCTTTTAGGAGATGTTGCAAGAACGTGTTGAATGTGCTAAGAGACACTAGCCAAGTGAGGAAGAGGTAAAAAAAAAAAAAAATTAGAAAAGGGGAACCAGGAGGGGGAGTTTCCAAAGCTCTGGTGAATGAACTGTGGAAAGGAGGTGGGCTCTTTCCTAGGGGTCAGCCTGGCATTGCCATTTTCCAAGCCTCAGTTTTCATTTGCAAAGGAAATAACACCTAATGTCCCTTAGATATATTACCTGAAGTATTTTTTTTCTGCTCCTTCTTTCCTCCTTTCCCTCCTTCTCCTCATTTTCCTCTTCCTCCTTCTTCTTCCTCTCTTTCTCCGTCTTCTTTAATTTCTTTTAAATCCAAGGAAGACTATTTGAAATCAAAAGGATCAGTCCCATATCTTAAAGGACCGAGAAAAACGTTGCTTCTATTTCAAAAAGAAGCCTTATGTTGCTGGATTTCTGAGCTTTTTCTATTTAAAACTTGATGGGTTGGGGTCTGGTGAGTGCCTCAATGGGGAGGAGGAGACAGAAGGGGAGTTTACATTTGTGCAGTTGGAAGTACAGGGCAAGGACTGTGTCTGGTGTTGAATCCTCGCGAGAACTTGCTGGGAGGGCAGGGCAGCCGGCTGGCAGCTGTATGAGATGGAGCTCCGGGGGCTGCCCGCTGACCAACATCATGGGAGAGGATGGACCTGTGTCCTCTCCTTCCTCTTCTCCTAGTCCCCCTGGCCACCCCGTGCCCCGAGACTAGGCCTGGGGAAACACCAGGTTAGACGCTGAGAATCTAGGACAGGATGTAAGTACTTTGGTCAATGCTGAGAGGAAAGGACTGGGAAATCCCAAGGGCAAATAGCATGAGAGGATGGGGAATTCCAGAAGCCACTCGGTCGCCTCCGGGCCTGGTCTGGGGAGGTACTGCTGTGTAAGGGAAACAGTTACATACAGCATATTTATCACCTTGATAAAGGATGGTCGCAAAGTACGTTAAGATCTATAAGCGAATATAGTTGTCAAAAATAATCAAGCAATTCCTATTTTTATTGCCTACTATTTGTAAGACCATATGTCGGCCTCCGAGGAATTAAAAAAAGCCTAAAAAGCTGTTCTCACCCGTATGGTCCAGTTGGAAAGATGACATAGGCATAATAGCAACCAGTGAGCCAAGATGCTCCAAGGTTTCGTGTAATAATAAACACTGCAGATCGTCAGAGGATGGAAAGCGATGTGATGACCCATAGAGCTAGGGTGAATAAATCAGATTACTACCACTACCATCAGATTATTATATCACTGCTACATTCTAAGAGCCATGCTGTGAAGCAGCCTCAGGCACCAGTGTGAGGAATTTGCTTCCAGGAGCCTTCTCCTGGCTTACATTAATGTCATAACCAGTCTACTGACAGGCACCTTCTGGAAAAGAAGGAGGTGTGGAGGTCCCTTATAACCAATTGAATTACCCAAGTAATTCCCACTAGAAAACTTCACTGACTATATCCGAATTGAAAGTAATTATGGGGGCACCTGGGTGGCTCAGTTGGTTAGCGTCCAACTTCGTCTCAGGTCATGATCTCACACTTTGTGGGTTTGAGCCCTGCGTCAGGCTCTGTGCTGACAGCTCGAAGCCTGGAGCCTGCTTCAGATTCTGTGTCTCCCTCGCTCTCTGCCCTTCCACCATTCGGGCTCTCTCTATCTCTCTCTCAAAAGTAAATAAACATTAGGAAAAACATTTTTTAAAAAAAAGTAATTGAGGTATCACATAAACGAAGCCAGTTCTCTATAATAAAAACACACGCCCCTCTGGAAGTTGCAGAAGTTGTGTCCAACTTCAGGTTCACTTGGATTTTAAGAAAAAGACAGCTCTTTGTTCCCAGAAAACAAAAGGAATCATGAGACCAGCAGGTATTGCTTTAGAGTTCACAGAGAAGTACCTGAGCGCTCTGTAATTTTTCTGCACTGGTTGATATCATAATCAGCTAAACCGTTTTCAATTAGGAGTAATATCTGTTTACTATTACATCATAGGGAAAAAAAAACCACAAAGTGGAAAATCCCTTGAAGCTGGCCCATCTCTTTAATCACATCTGGCGATTTTCTAGTCTGAGGGATTCTTGCTTTTGGATATCATTTTGTTTTTGTTTTTTCAAATAAAGAAATTAACAAAACCAGGGCAGACTGGATGTAACAGAAATCAGATGAACATTTTGTGTAAACCCCATTCAGTAAGAGTAGCTGTGCGGTTAAACGAAGGACCTTCCACTTTCGCCCTGATATCTAGAGAAGTAATTGTTCTAAGAAAAAAGTCTGATGCAGTCTGGAGAGCAGGTTCCTATAAAGCCCAAGTGAGGGAATTCTTGATTTGTTCAGGGCGGGGAGGTGATCTCACCCCTGACTGTGTTTGTTTACAACAAACGGTTGCGTAGCTGTGAATAAACCCAGGGCCCAGGTGGCCGAGGAGCCTGGGCTGAGGCTTGTATCCGGGCATTCACTTTTCTCACACACACGGCTGCACAGCTTTCCGGGAGACGTTGTGACTGGTCTCTGAGGAGCTCCCAGAGCCACACACAGGCAGCTAGTCCCTCGGGCAGAGCCTGAGGGGACACAATAGGCCAGTTGTAACTGCAACTCCCTCAGGGGCAGAAGTAGTGTTCCTCCACTCAGCAGTTTTAGAGGGCACCTTGCCTGCCTGCAAGGCCTGAGGGAGAGCCCCGTGCATTCATTCACAAGCCAGCCACTCTCTCAAGATCAAGTAAACATCGTAAACCAAGTCCTTAATCGGGCCTATAAAAACCACTTTGGGAGGCTACAAAACCAAGGAAATGAGTAGAGGAGGAGCGGGGAGGGGACATATTGAAGT
This sequence comes from Hyaena hyaena, assembly GCF_003009895.1. Classification (NCBI taxonomy): domain Eukaryota; kingdom Metazoa; phylum Chordata; class Mammalia; order Carnivora; family Hyaenidae; genus Hyaena; species Hyaena hyaena. The sequence continues at coordinate 1,139,507 of NW_024080837.1, forward strand.
CAGAATGAGGATTCAGCCAAAGGAGATAAAGCGTTTCAAGACATATAGCGTGTACTTAATGCCAGCCATAATCCTACAAAATGTAACACTGCATCTATTTTTATAACACCTTTCTCTCTGATGCTTATGGAAAAATGGAATGTTTCTACATTTCCCTTGCCACATTCTCTGTGAGAGAGGAAATATCACATCCCCACCTGTCCATAAGACTCTGAATGAGTTAATTTGTTGAGGGTCATTTGGAATCCTGGGCCTTCCTATTGAAATATCACCCCCACCCACATCTTGCCCCTGTGGAATGTGTTAAGGCACAAAATACATACCCGCTTTCAGAAGACTCTAGTAAATCATGTATTTTAATACATTTCAGTGAAATGTAATAGATTATAATAATCAAAGTCCCTTTCCTTACAGAAATGGGAGCTTAACACCTAGACACATACTTCACACATAGATCCAGACAAGTCATTGGGTATTTTTTTTTTTCCTGAAAGACTGCAGTAGACTATGGCTGTTTGTTTCAAGTCTCCTGAGATTCATGTTTGCAGCTTGAATCTTTCCTCTGAAATGCAGACTTGATGGTCCAAGTGCCTATTTGATAGCTCACTTGTATGTTCTGGAGCCTTGTCACCTCTGGAGTTTTTTCGAAGAGGCCTTCCTTTCTCATACAATTACAGTAGAGTCCTCCTACCCTCAATGATCGAGCCTCTCTGCTTTATTTACTCCCTTCCATATTATAATCCACTTATTTATTTTATTAGATAAATAATGTATTCCCTTAATAAATACATTTATTCCTTTGGTCATAACTCAGACTCTATAAGGGAAAGTTTTCAAGGATCTATCTTCTTAATTGCCGTGTTCTCTCAACAGCTAGATGATACCTGACACACAGCTGGTCTTCAATCATGAACGATGAATGAATGAATGAATGAATGTTAAAATGTGGAGAGCATCAGATTGCTTTTTGAAAAAGTTAGAAGATATCAAATCATTTTATTTCTACCTCATGGAATTTGACTTCATACTAAATTCTGCTTGATAGAATAACTTCAGGGGGTCACATGGTAACCCTCAAAGATATGAGGTAGATTTGATTAAGGTTTTCTTTGACCAGAATTGTTCATGTGCTTGCTCGGTTTTTTGTTCATTTGATTTATTTTGTTTTTATTTATTTGTTTTGTTTTTAAATGTAAATGTCTTTAGCAGGCATGGCCTCACGGTCCCCACCACTCCTGATTTTCATACCCTGGTTATTTACACATTTTACACTTTTCTTGTTCCTGCCATTTTACACTTTTCTTGCTCCTTACCAGCTTATATTCTTGTAGAAATTGGTTCAATGATATAGTTTTAACCACATAATAATTTACAGTGTGACTTTGGGCAAATTCCTAATACCTCTGGGTTTTTTCCAACTTTGAAATTCTATAAAGACATCTATTGGTTGTGTGACAGCATATGATCGAGGTCATCTCGACTATATCGGGGAATTCCTGGCTGGCGATAGCAAACAAAATGACAATTCCTCATGTGACTCTTAATCCCAATGATTTCTAACATACAACACATCAGTTACATTTATAGATCAATGCATACTTTGAATTGAGATATAATGTCTCTAAATTCTTGTCCTCTGATAAAACTAGTTTGTGTTTTCTATAACATACTGAAGGCTTAGATTCAGGCACATGGACATTCTTCCATCATAAATTGAATAATTGTAAGACAGTATTGCATAGATTTACTCTAAATAAAGTGGTCCATAAATATAAGATTTATGTTGCAGTATACCAAGATTCTTAATCAGTCAGGCCATACAAATTCATCTGAAGATAAATCTCTTTAAAATTCATTTCTTAGTGAGGGGCCTGGATGGCTGAGTCGGTTAAGCATCCAACTTCAGCTCAGGTCTTGATCTCGGGGTTCGTGCGTTTGAGATCAGAGCCTGGAGCCTGCTTCAGATTCTGTGTTTCCCACTCTCTCTGCCCCACCCCCACTCACACTTTGTCTTTCTCTCAAGAATAAATAAACATTAAAGAAATATATCTTAAAAAATTCAATTCCTTGTAACCCCAAAGTTAAATCTACTTGGCAAAAGAGACTTTGAAAGTAAGCCAGAGTAAAAGATTGGATTTAAAATACAAGATTGCCAACTAATCAAGAATGGTCACCGAACTTCAAGCTCAAAGCCCTCTGAATAAGAATAATAAAAAACATTTTTCATCTCTAATGAAATTTAGTACTTTTTAGGTTGATCAAAAACACATTTGGTACTAACATCAGAAAGAGAGATTCTATTGTGGATTCGAACTTTTTTTGAGTTTCATTTAGACTTTCATTAATGAATCAAATAAACACTTTGAATGTACCTACAAAATATGCTAATGGTACCCTGGAGTGCAAGAAACACTGAAGGAAACCAAATAAACATTAGGATGGTAAACTCAAAAAGATATTTTAAATGGCTATTGAAAAGAGTACATATAAATGAGGCGAATAATGCAATTGAAAGACACATATGTAACCAAAGAAAGAAATATGATAATTTTAATTGCTTGAGGTTCTTATAAACTTAAAAGAAATTATGCTTTAAAAAATTACATTGTAAGAAGGAAAATAAAACATCCATAATCCTCACAATGAATATAACAGTTATTATTTTGCCTAGTGCTTTCTTGCTTTACCTGTAGATAGTACATATATTTTTACATTTGGAATTCCACTGCTTGAACAATTTTGTATTCGGCTTTTTTCCCCCATATAATTACATTTTAAACATTTTCCACATTTTCAGACATTATTCATGATATTTATTTTTAGTGATGGCATAATATTTCATCAAATTGCTTAAATATTCCTTTGTTACTACAATTTTAGTTTCTTCTCAGTATATCCTTAAAATACTTAACTGTAACATTACTATACTTCATTACTGTCATTTCATTTCTTTGTTCTTTTGGTATAGGGTTGATTTTACTAATTGTTTAAATCTTCAGGGGTTTCAAAGAGCATGGAAAAGACATATTAAATCAAGATAAATGTTAAGCAGTTAGTGACCACAGTCTTAAAGTACTGTCATACTTGTTAAAATTCCATTTTTGTAAAGGACTAGATTATGGATTCAAGGTACCTGAGTCCAGCCTTTGCTTAATACCAGTATTGTGTCTTGGGAATATTTGCTTCAGCTCTTTGTGCCTTTGTTTTCTCATCTGTAAAATGGGATTAATAGTAGTATCTATCATGTAAAATTGTTCTGAGGCTGAAACATCTGAGGATGAAATGTCAAACATTTACAACAATGCCTTTTATATTTAAAGTACTCTATAAGTAGTATGTGTTTTAATATTAGAATCTCTTTGGGGCACCTGGGTGGCTCAGTCAATTAAGTGTCTGACTTCAGCTCAGGTCATGATCTCACAGTTTGTGAATTGGAGCTCCATGTCTAGCTCTGCTGACAGCTCAGAGCTTGGAGCCTGCTTTGGATTCTGTGTTTCCTGCTCTCTCTGCCCCTCCCCTGCTCACACTCTTTCTGTCTCTCTCAAGAATAAATAAACATTAAAAATGTTTTTAAGTTAAAGTAATATTAGAATAGCTTCATATATTCTCTGTACCTTATAGGAATTCTACATGCAAGCAAGACAAGTGGGGAGTTTTAGCATTTTAAAAACAACTATGAGATAATTTCTTAACCAGAAGTAACTTCTCTTATAATCAAGTTTTTGCAATAGTGAAATATATGTTAATTCATTTAACATCAAATGGGTTCTAAGCTCACAGCCTTAGGTTAGTATTTCCCCTAGTAAGAATAACTAACAAAACAAAACAACACACACACACACACACAAACAAACAAAATTAAAAAAGAATAACTAGTAATTCACCTTAGACATTTGCGAATCTTTCTGTCCGCATAATCATATTAGTAAGACTAAAAGTAAAATAGCCACCATCAACTGAACATTATGTGCCAGGCAAAACAGTTGGACATTTAAAAACATTGTAAAATCTTCATGACAACCCTGAGAGGAAATGCTATTACCCCAATCACCCCCAGATGGGGAGATGGACTCAGTGATTTGAAATGACTAGCCAAAACACACACACGCCTAAAAAGTGATTGGTTAGAACTGACCCATTTGGACTGTATTAACACTTGAACGATGGAGAAATCGTGAGACTGAATTCTCCTTTCATGAGTATCCGTCCACCAAATTTCCCACTGGGGCCCCATTAAACATCACAGGAGGCAAAATGCAATTCTTTTCTTTTGCATGTTGTAGGTACGAAGATGGATCAAGAGCCCAATGGTCAGTGTGGACAAGCATCAGAGTCCCAGCCTGAAGTACACGGGCCCCTCGGTGGTGCACCTCCCACCGGGGGAGCCAGATTTTGAGTCTTCCTTGTGTCCAACGTGCCTGGGGGACCATGCTTTCCAAAGAGGTGTTCTCCCTCAGGAGAAGGAGTCGTGTTCATGGGAAACTCAGTCCGGGTGTGAAGTAAGTTCATTTTTGTTTGGGATTTATTACCCTGAAAGGATTCTAGGTCTTTGTTTTTCCTGTATTCATATCATAGTATGCAAAAAACCAAATGCCAAAAAAAAAAAAAAAAAAAACCACCCACCCTAAAACATATTTAACACACATTTATAAAGCTTCTGAGGAAGATACAGAATGGGACCTTTGCTAGCCCATTGTACTAATTTTTTTTAATAGCCTTTATTTATTAGAAAAGTTTTAGCTTCACAGCAAAATTGAATGGAAGGTATAGAGATTTCTCATATACCCTCTGCCCCCCACACATGCACACCCTTCCCCACTATCAACACCCCTCACCAGAGTGGTACATTTGTTACAATTGATGAACCTATAGTAACACATCATCACCCAAAGGCCATAGTTTACATTAAGGTTTGCTGTTGGTGTTATGGTTGGACAACTTTATAACGATCTATATCCATTATTAGAGTAGCCTCTGTGCTCCTCTTGTCTGGTTCATCCCTCCCTTCTCCCACATCCTGGCACCATTGATCTTTTTTGTGTCTCCATAGTTTTGCCTTTTCCTGAATGTCATAGAGATGGAATCCTACAGTATGTTGTACTGCTTTTAATACTGTTCCAAGGCTGATACAGCCAGGTTTTGGTCAACTAGAAATCCTTTATAAATTGTTTGCTCACACAGAGATCAATTGTTATATATTGCAAAAAATATATATATATAACAGTTGGGGGCACCTGGGTGGCTCTGTTCGTTGAGGGTCCGACTTCGGCTCAGGTCATGATCTCACGGTTCATGAGTTTGAGCCCTGCATCAGGTTCTGTGCTGACATCCGAGAGCTTAGAGCCTGCTTCAGATTCTGTGTCTCTCTTTCTCTGCTCATCTCTGTCTGTGTCTCTCAAAAATAAATAAACATTTAAAAAAAATTTTTTTAACTATGTAACAGTCGTCTACAGGTTTGTTGCCTGTACCAAAATCTCAATACGATTTGACCCACAACAGAGCACTGTATTAACTCATATTTCCCATTTTCCTATACGTAGTCCTCATATTTTTTATATATACCCCAATTTTTTCTAAGACTATTTTTCCCTGCTAACTCCAAGACTTTTGTTTTTTGTTTTTTAATTTGGTTAATCCAAGAAAGCCAGGTGATTGACTTGGCTTGCAAGTTCTAAGATTTCAAAATTTGAGTTTGCATTTTTCACTTATAATTCAGTGAGGCTTATATTTATTTTGACTTTTTAAGCCATTAAATCAAATGCTGATGGCATTTTTATTATCATCTTATTGACATACACTCACAAATTAGGAAGACAGAACATGTTATTACAAAGCACAATTAATTGCAAATGATCTACCAATACATTATTTCAGAACAGTGCATTATAAGATGATAAATGTTAGTAACTCCTCCCTACTTTTTTTTAATTTTTCTGAAAGAAATGTTTTGTGGAGGTAAAGGCATCATTTTAGCTGCTAAAATAAAATGCTTGAATCTGAGTTCAACTCTAGGATATGCAATGTCTCAGAATCTATTTCCTGCTTACTTTCTAAGGTTACTGGAAGAATCAAATGAGATAACACATATAAAATATTTCCTAATCTAGAAAGTGCCATACAAGCAGAAATCTTCATTTCTTATGTCTGCTGATTTACATATTAGCTAAGCCTGTGAATCTGTAACACTAAATTAGACTTCCATGACTAGGTTAGTGCCTTGCGGATCTATGAACATTTGTCATGGTGCATTTGTTGTTTTGCTAGACACTGGCTCAACTCCAGGTTGACCATAAAAGGCAATAAATAGATTCTAAATGCAAGTATTGGGGGAAAATTTTTTTTTTTCTGCAAAGGGCCAGATAGTAGATGTCTTAGGCTTTTTAGGCCATTCAGTTGCTGTCATTTCTGTTCAGCTCTGCCCTGTAGGAAAAGCAGCCATAGATAATAGACAAATGAATGGGCCCGACTGTGCTCAAATAAAAGTTTTTATTTACAAAAACATGTGGCTGGTCCACCAGCCATAGTTTGCAGACTCTTAGGCTCTTAGAGTCTAAAAGAATTTGCCAACTCCTTAGAGTCTAAAGACCTATTCATAACTGGGAGGTAGAAAGAGGGCTCCAGGCATCCTACACAGAGCACAAAGGCCTAGTACTAAGTGTTTACTCGAGGGCCGGGTAGATGCCCCATTTGTTAGGAACCGGGGATAGATTAATGAATAAATGGAATTCCATATCAGAGGAAACAATAAACAAAGAGCTGGCAGGAATTTAAAACAACCCTGTGATTCATCCTTTTACTTTATCTGGAATAATAGGTGAATCATTCTCCAATTTACAAAGGACAACCTGGCTCTGACTTTGCTGACTTTTTCTTTTAAGGTCACCACAAGTCAAGAATACACAATGTTAACTATTTAACAATGAATCTATGTTTTGGGTTCCTATCGGGACTAAATCGTGAGACAGTTCCTTGAGAAGGCACCTCGGCCCTTTTAGGAAGTGGCCTTGTGGGGAAGAGGATGGAGAGACTGTTAGATGCACAAGCCTGGTAGTAAAGACTCCATGTTGGTTTGCTGACGACTCCTGATGTGGATAATTGTAAGCAAGTCATGAATTCATCCTTCCCTTTCAGTATCCCCTCCTATGAAAATTGAGATTATCCATGCTTGCCATCTGGTCTTTCCTGGAGTTTTTTAGTAATTTGAGGATGATGTGGGATTTTTAAAAATCTTTTGTAAATGTAAATCTATGTATAAACAGTGTGCTGGAGTCAGGCAACCCACATTCTGATGCCAGCTCTGCCACAAAGTTAATACATGAACTTGAGCAAGTCACAAAACCTCTCAAACATTTGGAGGTTTGATGGCCTATAAATGAAAATAAACTCTGTACCTAAAAGAGAAAGATAAAACATAGAAAATGAGGTGAGAATGTTTTAAATAAAATAAGAGAACGAATAGAGTACTAGTCCTTTGCAAATAATGTGAGCTTTTTTTCCCCCCTGACATTAAAAATAGCACATTCTAAATGCTACCTTTAATGGCCAAAGCTTAGTAAGAGTTATATTGCAGTTAGTTTGTGCCAGGCCTTGCCAATAGTCTATTTAGCGGCCTTTAGACATATTTCTTCCATGGAAGAAACTAGGATATACATATTGCCAATATATCACCCAGAAGAATAGCAATATTGTGATGTTACTAGTATTGCTGTCTAAAATGGACTGTTCACAAATTAAACAGACCTTTCTGGAAATGAGATGGGAAGATGATAACACTGAGCTATGTAAGCGGTTACTGAATAATGCATGCCAGTGAAACTCAAGTTGTAGCATTTCAGTCTGAAACCAACTTCTGGGCCATAAAGAAATGGAGACCAAAGTAGTTTTTCAATGGGTGCACGGCGACTAAACATATTCACAGACCTGATTGTGTGTCGTCTTTGTCACAGCACCTTCAACATCCAGACCAACTGAGCTGGGAGGAAAGGTAAGCACTGTTTTGGAGTAGGAAAAGGCAAGGACATGTGGAATTAAGGAAAGCGATACGATTGAATCAAGATGGCAGTCTGAGCATGTAATGTCCTCCTTCCTGGCTGTCTTAAATGACAGGAAAACATGCACACAGACACACGCACACACGCACACACATGCATTTTCATTTAGAGTCATGAAAACAAGGTAAGAATCTCTGAAAAACAGAAGGCAGGTAGGATTATGACATCCATGAAGAAACCACAGTCCAAAAGGATCACATCAAAGTACGACTGCAACAGAAGGGAACACTGTGAGCATAGATATTCAAGAGGACCCAGAATTGGAAAATAAAGATGTTCCAGGCAAAGGCTAATAAAAGGAATATAGCTTTAGCAATATAAATTTCAGACAAAATACAATCAAGGACAAAAAAATTTTTCAAAAAAAAGGAGGAATATTTCATATTGATGAAAGATAGCTGCCAAGAAAATAAAACATTCACAGGGTGCCTGGGTGGCTCAGTCAGTTGAGCATCCAACTTCAGCGCAGGTCAGGATCTCGTGGTTCATGGGTTTGAGCTCCACTTGGGGCTCTGTGCTGATAGCAGGGAACCTGCTTCAGATCTTCTGTCTCCCTCTCTCTCTGCCCCTCCCTTGCTTTCTCTCTCTCTCTCTCTCTCGCAAAAATTAATAAACATTAAAAAAAAAAAAAAGAAGGGGGCACCTAGGTGGTTCAGTTGGTTAAACGTCCAACTTCAGCTCAGGTCACGATCTCACAATTTGTGGATTCAAGCCCTGTGTCGAGCTCTGTGCTGACAGCTCAGAGCCTGAAGCCTGCTTTGGATTCTGTGTTTCCCTCTCTCTCTCTGCCCCTCCCCCACTCATGCTCTGTCTCTCTCTGTCTCAAAAATAAATAAAACATTTTAAAAAATTTTTAAAAAGAAGATAAATCATTCACAAACCTTTTGGCACTTAACAATATAACATGGAGGTCTTTAAAACAACCGCTAATAGAAATACAAAGAAAAATTCCTTAATTTATGTCATAGAAAGAAATTTTTACCATACATCTAGAAATCACCATTTCAGGAAGACTAAAATTATGTAAGGATGTAAGATTTTAATAAAACAACCAAATATGAGTTACGTAGAGATTTATAACTCATAAACAAAGAATGCACATTATTTTAAGCATACATGGAACAATTACATAAACTGACCAAGAATTAGATCATGAAGCATATCTCATCAAATTCCAAAAAGCAGAAATCACACAGACCACAGGCTGATTACAATTTGGTAAAATTAGAAACTAACAATAATATGAGAGCCAACTTCCATCCCTGGCCAATCCTTTCACGTGGATTACACAAACACCCTACAATTAACTCTGGGTTTACTTAGAAAAGAAAAAAAGAAATTGAAAACTAATTTTTAAGTTTATTTAGTTATTTTGAGAGAGGGAAAGAGCAAGCGAGCATGAGCAAGGGAGAGGCAGAGAAAGAAAAGACAGCACAGACCCCGATGTGGGGCTCCTTCGCAGGAACCATGAGATCATGACCTGGGCTGAAATCAGGAGTTGGATGCTTAGCCGACTGAGCCACCCAGGTGCCCCAAGAAATTGAAAACTATTTTGAGTGCTTATTCCACCACCAGGAAAATGCAAAATGAAACAATGAAATTCTGTTTGCTTTTAATCCATCAGATTATCAAAGGGTTGAAAAGATTAACAATGTAGTATTGGTAAAAATATGGGCCTAAATGTTGCTGATAGAAGAGTTCTTTGGCAATGTTTCTCTATTAAAATTATTTTAACTCTCAGACATTTTAACTCAGCTAATCTATGTGTTCACATCTACCCTAGACACACACTTGCTCATGTAATACTAGGGACAGATACAATGACATCCTTTGTGACACTGCAGATCATAAAAAATGGGGGTAACATCTGTGGGTAACAAATTATAAACTCATAGGGAGTTCTTGATTAAGGCATATCAACATTGTGGAACAGTATGCAGCAGTTAAAAATGATGTCCGTATGTACTGACATATCCCAAGTTAGAAAGCAAGTTGAAAGTGAATTATGTATATATAATTGTCACATTTATTTTTTTAAACTTTATATTTTCCTCTCAATGTCTATGTGCATATACGTGCGTATATCTATGAATGTTTGCGTGTACACGTGTTTGTGTATCTACGTGTATAAATGCAAGTAAAAAGATCTGGAAGTATGTTCACCAAACTGAAAAGGTGATTATCACCTTCCAGGTGTTAAAATTGAGAGGTGACGAGGTGGGAAAAAAAGGAGTCAAGTATGACTTCAGCTCTGTCTATACTGGTTGAATTTTTCAAGACCATATTAATATGTTATATGTGGGTTTGGGTAAAATACCACGCTCACCAGGAGACTCTTGTAGAAAGTAAATCCTTACAACTCAGTCCTGTTGGTTGGAAGTCAAATACCACCCCAAAGATGGTTACATAAGACCATTCTATCACCACAAAGAACAGCTACTGGAGCAACATGGAAAATGCATGTTTCCTACGCTTCCACAGCACCTTGCTCATACTTCTGTCACTTCTGTCGCCCTGTTTGTAGTTGTGTCCACGTATTCCCGAAGCTCCCCACAGTCAATAGATCTAACGCATGTGCATCTTCCTGTCTCCTCCAGGCCTTGTGTACGTGCTGTAAAGTTAACGTGCTCTTTTTTTCCCCTCTTTGCCTTGATTAGCTGAAATTAAAATTTTGGTCATGAAAGTTTTTCAGACATGAGAAGGAGAGACTAAGGCAGAAAACTCTGCAGCCCGTGCTGCCTGGAAATCACTTGCATTCCGGAGGCCCTGCAGAGCCAGGACTCTGGCTGATTCTCATTAGGCCTGCCCTCTCGGAGGGGGTAGCTTTGACTGAGGGAGGGTTTCCTCAGACTCCTCTGCCTTTCAACGGAAGGCAGCCCCAAAGTTGCTTAGTCAGCGACTGACAGCTGGAGCAGGGGCTCCCGGCGCTGTTTTTTAAGGCCTAGTGAAGTCAGTCCTCAGGCAGGAGCCATCCAACTTGGAGAAGTTATTAACACCTTACTCCAAATGCAGGAATTGACATTGAGTCTTCGCCTGTGCTGTCATTAAATGCAAGGTCACTGCCTCTTCTTCCTCCTCAGTAATCATCAAAGACAATAATAGAAAGGCACATTTCATTAAGCAGACTTTACGCAGTTCTGGGAGGGAGTCTGCCCCAAGATGCTTGTTTGTATTTCAGCTGCCTCACCTCCATCGGTTAGGTTAGCACAGCTACCACGGTTATTGTCATATTTCTTCTCAAAATCGTCGAGCCGCTTCTTTGAAGCCTAGGAAGCTGGGTATAAAGTGGTCAGCGGAACAATGCTTTCCATGCTGCCTTACGTTCCCGTCGTCTTGAGTTGTTCTGATCCTTCTTGAGAGGAGGCTATAAAAAATATACTTAAATCATCCAGATGGCTTTAAAGATTTCTGGTTTCTTTCAATTTACATAGTAAAAATGTTTTTTTTTTTTTATGAAGGCTTATAGGGAATAAAATAATAGTGTTTCAGATGGCCCTCTTCCCCCCCAGTTTTCTGCTCTTGGCATGATGTATTATGGCCTCTGAAGGATGTACCGTGATTTCCTAGCTTATCACCCATAAAGGCCCTTGCTCTGCACCAAATTTTAAGCCATGTAATCCTTGAGAAAGCACTTATCACATAAAACAAAAGATTAGACTGCTACAGGAGGGAGAAGAAAAAGCCTTCTCGCCCCCTCCCTTTTTCTGCTCTCTATACTTAGAACCTAGTGGAGTAGATGACATTCTACCCAGAAATCCTGGGTTCTGTATCCAGCTCAGCCCCTAGCCGGTCACAGGACCTCAGGCGTATTTGCATGTACTTGATCAGGCTCACCTGCAAGCCCTGAAGAATAAATCAGTGCTGCCCACCACAGAGGGCTAAAGGAGAGAATGAGGAGCAAATGAGAAAACATGTGTAGAACTCTTTAAAAAAAAAAACCCACAGGGACTCCTGGGTGGCTCAGTTGGTTGTGCTTCCCACTGCTGATTTTGGCTCAGGTCATGGTCCCAGAGTGGGTGGATCAAGCCCTGAGTCCGGCTCCTTGATGAGCATGGAGCCTGCATATGATTCTCTCTCTCATTCCCTCTCCCTGTCTCCCCATCTCATGCACTCTCTCTCTCATACTGCCCACCTCCCCCACTTGCATTCTCTCTGTAAAAAAAATGAAACAAGACAAAACATAAACAGCATTTGAAATTTTATTAGTTGGCAAACATTCCTAAGTGTAATGAAAGCTGAAAAGGTCTTAAAACAAGTAAATCAGTCTTAAGCAAAAGATTCATCACATTTCCAAGCTTTCCTCATTGAAATTAATAAAAAAACAACAATAATAAAAGAGTACTACCTAGAAAATAATATGTCTTGGGAAACATTAAAAATGACTCGGGAAAGGGGCTCCTGGATGGCTCAGTCAATTAAGCCCGACTTCAGCTCAGGACATGATTTCATAGTTTGTGGGTTCTAGCCCCACATTGGGCTCTATGCTGACAGCACGGAGCCTGGAGCCTGCTTCAGATTTTGTGTTTCCCTCTCTCTCTGCGCCTTCCCTCCTCTTAAAAAAAAAATAAACATTTAAAAAAAATTTTAATGACTCAGTAAATTGCCCTCTTAGGATAGTGAAAGTCTCTATAATTACTCTTGCCATTATATATCTGAAATTATCATTCTAATACTGAGGAAGAATTACAAAAAAGATAGTTTCATCCCTCCCTCCCCCCAGAAAAAGTTTGGAATTCTTTTGACTAGAAAGGCAGCATTTTAAAAAAATGTTTATTTCAGGTGGAGGTATATTAAATAGAGGAAACTCTATTGGATTTTCTTTGAAGTTTTCAATATTTTTTGAAATATATTTTTGTTTTACAGTAATTTGAAATGTTGTAAGTAACTTCCAATTCAAGCAATTCTCTTTGGCTAAGAGCCAGAGGAACGATTGCCTTATTATCCTCTAGCTTCTAAGAGCTATCGGTTGGCCAAAATTTCCAAGATTTCATGTCTTTTAATATCAGTCCACCTCTTTTTTTACTTTTCCCCATGATTTTTCACAATTTATGCAAGAATTATTATAGCAGCATTATTGAGATGTTTCAAAAGCATTCCATTTTCTCTACATACCAACTGTTTTTTGATGTGTGGTCTCTTTCCATTTGTCCCCACCTGTATGATCTTGCACATGATTGTACACAGGTACATTGTATACATGATAGTTGAAGCTGCCTTTTTCTCACTTAACATTTACTGAGAACATGTGTATGTTGAAACATAAATTTAATAACTATCATTATGGTTAACACCCCATGAAACTGATATCATTCTATATAACCATATACCTACTGTTAGTACTTTCATTTCATTAACTTTCTCTTTTTGATAAGGCTGCAAGTGATTTTTTCCCCAGTTTGAATAACCTTGGGACAAATTGAACCTAGTATAAATCTCCAGTGATGGAGTTTGAAGGTAATTATGGTTCTTGTCAAAATACGTATGAGACTGATTTAGAAAGAATAGTCAATCCAGCATTGTATGAAAAAACCTGTTCCACAAGTACATCATCCCTTGAAGGTAGTGGCATGTTTTAATTTTTGTTAATTTAATTAAATGACACTTCAGTGATGTGACATGCTTTTCTTTGATTACCAAAAAATTAAGGAATTTCTCCATTTTATAATTCATTGCTTCTAATTCATCATGGGAATTAGTTCATTCTATCTTTGTCTCTTTATCTGTTGTAATTTTGTGCTGATTTTCATCAGTGTAAAAGAACTATTTCTATGTAGGTTCAAATTGTCTTTTAATCCTATCTGTAGCAGAGTTTTTCCCAGTCTGAGCCTTGATTATTACATTCTCAACAAGGGTGTGCCTTTTGTACTACGCGGGGAGATGGTTATGTTAGCTTGAAGCTAAAGTAGGCACACTTCTCCTTCAGAAAAGGTACTGAGCAAGATCCCGTTGCCAACAGAAGAATGTGAAAGAATGCCAGGTCCTAGATGAGGAGGGCTTTCTGTCTGTTCCGTGGACCCATTTCATATCTGGCCAGACAGCTTGATAACCAGGAAGCTGGCTCCTCCTTTTCCAAGGGTACTTATGTGTTTCCAGTCCATGTTTCCAGGGTCCTTGGAGCCAGGAGGCAGCCACTTCCATCCAATTTAGTGCTGCTTTCCTCTCCCAGAGGTGGGCACTGAGGCTCTGGATGGCAATTCTGCCAGCATCCAGGGCACAGAACGAGGCAGCATGGACTCCGGGTCTCCCACTCTCCCCTCGAGGCACTGAGTGAAGGACTGTTTATCCACAACCTGTCACATGCCTCTGCTGGGATTAAAGATGTGATTCAAGTCACAAAAATTAAATTTTAGAGATAAAACTTTGGGGTAAAATAAGTTGATGCCTGCGTTCATAGCTTACTTTGTTTTTATTACCCAAACTCTCCTATGGGCTATATCCTACCAGTATGCTTCCTCCCCCAGTGAAAAGTCTGGAAAGGAGATAAGGGAATCCAACCAGCCTATATAGGACATAAAATATTCCGGGTGAGTTCCTGCTTGCCTTCTCCTGGAAATCTCTGGCCAGTGCTTACACCTACCCTTGGGTTGAAGCATATTTTGTTGGCTCTTGTATGTAACCAAATCTTTCCTGCTTCTAATTAAACTTATTCCTTTTAGTATGGTCCTTCCCAGAAACCATATGGCTATTTTCCACTAAACTAATATCCCTTCGCCGTAGTAGTTTGAGACTTTGAAAATGTGAAAAGAAGACTTTTTGTAAACTACTAAAAATCTACAAGCAGGAGCAAAATTTAAGGAAATAAAGCAAAGTTTAATAGTGTGCCATTTGATTTTTCCCATGATTTCTCTTTTTCCTCCAAGTTTATGCTACATTTTCCTTGGATTACTTATTGCAGTGATAGAATTTAATCTATTAAGTAGCATCCCTACAGTGTAAACTACTCCATAAAGAACAAATTAAACAAGCAATGGAGGATCTGGAGGAAAGAGTTAACGATAATTTCTTAAAACAGGGTAACAACTATAAAATTTACCTTTGGGAGCCCGAACAGACCCTTCTTGTAAAGCTTCCAAAGGAAAAGGAAGTAAAAGTGATTAATATCACCTTGCCATTTCCTATTCACATAAAGTAAATTTCTCCCTCATCCATCCTGCTTATAGGGAACCTCAGATGAATATTTAAATGTGCCACGACATGCATTTGTGCATGGTGCTCAGGATAAATAAATCATTTTGTTTTCACTTGTCCCTGATGTTAGAGCCCCTTGTCTTTGTGAGCTAGTAAAGAAGTCAATCTATTTCTAGGCAAGACTCTAGCAAAGTTCAATCCGGGAGACATCATCTCTTGAGAGAATCACCACAACCAGCCGAGGACACCCATATTATGTCAGTGACTCAGCTCTCTTCCATAAGAAGATTAAACTTTCCTTATCGACCTTGAGTGGCAGACATTGGCATCAGAACATATTAAAACTCCCTTTGAGGTCAAGCCAGACTCCACAGCTTGCTATCTCTAATTTTAATTTACTTTTCCAGAGTCCATCGGCCTTGATAACTGTAAATATATAATTCTGGTCTCAAATCACTCTTCTCCCTTACGCCGATAGGTTGTTTTCCCTTTGACGTGATTATAAAATGATCATTTCAGGAGAGTCACCTAGATTTCTTTTTGAGGGCAAAATGCAAGGATTCAGCAACCCTGGCTCGGTTAGATAAGTAGCAGATAGGTGGCCCCCAAGATAAGTAATAGGGAGCAGGGGTTACAAGTCTTTGTAGATCAGAAAATGCTAAATGCATGAACTTGTTGGTACCAAAAAAGGAAAGAAAAGTTAATGGTCAAAGGATCTATTTGGCTTACAGTTGCATGTATCGGCAGCACTGAGTTATTTTTTAAAACAATCAATCTGACACCAGCATGAAGTAGCAACCACATATGCAAAATGGCGACAGGGACACCAGAATGCCAAATCCCCTCCTGTTACATAGCCTCGGTTTGTTCTCTCAACTAGTGTGTGTTGAGAGTTTCTATTACAGGCCAGGCAGTTAGTATCTCATGCAATGCTTTCAGGATGGGGGGAGGGGAGATACTGACAAGTAACCAGGCAGTTATAATCACTGGGATATATGTTACCAGAGGGGAATGTATAGATTGCACATAAGAGGGCCCATAGCTGACTGCGTGGGGATCAATGAAGGCTTCCCAGCAGAACACTAATCTCAACTAAGAGGTGAAGAATAAGTATATTAGTGAGATAGGGAAGGATGGGGATAAGAAGGCAGGCAGAGCAGACAAATAACCAAAAACCTGGAGGACTTAAGTAACACAGTAAAACTGAAACAAGGAAAGTAAAACTGGACAGGAAAACAAGAATCCAGGTCATTAAGGCTTTTCACAAGGCATTTAAAATAATTTATATGCTATCCTTAGGAAACAAAGATCCATTTAAATGTTTCTATCACAACAATGTTATCATTAAGCATAAAGAATGGATAGGAAAGAGTCAAATTCCAGAAATTCTTTTTTTGGAGATTTATGGCATAGGATTAAGGTTTATAGCTCTAAAGCCCTGTTAAGGACAAGTGTGCTTGAGATTTAATACAATCAGCTTGGTTCTTGTTTTACAAAGAGAAACAAGGATTTCAGATTTGGGAAAGGGTGATATTAACCAAAGAGCTCTCGTTACTGAGATGGGGGAAAACCGATTTAAAAAGGGGCTGTGAACTCATGAACAAACTGTTGTTCGCTAAGTTTGTCATTATTTAGTGACTAAAGAGAAAAGGTAAAATTAGTATGTCGAATTGGGAAGCTTCAACAAGGATGGTAGTTGTGGGGGAGAGGGGAATACAGAGAGAGAAGAAACATTGTGGGTGTGATACTAACAATTACAAGCAATACTCCATTTGGTGTTGGATGTGAAAAATCCAAAAGCCTCTTGGAGAGGCAGAGCCTACTGAGATCAGAGACAGGGAGTTTTCTCTGTTAGGATCGCTTGTACATGAGTAAGCAAACATCTGTAAAAGGTGGAGGAGAACAGGTGTCTCTAAGGTGCTTCTACTTTAGTGTCATCAGTCTCTGGGGAGATGACATTATTGACCAGCGCTGTACCAATGTTGAGTGTGGTCTGAGCTACCATTTCCTGGCATCAAAGACTGGATTTGTCCTGATCTACTTATATTCTTGCCTAGTCTCACCATAGACTAACAGAACAAATTTTCAACAGACCTAGAGGGTTAATCTAACTGAGAGTCCCTGGGCTTGAACGAGGGGCCTTGGTCTTTAGCACAATGCTCTAATCAACTACACTACTCAGACCCATACCTTTCTATATATATGAGGGAAAGAAATAACAGAATTTGAAGAAATGCTTTTTAAAGTGACTTTTAGTCCCTGAAGAATGCCAAAGTTCCAATTTTCTTTGCAATTGCAATAATAACAGCTGTAAGAACTCGATTGTTTATCAAAGATGCAAGTAGAAGTCATAAGGCTTTATTGCATGGATTAAATCTAAAAGCTGTATGTACTTTCATGAAGTCTCCTAATGGATTGGTAATGGTTATTATGGATGATAATATTTATTTAGACAAGTTAGAAATACCAAGTTCAAAAGGCGTTTAAAGCAAAAATTGCATAGATTATTTCACAAATGCGCAGACCAAAATTATCTATAATTTCAGTGAATGGCATGAATTGTACGACATAGAGTTGGCTCTGGCTTTCATTTTCATGGTAAGGACAGCTTGTAAATCAGTGCCATGACTCATGGATCTCAGGCACGGTGCATCAATCTAGCACCTGCTTTCCCAATCCGTCAAGTTACATTCATATCCAAACACAAATAACCATATTAAACCCCAGTCATCAAAATTAATCTTTCAGTAGGGAAAGGATGTGAACGTTTAAGCTAATAGGGTTTATTTCCTCCTTGTGGTGTATCTCAAGCACCTAATTCATAAAAACAGTGCTATTTCTTTCTGTTGAGTATCTCAGAGGTCAATGCTATTTTGGGCTCTGTGTCTGTGGCTTTGTGTGGGCCATACAGAGGTAAATTTTACAAATGCCACAGCAGGTGTGACTTTGAACTGAGGCCATGTGACAAGCAACAGCATGCTGCCTAACCTCACTTTGGGGAAATCCAAGCTTCGAAGTGGCCACACAGGATGTTTCATCAAAAGAGGGATTTTCCCCTCTGCTCTGGGATGCTTTGCTTCCTTCCCCTTCCTCAACTCTGCAGTACAAAAATATTCTCAAAGCAACTAACAATCTGTCCTGTCATGGGTGACCGTGTTGGGGGATGGGATGCATGGGGATAGAGAATGGATGGTGGGGGGGAGTTCCAGCTCTGGGGTTTGAAAGGAACAGTAAGTATAAACCTTTCAAATGTGCTAGTCAAGCCCGTCACATCTCTGGGCTTGCTAATTGATATTATCCAATACTAAAAAAAATAAAATAAAATAAATCACTGGCTCCCATATGCATCAGACATTATTTTGGAGTTCTCAGTTCAAAGTCCAGCTCTGACACTTACCATCTGTGTCTTGAGTTTCCCTGTCTGTAAATGGATACTGATACAAATACTAAACAGGGCTGCTGTGAGGTTTAAATGAGAGAATGTATGGACATTTGCTGCTTCCCTCCTCCCCCGAACCCCCTCTTAGTTTCCCAAGCCTAAAAGTAGTCAAACAGGTCTATACAATGAAATTATATGATTCTGAAACACATGCCATGTGACAATATACTGCTTCTCTTTACCTTATAATTTGTATCCATTGGATGCCATACTTATTAATTATAAGCTTATGTCCTATGTCTTTTTATTCAGCAAAAAGACAGTTAAAAGAGGAAGTAGAGACCACAAGGCAAGCACATTACCGAATGAACTCCTGTAGACAAATGAGCTTTTTATTAGTCAAGGTATTTTGTCAACTTATTTCCAGTCTCAGCTGTTATGTTGTTTTCCAAATCTCTTGAGCTAAACTAGTGAGAAAAATGGAGGAAAGATCTTCAAGGGCGCCTTTCTCCAGGGCAAAATTTTTAGGCTTCTGTTTCTCACCTATACAGATAAAAATGGAATGGACTATGAAAAACATAAGTGACAATTATCTATATATTGATGAGCACCATCTTGAGCGTTCTGAGAATACGCCACAGTCAGTGCAATTCCTGCATGCAGGGTTAATAAATAGTATAGATTAGAAAATTACCAGTGATTGAATTTCTTCAAGGACTATACTTTAAAACTGTAAATTATCATGAAAACAACAAGGCTATAACATGGTAGGTAATGAATTGCCCCAGTTATGGTTTTTATCATTTACTTTTAATATGCCTCCATGCAGGCAATTTTGAAGTGAAACTTAATCATTAGTATATTAAAGATGGCATATATTCCATAATATTCTCAAAGGAATTCGTTAGAATTGATTCTATGTTTCCTACATCAGAAGGCAGGAGCTAAGTCGGGAAATGTATTGATGGCAATGCTTTTAAGTGTTTTTTATTTGGAAGACATGAGACTCTTTTTGAGGTTTTTCATCACTAGTTGAAATATCTATTCAGACTGCCACTGTATTCCCGTTCACAGTTGAAGACAGATTACTGTTGTGAACATATTAAAAATTGCAAATGTTTGAAGTCTTAGAAAGAGACATTGGATAAATTTCAGATGGTCCAAACAACTCCACTTCCACCCAGACCACCTGTTTTCCTCACGCTTGTTCCTGATTTCAAAATCTCATTTCGGCATCAACAGTCCAGGCCACGATGTTCCTCAAATGGTCCTTCCTGCTCACACTCTGGGATTCCTGACTACCAGCACTGTGCAATCACTTCCTCTCACTCAGAATCACATCTGCTCTATCCTTTTTTCTCACGCAGCAATGCTGTGGACCCCTGGCATCCCCTTTCTATAGCCTCCTCTCAGACAACTGTTGGCAAACTCCATTAAATTATTAAAATGTTCTTCAAAAGCCTCCCTCTGCCTTCTCTTCTTATTCTGTAAGATCGGAATATGAACCACATATTAAATAGAGTTTGTTGGCCAAGTGTGTTTGAAAAGGCCAGGTTAAACGTCTCAGAGACTTCATTGTGCTCTGTGAATCCCCAGGAGAGAAGAGCCCGACCTTCCCCACATCCATTGGACCCCAAACCTTTTTTAAAGAAACATCTTCAGGAAAATGCTGCCTTACTTGAAATGTGGCTTTGTACTCAAGGTGACACATCTTCTCTGATACCCTCAAGCATTAATGGCTTCTCCAGCCTCCTTTGTCTGGAGGCCAAGAGCTTGGTGGGCACTCTCTAACTTACCCTTCAAGAACTCCACCAGCTCTCCTCAGCCAGGCCCTTCAATGTCATCATCTACTAACTTCCAAGATGCTTCTTGCTCTCCTATAATCACCTTGGTGCCTGATGTAAGAATTTTCCTCTCTACTCTTTCACGAACACTCACAATGGGCAAAGCCAATATTCACACTCACTATTCAGCTAGCACTAACAATAATGACACTAATGCTAACCAATATGTCATTTCTGAATATCTACTGTGCACTAAGTATCTTAACACTTGACATGCCTTATCTCATTTCATCTCCACAACCATCTCCTCCCTAACAGACTCTGCCATGCCCTTTTCCTACATCGTGCCTCCAGGCGTTGCCTTGTGAGGCTGCTCCTTATCACGCAGACAGCACCACTCTCAGCCAAAGGTAGGTCCGCCTGACATTCCTCTAGTGTGCTTAATGCAGGGTGGACCCAACAAGCTGTGCATAGTTTGTACGTAGCTCCCAGCAAGGGTGACACTGGCTTAATTTGCTGGCAGGTTTATAAAGCACATTTGTAATCATCTGAGAGGTCATCTTTGGGTGCAGCCTCCTTCCCGACCATCAGCCGCTATCAAGCAATGTGCTCTCTTTCTCATACAGCCAGCTGCAAACGTTTGCTGTCATTTCTTGTTCTTCAGTGGTCCTTTCTCTGCATGCCCACCATGTACTCTGTAAAATCACAAGTTGATGTGATGTTAAGGTTAGAATGGGCCATAAAATTCACACAAGCCAACCCCTTCATTTTCCAGATAAAGACCTGAGGGCCTGGGGGAACTCATAAACTGACATTATCATCCGAAATTGCTAAAGATTGGATAAAGATAACAGAACTTGCCTATTCCTTTTCAACCAGAGATCTATTTCACTGAATATATCCTTGGCTACTTCTAATCTGCCAGGTGGTCATGGTTTTAGATCCAAAACTGTTAGTAAATACCCTGTGCACATATATTTCTCTGGATCGTTCACTAATTGAGAAGCTTATGTGTTGTCCAAGGGAAGTAGGGCCAACTGCTTTTCATAGCTGCACAATGAAGCTCTTTCTATTGGGTGGGACGCTTGGTTCAGATTTACTTTGCACCAGATGGTTGTCCCCCAAAGGCCCCAGAGCTCCTGGGATCATTAGGATTCCAGATGTTGCTGCTACTGTCGATCTGGGGTGATGTGACTGCCCTTCTCTTCCTGCCAAGTATGTATTCAGCTGTTAGACTGGATTCAGAAACGTTGGTTGGCCTGCTTCTAATATATTTGATAACTTGCATTTAAAAAGATTTTTTTTAACGTTTATTTATTTTTGAGAGAGAGAGACAGCATGAGCGAGAGAGGGAGGAGAGAGGGAGTCACAGAATCTGAAGCAGGCTCCAGGCAGTAAACTGACAGCACAGAGCTCAATGCGGGGCTTAAACTCACAAAGTGCAAGATCATGACCTGAGCCGAAGTCAGACGCTTAACCAACTGAGCCACCCACGTGCCCCTGATTACTTTCATTTTTAATTTTTATCCTCCAAATAGTCATTATGCAGTACAGATATTTAGGATTTAAGCAGTTTAAAACGGTGCTGTGTAAATAGTGTTCTAGAACCGTGTTGGTAAACATCTGAGACAATCTAATTCCTAGGCCCCAGAGTTCCAAGGCGTCTCCTTTCTTAATGCACTGAACTTGTTCTGAATCCAATTATTCTCTTTCCACTTTGCAAAATAATTCACTTCATTTAGTCATCAGTAGAACGTACTTTGATATGGGGGGCAGGGGGAAGTGGTTTTACTTTAATGTGCTCCAGATTGGAGACCCGTATTAGGGCCGGTCTGCCTTATTTCCCAGCTGTGCTAATTAAAAGCACTAATTATTTCCATGTCAGAATCTCAGGACCATCTTTTGATGCATGAAAGTTTGAGGGAATTAAAAAAGAAAAGCTGACTGATCTGAGGAATCATGTGATAAAGCTAATATTCTTTAGTCTCAACTGAAAAACAAAGTTTGTATGTCAGTTCATTGGACTTTGGTTCCCACTTCTTTAGTTTCAGCTCTGTTCTGGATTTCTGCCATGTGGGAAGTCGTTGCCAGAATCCCTTTTCTTTCTGTAGCAGTTAGTGTAATTAACACTGGAAGAGGGCTTACCTCACTCCTGATGTTAATAGGCTTCTCAAAAGCAGTTTTCATATCTAATTCATGTCATTTATGAAAAAATTAATAAACCCCATTCCCAAGATCCTCCCTTCATCTAGAGTCAGTGATTCTCTAAGACCTTATGGTCACTTTCCTAATTCATAAATCACCCTATTTCTCGCTCTCATGAGAAATAATCCAGGTGTGCATATGCAGGAAGTAAGTTATTTACTTTCCTATGCAGAAGGTGAGAGAATGGAGGCAAGATGATCTTTCCAGCTGGAAGGCAATCCTTTCCCCAGAGATACAGATAATCTCTTTGAAAAAAACTCTAGGCTCCAGAACAATTATACTCTAAAAAAAGAATTATTAGGTCACATCAACTGAGGGAGCCATCATACTTGGAAATAGGATTTCCATTCACCTTTTTACTGGTGCAAATTTTTGTGTTATGTGAATTATTAACAGTATATTTTTCTCAATGGCAGGTTTACTCTAATTCAAATCCTCTGAGACTTGAAACACATGGCTTATTTACTCCTTTCAGTGTATCTTTGCTTGAGAGAAGAGAATATTTTGGTGGCAAGCTATTTCAGCAGAGTCAGACTATGTAATAGGATAGAAAAAAACAAAAAGCTGGTAGAAAACAAAACAGTAGAAAAACACCTTCCTAATATACATATATATGTACATGTATATATACGTAAGCGAAGTTGAGTTTATCTTATTAAAATAAGACCAATGAAAATGTTGTTGGGATGTGTAGGGAAACTGAAAATAGCAGGAATGCCTTCAACCTTTGAAGTTAATAGCCTCCTGATTTAAAAAAAAATTTTTTTAATCTTTTTTATTTATTTTTGAAAGAGAGAGAGAGACAGCATGAGCAGGGGAGGGTCAGAGAGAAAGGGAGACACAGAATCCGAAGACAAGCTCCAGGCTCTGAGCTGGCTGCCAGCACAGAGCTCGACGTGGGGCTCGAACCCACAAACCGTGAGATCATGACCTGAGCTGAAGTTGGATGCTTAACCAACTGAGCCAGCCAGATGCCCCTGGCCTCCTGATTTTTGAGAAGGGGAGAGCTGTAACTCAACAGGTCGTAAGCCATCCTATTCTGCAATTAGTATAATCATCTCAAAAACCTTGAACATTAAGTGCTGAGAATAAAGCTATTTCGGGTCATGTTTGAGTCACCAGCAAACTACCCCTAAGTGGTCATCTCTTAATGATTTTTAAAAATAACTTATCTAAGGCTATTGATGAAAACAACAATCTCTGGGGTGAAGCGTAGAAGCAATTATAAGAAGAGAAAGTACCTAATAGTATGCAAAATGTGCTAGAACTGAGTCATATGTAAAATTTTTAAACTTCTTTACGCTAAAATTCGAGTTCCTGGAATCCCTCTTTTGTAACTGACTCACAGTCTATTTTGGAACGAACCTGACGGTGCTACACCCCTTTTGCCACAGATTAAAATTTGTATAGAAAAGTCAGACACTGATGGAATAATCAGGTAATCCTGACTGAGGACCCTCACACCCATGCAGCCTTGTACTAACCACTGAGCATATGGCTGTCAGGTTGACGCTGAACTAAATTCTCCATGTTTTGAAGTTATGTTTCCTAACCCAGTGTTTGGAAAAATGAATTTGTCAGAAATGCCTAGATCATAGTCTAGGGGAGACACTTGATCTTGTTCTTTGTTTAAAATATCTATATTTTCCACCTCTAAGACTTCTCTACATTCTTTGTAATGAACTTTATCATTTTGCCCTTTATTGTCTTTTTTCTACAAAGAGTTTGGAGTTATGTTTTCATCTTGATCTTACTTGCTTCTCATTTTGTTTATGATGGTCAGCTCATTTTGTTTCAGAGTTTACATTAACTTCCTGGCTTTAAGAAGATTCTTTCCAAGGGCCTGAATCATAGGCCTAGAAGGAGCATGAGTATATCCTTCACCTTTAGACAAAGCTGCCTAAAATTTCTCATAGCTCTAGAGAAGATCACATAACATCCACCTGCATGTCATTTTGACATCTAAATACTTTTACTCTGTCTAACCAAAGCCTTCCCACTTCAAACCCGGCCTGTTTTCCTTGTTTTGTACTCAGTACAGGTAGCCAACCATTTCTGTATAGAAAGCTCTCCACTACACTCAAGGAATATATGCCTTTGGCATCTGGTTTTTCTTAAGAAAATAAGTAACAGCCTATTTACCTCTCCTCATTGGTCTTATTTTGCAACACTTGAATCATTTTGCCATCACTGTAGTTGGTTTCTAGACAATTTCCAAGTTCTCCAGTCATTAAACATGTACACCAGGAGTTCAGAACAACACTAAGTTGGGATTATCTAAAACCTCCTTCACATAATATTCTCAGTCTACATTTATTTATTTTAATATTGGTCCTTTTAGGTATCTTATTATTAAAAAGGGTTTTTTGGTCTAGATTTGTTTTTAATGCAACTGACTTGGTAAACATTTTGTAGAATAGACATTATATAGAGAGTCTATATAGAGTAGACATTTTCAAGCAACACTGATACAGAAGTAAGATTTCTCCAAGATACGTTTATAGAAATTATAACCACAACTAAAAAATGTTTTATTGTATTTCTAGTTAATATTTGTTCAAATATTTTCCTCTACTTAATCTTGGATGAATTTTCCAATTCTATGTTTTTCCAGGAGGTTTCTAGCCAAAGGAAAAAGAAAAAAAAATGAATCAAAATCAGCTGCATAATACCAGTATAATAAGTAAGCCAATTTAGTTTGGCATCCATGTGATTATGAACAAATTTAGAGCCTTTAGAAATATTTTGGGCTATTTCTGCATGAATTATATTTGAATCCCAAGTGTATTGTTTTCCTTTTCTTTTTGGTGGGGAGGGGGCAGGAAGGGGATAGAAAGCAGCCTGAAAATGATTACAATATACACAATTTGATCAATATCTCTAAAGATTTAGGCCTCCAGAAATGGTAACTTTGTCTGGCATATTCAATTTCGGTCTTTGGGAAGTTTAAGAGAGTACTGCCCTGGAATGTGTATTTTCATTTACCTTGGGAGAAAACCAGGTCCATGGAGAAAGTAGGCAATGGAAATAATGACCAAGGCCTCGAGGACTTAAAAGAAATCTTCATGCAGGAGCCTTGACATTGCCTGTTCCCTGTTTCTCAGTGACACAAAATGAACCTGTCATAGATTAATATTAGAAAGTATTATCTCTGCACAAGTGGAGAAACTCAAGAACACTAAACTAGAATTAAAGACTCGAGGTAGAGTATGCATGCATGCATTCAAGATCATCGACAAATCTATGCTGAAAGATGCATAAGACTATCACCTCAAAATGCACATCATATATGTATATTATACGTATACACATATGTATGTTTTTATAGTAACACTTAAATCAGGGTCTTTCCAGTCGTTAGGACATTCACCCATCGTCTCCATTTCCTAGATATGGACAAAACTCCCAGATAGACAGATAGATAGATAGATAGATAGATAGATAGATAGATTTATAGATATCAATCCGTGCTAGATAATTTCATATTATAAAGATAATATAAAAATATCATTAAAATTTTAGGAGACAGAAACAAAAGAGATGCATCCATAATGCCACTACAGGAAAGCAATAAACACTGCTTCATGCATTGACTTGTCTACCCTTCTATACACAATTGAAATACAATTTTATATTGTGATTTCTTTTATTTAACATAACATGGGTAACGTTTCTCCATACTATTGGAAACACTTAAGAGGTGCCATGTGCATAGTGGCTATGCTGATCTTTGGTCATTTTTTCATTAAACGTTAGGTAGCTTCCAGTGTGTTGTAATTATGAATAACGTTAAGACCGCTTTGTGTGAGCAAATTTATGAATTATTTATTTAGGAAAAATGACATAAAATGAGATAAATGAAAGTATTGAACATCTTAAAACTGTTAAAATGTAATAGCTTTCAGAAGACATTTAAAAATTAAAATACAAGGAGGGGCATCTGGGTGGTTCAGTCAGTTAAGCATCTGAATTCAGCTCACTGAGGTCATGATCTCACGGTCCGTGAGTTCGAGCCCTGCATCAGCTTCTGTGCTGACAACTCAGAGGCTGGAGCCTGCTTCGGATTCTGTGTATCCCTCTCTCTGCGCCTCCCCTGTTCACACTCTGTCTCTTTCACTCTAAAAAGTAAATAAACACACACACACATTTTTAAATAAAATACAAAAAGAAACCTATGAAAATACTAATTTTATGAAACACTGACAGCACTGAATATGGCATTTTAAAAATTGGTTCTATTTATTATTAGAAATATCATTTTCTTATAAAACATAAACATATAATCAAAGACCATCATTGATAATCCTATCCTTTCACATGGGGAAAAGAGAAATATGTATTACTTAAAATATATTGGTAGTGCATTTTCCACTTAGGTTTTTAATGAGCAGCTTGGATTACTTAAGGAGCGTGATGATAAATCAGTATACTGACTTCAGTTATGACTTGCCTCAGTAACCTTGGAGGCAAATTTTCCATAGCATCAAGCACTAAAGTCTAACTCATTTCGAGGAGAGTTATATAAAGTGTTGTGTTCTGAGCTGTCATCCTCCAGCCTTACTCAGCAGCCTTACTGCAAGGTCAAGTTCTGTTAATTATCATATCAAACTCTTAAGGCCCTGTAAATGCCCTTGTGTACATAGACTTTTTAGTGGTTTTAATTGGGGAACAAGGTATTGATAAAAGAAGTGTTGAGTGCAGGAAAGAAATTACAAAGATTCTAAGCAAGCCTTTTCCTTTTCTTTTTTTAATTGACTTCCCCATTCTTGACCTTGAAGCCTCATTCTTGCTATTCTCCAGAAACACAAAGCTCAGAAATGTAGGTGCAAGCACACACAAACACACTCACACATGCGCGCACACACACACACACACACACACACACAAAGAAATCATTGCAGATACACATTTGGATATGTGTGCATAGGAATTTCCCAGAAGAACCCACAAGAAACTCTGGTGGCTCCTGGGGAACTGGGGACAGATCTTTCTTTCCCTTCAAAAATCAATTCAGTTAAAAAAACAATTACTCCCATGGATGCTCTGAAAAGATATTTCTTCCATTTCCTTTAAGAAACTAAGCATATGTGACCAATATAAATGGAACTGGCACTTTTGTATGGTTATGGAGTAAACAGTAACAGGATGGAATGATTTAGCAGATGTTTAAGTAATAGACTGCTTAGAGTCATTTTCCTTTATGCACTTGGGTGCTTCAGGCCTACTCTTATTAGGTTAAAATACTCAGTGAAAAGAGTAAGAGAGGTTTGGGGACCAAGTGGAGGCACTAAGAAGCATAGTGTGCATGAGACAAAGACTTGCCATAAATCTACCCACGTCCGTCCCCACCCTCGGTATCTCTCTTCTGCAGCCCCAGTGATTTGTAGCAACCAGCACAGCAGGTACAAGACGTGAATTTTCATCCGCTTTAGAACATCATTTGGACCCCCCATGGGGGACTTTTGGATACATCGAAACTAAGGTGACATAAGTAGTGACCTATATATGCTTACTTAGGACACACTTCTGGTTTTGAGCAGGATTGAGTAGCAACATACATACATACAATGTAAAACCATGGTTTATCATTTATTTATTTAACAAGTACCTACTGTTACTTGGCTATGTAACTACTATTGTGGCTGGTGCTAGTATGCTGTTATGGTAAGGTACTGAAATTTGGTGAATAAGTCAAGACACAGGCCTTTTTTCTACAGAGTTTACAGCCTGGGAATATTTAAATTATAAATAATAAGCAATAGAAAGGCTTAGCTTTATTCAGGAAGCATATGTTTTTGTTCCTTTTCTACTCTCTTCCCTCTATTTCCTTGAAATGGAGATTCTTTTCCCTAAGTAATTTTTTTTAATGTTTTATTTATTTCTAGGAGAGAGAGAGAGACAGCGTGAGCAGGGGAGGGTCAGAGAGAGAGGGAGTCACAGACTCTGAAACAGGCTTCAGGCTCTGAGCTGGCAGTCAGCACAGAGCCCGACTCGGGGCTCGAACCCACGAACCACGAGATCATGACCTAGGTGAAAGTCGGATGCTTAACCGACTAAGCCACCCAGGGGCCCCTTCCCTAAGTAATTTTTAATCATTGTTTTGTGAAAAAGTATCCTTTTATCATCTTTATTTTCCCACAACAAATACTTAAAACAGTAATATATTTTATACCATCTGGGAAGAAAATGAACAGTGATGGTAACAAGAGTGAATTCCAGGGGCACCTGGGTGGCTCAGTTGGTTGAGACTCCGACTTTGACTCAGGTCATGATCTTATGGTTTATGGGTTCAAGCCCGGTGTTGGGCTCTGTGCTGACAGCTCAGAGCCTGGAACCTGTTTCAGACTCTGTGTCTCCCTCCCTCTCTGCCCTCCCCTGCTTGCGCTCTGTCTCTCTCTCTCTCAAAAATAAATTAACATTAAAAAAAATTTTTTTTGAAAAGAATGAATTTCAGAGTCACTTGGGTGGCTCAGTCGGTTAAGCTGCCAGTGCAGAGCTCATTTCAGATCCTCTGTGCCCCCTCTCTCTGCCCTTCCCCTGCTTGCACTCTCCCAAAAGTAAATAAATATTTTTTAAAAATAGAATGAATTTCATTCTTTCTTCTTCTTCAAACAGACTAATAAAGCAGAAATAAGCCCTGAAATTAAAAAGAATTAATTGCAAATAAAATTTCCAATAAGATTTTAATAGTTCATGTAATATTTGCAATCTAAGTTATTTGAATTTATATATATATAAATTTATATATATATAAATATATATGGATATATATATATATATGTATAGAGAGAGAGAGAGAGAGGTGTTATGATGTTGTGACTAAACGCCTGGGCTTGCTAGCTACAGTTACCTTTTCCAAGTTACCTTATCTCGGCATCTGTAAAATGGGCACAATGATAATAATACCTTTCTCAGAGGGATGTTGTGAGCACAAAGTGAGTTAAGGTGAAGCACTAGAACAGTATGCTTTTCCTTTCTTGGCTTTAGGTGTGAGTCTTCTGCTCTTGAGGGCTCCACTTGTTTCTCACCTTCTAAAGTTTTCTAGCACATGCTTTTCTGGCCTGGCTGAGGAATGAGTCCCATGCAGCAACCCTTGGGTGGCCCCCGGGCAGGTCTAAAGAGACATGCAGTCCAGGGCCAGGACGGGGAACGAGGGAACAGGTCGGGAGGCTGAGTCTCCGGGACTGACCGTGAACCAGGAGAGGTTGGGGGGAGGGCAAGTAATCACATCACAAAGCTTTCCTACCATTTTTAAGTTGCCCCCATCCGTTTTAAACAACCTTCATTTGGTTGCTATAAACTTTTGACTGCTTTCTAGAGGGTTCACACATTGGATTCTGACAGTTCCTGCTTGCTTTTTGATGTTTCTGTCCAAGGGTGGGAGCCTGGAGGTTCCTACTCTGCCATTTTGCCGGTGTCACCTCCTTGGATAAGATCTGACAGGTTAACTTGTCCATATTTACCCTCCTTCCAAAAAAAGACAGTAAGAGGGCCTAGAGGGTGTTCAGAGGATTAACTGAGTAATGAGATAATAAATACACCTGGCCCGTAAATACGTAAATACTCCATGGAGATATGATTAATAATTATATGCTGAGTTACAGTGTGACTTTAAATGTTTGATATTTTAGGTATAGGAAAAACCTCAATGCCAGGTGGCGGTGGCATTTGCTTCTGTTTTTTAGGACAGCTAAAAGTAGCATCACTCGTTCCTCAGTAACAGTCCTATATGCCTTTAAATATCTGCAATGCCTGTTTGATCCTTGACCAAACTCCGGATCCACAATTATGTTTCGTGAGCATTATATGCTCTCTATACAGAATGATAAAATGCAGACTCAATTCACTAAGGATTGTCTAGAGCCCACTGAAAAATAAGTAGGGAAGAAATAGAGACAGAAAGAAAAAATAAAAGCTGACTGTGTGTGGAAAATACCTGCAAGGAGAAACAGCTAAAGCGGGATCTTCTTGGAATGTTCACAGGCTCACGTTATTCTGCTTACTTCCCAGAAGTAACTCCCTTCAGGTGTTCTGATTGGGATCAGAACCTGCACCTCTTAAAGTTGAAATTCAGTATTTAGTAAAACTATCGACTTCTCCACATATTATATAGATGTTTTTCATTCCCTGGACATTTTCCCACTTATTTCTCCATGGGCCTAATGACCTACCCACTGAATACCAAAGACATGTTGGATAAAGAATCATTGTCAAGATGTATGATTCACTTGGCTAAATGCTTTTACAGTGTTGCAGTGAGAACCTTCCACCTCTACCATTCAAATCTTGGTAAAAGATGAATTCACGGTGTTTTTGCTTATGCAGAAAATACATTTCGTAATGGTCAGGTATTGTTTTTAACGTGTGTTTCATATCAGATATAAGAAAAATCAAATGAAACCTTAAAAAAAAATGTTGCCTGACTCTACTATACGTGAGTCTTCCAGCACATCTGGGAACCTCTGTAAAAAATTAACTCAACATTCTAGACTCTTGGGATGGCCAGATTATTAACTGGTTTTGCAGAAGCACTCTGTGAAAGCCAAGGCATATAAGAAATATTTTCAGACCTGCAGACTATGAAATACTGTGTAGTTAGCCCACTGCACGAGAAAAACAGCAGGTAGTTAAATGGAGGTATCTAGTTCCATTCACAGAGGGAAAAAGAAACCAAGCCTTTGCTGGCAATTGCATTTGACAACTTAGACTCTGGCTAAAATGTTATTGGAAGATTGAATATCAGACTTTTTTATTAAAAGAAAATAAAATATTAAGAATTATAGCAAAGAGCAAATTATAATCACATTGGCCTTGAAGCTGACATAGCTTCTGTATAGGAAAGCAGTAGGAACATTTTTCCTAGAACTTCATATAAAATCCAGATCCAGATTTCTAATTTTTCCCCCTTTTGTCGAATTCCTTTTTGGAGGTAAGCTCAAAGAGAAAAATACTAAGAAATATATTGTCAGTTTCCCTGAGAGGTACTCAAAACATTTCTCTCTCTCTCTTTAATTTTTATGATGCCTAGGAATAAGTGTTTGTTCAGCATTTAACTTAGGCTGAGACATCATTCCTTATGTTACCCTTATACAGTTACAATGACCCTGAAATCAACATAGTTTCTTCCCTGCACCCGGTGGATAAATACAACTTAATTCATGTTACTTCTGTTTGGCAGAAGTTGGTTTAAGCATGACAGAGATTCCCGGGGATACTCCTTCCCCCTTTCCCCTTGCATGGGGTCCTGGGACTGTCATTTTTTTTTTCAGTTTCTTGTTGTAATGTGTAGTCTTGACTGGGAACCACCGCGAAGCAATGTGTCTTAAATAAGAGAAAGAAAATCCAGCTGTAGACTAGACATGGACTAGGCATGGACAAATCCAAATGATCTATTGAATTGAGACTATGCAGTTTCGAAGATTAGATTTTCCCAGCCACCTATTGTGTTATTGTCAGACACAATGGTCTGAACAATGAAAGTAGCCAACCATTAATAACTTTTTTCCAGTGAATATATCTGGTAGCACGGTAAAGCCTAAACAATTTTCTACACCTTTATGCAAAGAAAAATAATTGATTTGAATGGAATGTCAGGCACTAAACAGCAGACCAGGTTTGCTACCCACAACAGCCTTACTGTTATGTGGGGCACAGTTTCTTTCAATGCTAAGCATTTCTGGAAGCATCAGCTACTGAGTTAATCCCACTCTACATCACTCCAGTACTCCAACACCGGAAATTCTGGAGGGTTAAAACCTTCAAAGAAATGAAGACATGTGTTAAACCACAACATTTTGCCATAATTATCATCTCCTTTCATCTAATAGCTAAAACTGAGGGGGACTTACAGACTTCAATTTTAACTGTTTAGAGATTAATAGTTGAATCATTTAAGCACATGTTTACTGAATGCCTACTGTGCACCAAGTCCCCCTCCGAGCTCAAGAAATTTATAAAATACCATAAAAAATAAATAAGACAATCATATATAAGGAGGTATTAAGTGCCATGGTGAAATAAAAAAGAAGGGGAAAAGGCATTTCCATTTTAAAAAGAAAGG
The DNA here is from genome assembly GCF_003009895.1 of Hyaena hyaena. Lineage (NCBI taxonomy): Eukaryota > Metazoa > Chordata > Mammalia > Carnivora > Hyaenidae > Hyaena > Hyaena hyaena. The sequence continues at coordinate 1,172,114 of NW_024080837.1, forward strand.
GCTCCACTGAGAGGGATGACATTTGAGCAGATACCTGAAGGAGAAGAGAGTTATACAGATACCTAAACAAAGAAAGTTCTAGTCTGAGAGCTCAGCAAGGTCTCAGAAAGAAGTCTTTTTCTTTTTTGCTGAGACTATTGGCATATAGATAATTAACAGAGCAAACTTTGTCTATCAAAAGATTCTATTTCTTCTAGCCTCCAATCTATTATGATTTCACTAACATTTTGATTTTATGACTATGGATAATGACTCCAATAAATTATTGAGCCCTACAGGAAGCTAAGCCTAAGCCAAACAATAACTTGGCCAATTTTTCAAACAAGGAGACTAAGGCTAAGAGAAATTTTGTAACATTCCCAGGGTCATACACATAGCCAAGTCTGGGGTGCTATATGTTTTACAGGTCTATCTAACTCTGAAGGCCATGCTCTAAACAGCTTTATCTCATTATTTCTACCAAATGTGATCTAACATAAAGACAAGGAAGCTTCTCTTAACCACAGGGGAGGTATTGAAAACAAAATAAATAACTTCTGACTATCTGTGTGACCTTCCGTAAGTCACTTTACCTCTTTCAGAATTTGTTTTCCCACCCATTAAATAAGGGGGTGGGAAGTAAGTCATCTGTTAAATCCATTCTACCCACAAAATACTATTATTCTGTGATACATTAACTGACTTTGGCTCCTTTACTATCTTTTGAGTTCTACCAAATCAATGATGTAATCAGTGAACATGCAGTGATTGCCTTTTCTGAGCCAGGCACAATCTACAAACACCATATCCCCAAATAATTTCTACCTAAGAATTTAAGGGTCGCGCAGATGGCTCCTCTGGTTACACATCGGAATCTTGATTTCGGCTGAGGTCAAGATCTCACAGTCATGGGATCAAGCCTTTTTAGACTCGGCACTGAGTATAGAGACTGCTTGGGATTCTCTGTCTCTCTCTCTCTCTGCCTCTCTCTCAAAAAATAAACATTTAAAAAAAGGAATTTAACTTGGTATAGAATATATAAAGGTTTGACCTGGATTCCAGTCAAACCAACTGTGTGTGTCTACTTTGATTTGTGTTTTAACTCAAAAACGAAAATGTGTGATTGCTGATTCTGATGCTATTACTGAAAAACACGTAAGAAGATGGGCTCCCATAAGCTTTTAAAATGACCACATATTGTTCCACTCGCTACTCATGTCACCCAATGTAGTGCCTCCATACCAACTACCTCCATACTGAACTACCAGCGTTAGAAAATGAGTTCCTTGATGGCGGGGATGCATCCATCTGGTTCCCATCTATTGCACTTAGCATTGTACCTACCATTCAATATGTCATCCACAAATATTCATTCAATGCAATGTATAATTGAATTAACTTTAAACTTGGGGATAAATCCAAATTTTAAGAAGCCAATATCAGTTCTCAACAGACATCTTGAAATGTTGAGATTTGGACTCTAGCCCTCGATTAGTCACTCCCTTAAGCTACCCTAGTTCTCAATTTCCTCATCTATGAAGCAAGGAGGGAGGTGACAAAAAATCCCTTCCAGCCCCCCAAATCTCTGATCCTTTCAACTCTACTAACATCTGATTTAATAGAGGCTTAACCTGGACATCCTGATTTTATGTAGACCACAGGTTGCAACTGAGATGGTTGCTGGGCCAGATGGGAAACATACATAAACAAAATGGGGTGGATAATAAATCGCCTTAAGCAAATCACAGTCACAAAGGCCAAACTGAAAAATATAAAAAGCCAAAAAGAATGCAAGTGAAAGAAAGCCTCCAAAAGAAGAACATTTATCTACGTGCTTGGAGTCACAGTCTCTTCAGGGGCCAAGAATAGTCCCTCTGCTCCATGTCATATGGATGTAATTAATGTTAAGCAACTAGAGGAGGATAAATCACTGAGGATCTCAGATGAGATGCTTTGACTAATCTCTTGATGAGACTCCTGCTGTCCTTGTGTACACTGTCATCTTCATGAGGGTGGAGTTGGTGATTCCAGACAGACAGATGGTAGGATGTTTCTTGTAGTGAAGTAGTATGGATGGATTCTCATCCTGCCATGGGCGAGATAAAGGATTCGTTCAGAGGTAGAGGCTGAAGAAACCCACCTGCCCACACCTGTGTAAGTGAAGCCTCACCCATAAGCATTCAAAGATGACATGGTCTGGGTAGGTCAGAGATGGAGCAAGTGCTCCCAGAAGGACCGTGGGTGAAGCACACAACCAGGGCCCACGTGTGCTCCACAAGCCTGCCATGTTAGCTTAAGCACAGTGTGGAGTGGTTTCTTTAGCTGCCAGAGACCGTGGACAGTTGTGACCACATTTGACCATCCTTCCTGGTCAAGCTCCAAAACTCTGACATATTTTGAATGCCTCCATCTTCCCTCATTTTCAGTCATTTGCCAAATCTTAGAAAATCATTCCAGCTGCCCTTCATGCCCATCCCTCCCTTTCCATGAGCAAGGTCCCCTTGTTCATCATTCTTTCATCCACACTTCTCTAGTGGGACATCAGCCTCCTAATCCCCTCAGTTTGGGTCCTTTGTGACTCTGGTCTTTCATACAACCTGCCAAGGCTCTTAAATTCCCTCAGAGTGAAGGTTTCATTGACATTCAAAGGCTTTCACCACCAGGTTTCTACCTAGTTTCCAACCATTTCTCCCATTAGCCTTCTATTCCCATGAAATTGTTCCACCAACAATTGCCTAATCATGCCTTATTAAGTTTGGTTCCCACACCTTTGTTTGATTTGTCCCCCCCACCTTGAATTCCTTTCTACAGACTGTCCACCAACTCAAATGTTGCCAGTATTTTCAAAACCTGTTCAATTCCTCCCTTTTCCTTTAAACCTTTATCAACAACTTTGCCCACACTATTGTTTCCTTTTTTAATATATGGACAAGATGTAATAGCTATATGAGATTCTTCACCTTGGATTCAGAGGTACTTAATATCAGATTCCATAGACATCTTTTTGGATGTCTGTGTCCTGCTCCCAAATCAGAATATAGAGTTCTAGTAATCAACGAGTTTTTGTTATGTCCTTATAACAACGAGGGTAACATCTTGGACTTAAACAAAAGCTTAATAAATATGTGTTGGATATAATAAACCCATCCAAGAGAAAACAATCAAAGAAGACTTTTCTTCCCCTGGATACACAGAACTGAATTTAAACTTAATATTTGCAGGATGGCTTTACATCCTGTGATAGTATCCAGGGGACATTTTCTAAAGCCTCACTAAAGCAGTTAGAGAAGTAAAACCTTATTTCCCTTGATATGAAGTGTTCTTGCTTACTTTTGTACATCATGTAACCTGAGATGGGAGAGAATCAACTACCCTGGTTCATAAGAGACCAGCATTTTGACAACTCCCACTGTATTTTCAGAAGAACTAATGACTTTCACAGTATGCCTAAGTCATACACAAAATATAAATACATCAAAAGTGAATCAGGGACAAATCCATATGTTTTGACTTATTTTTCCTATACCATCCCACTGGTGATTTTTAAATTATTTGTATATGCCTGTATATTTGTTTATTGTGGACTAATGTTCTTTAAATCAGGATAAGATGGAATGAAGAAAGGTGACCATAACTGGTTCCTTTCTAGCAACCCAACTAATATTACAACTTACCATTAGCTGAAGGCATTTTGTAGAATTAAGATTTGGCTCATTATTCATGTCAGTGGAATCCCTAATGATTTATTCCCAAGTTCATTCCCCAGAGCTTGCCCAAAATTTCTGAACATCTGATGTTTCCCTAAATGGGATATTCTGAGATAACCTACCTTCTAATATTGACTACTTCTATCCTTGTTCAAATGCCCTTATCTTTCTAATGTTCTCAGGTTATAGTAACTTATGAAAGTACTTCTAGATCACAAAACTCTAGGGAATAAGCATTCAGCAGTGACCTTCTCGAAGTAATCCTCTTTCCTTCACCTTCACCCTCCAACACTTTCAACTCTATCAGGCAAGGAGATTTTCCCTCCTTTGCCTCCAGGGACACATTAGAAATAAGTTGAAAGTTGGTACTATTTCTATTAGAAAAATATTTTTTAAGTTAACCTCCCCCCAAAAATCTATAAGGATTTCAAATCAGTGAGACTAAGTCCCACGGACTTTGTGGAACTCACAATTTTAAAGGCTCTCTTTTTAAATCATCAGTTCCAAACTGCTCTATATGCAAAATCATGCAAGTGTTCATTCTGATTTTCAGGATGTTTATGCTGTCACTTATTAAGTAAGTAAACCTTAACAGCCTTCATTAAACTTCAATATACCTATTATTGTTGAAATTGTTAGATGTGCTAATGGCATGTGGTTATGAAAAAAAGATATCATCAGTTGAAAACATTCTAAAGAAATCATCGATGAAATGTCACAATGTCTGGTATTTGCTTCACAATATTCCAGCCTAAAAAAGAGGGGATTAGATGAACTAAGATAGGTAAAATGGGAAAATGTTGAATATTGTTAACAGCTAGATGATAGGTACATAAATGGTTACTATACTGTTTACTTTTGTGTGCTTGAAATATTTACCTCAGTAAAGAGACTTGAACCCATTTCATGAGGAACAGAGGAAAGAAGGAGCCGTGCCAACATGGAAATGGAAGGCTAAGGAGAGAAAGAATAGCTATTTTCAAATACTTGAGATATTACTCCTGAAGGAGAGCAGATATGTTCTATGTAACTCAAGAGCGAACTAGAACCAGTGGGCAAAGTTTCACGGATCCAGATTTCAATTCAACTTGTAAAGAACTTTCTAACAATTAGAGCAGTATTTTAGTGGAATATGTTATTCCTTTGAAGGAATTTATACTGAGGCCACTTAGTGAAGTCTGAGGGATTTTTGCATTGCTGCTCAAAATGTCATCCATGGAATGGAGCTGGTCCACTCATTCTCCCCCCAACCCCCTTCTCGGAATTACATTTTAATGGTTCTTTTTTAACCACAATTTTACTTCTAAAATTGTGTTTCTTATCAATTAAAAACATATTACATTACCAGAAAATTCCATTAATAAGATGTTGACTACTTCCATTGTTATATATCAAATAGTTTCTGTCTCTATCTGATATATGAACAGATGGAGGATGGTGACCTATCCCTAGATTTTTGTTAGTGTGGTAAGAACAATTACCTTGAAATCCTCCCTATCAATAGATTTTTCAAGGTGCATTACAGTAATATTAACTATAGGCACAGTATTGTTCAGCAGATCTCTAGAAATTAATCATCTTGTGTAACTGAAACTTTATACCCATTTTATACCTACTTTATACCTACTTCCCCAGTTCCTGGTAACCACCATTCTACTCTCATAGTTTGCATATTTAACTACCTCTCACGATGCCTCTCATACATAGTATCATGCAGAACATTTCCCTCTATGTGTGGCCTATTTCCCTTAGCATAAGGTCCTCAAGATTTATCCATATTGTTGCAGATGGTGGATTTCTTCATCCATTCTTCTGTCCATAGACATTTAGGTTGTTTCTCTCTCCTGGCTGTTGGGAATAATGTCGCAGTGAACATGAGGGTGCAAATAACTCTCTAAGATCCTGATTTCCACACATTCTTTGATGGTGGTTAACAAGAGAAGGAGTTTGTGCCAGACTGTAAATTGACACACTGCTTCTTTCATCAGTAAAGACCTGCTATTGGAAAGGAAACATTGGCAGAACTAAACCAAGTATTTGGTAACATTCTGGAGTATTTTGGCTATTGCTGCAGTGGAAGGTATTTATCCATTAAATAGTAATATTTTTCACAGTAATCAAACTATAGATACAAAATATCTATAAATGGAATGTCCTTTTTAACACTAAGATTTCCATTCCTTTGATTGAAAATACATTTTCAAGCCACACATCACATTAGTATAGAATTGTGTAAAAAATCAAAAATCAAATTGTGCTGTTCCCAGAAATTATTGTGAAGAATCTATTATTTACATGTGCACTAGGCAGAGCTGTTAGGTTGAATGCATAATAGATATATTGCCCATATGCGAGTACTACTACTGAAAAAATAGGGATTCTGCTATGATTACAAAATAAGAATTCATGAGGCGCCTGGGTGGCTCAGTTGGTTAAGCATACGACATAGGATCAGGTCATGATTTCACAGTTCGTGGGTTCGAGCCCCGCGTCGGGCTCTGTGCTGACACCTAGCTCAGAGCCTGGAGCTTGTTTCAGATTCTGTATCTCCCTCTCTCTCTCTGACCCTCCCCTTCTCACACTGTCTCTCTCTCTCTCAGAAATAAATAAAACATTAAAAAAAAATAAGAATTCATTTCATTCCTTTTTTCAAGCTTTTATTTAAATTCTAGTTAGTTAACAAATAGTATAATATTAGTTTCAGAAGACATTTTAAAGTGCTACTGAATTTAAAAATAGCTCTTCCTTATTCTGTATTTCCCCAAGCACATATACACTAAAAGTACCATTTCTAATATGTAGAAACCCAAAAAACAATTTAATGTGCTAAGTGTCCTCACATTAACATACTGCCAATCATACAGGCTCTCTACATACGGCTCTATCATTTGCACATTGCAAAAAGCACAGGGTATAAAAGCGAGTGGAAGCTGAGCTCCAACCCCCATGTGCTTATCTGGCCCTGAGCCCTGGCAGCGAATCTGCATCAGGTCAAGGGTCACCCACAATCCTAATTTGCCCAGAACTGAATGGATGTGTCATATGTGCTAGCTTCAGCCTTGGACTCCTGCCTGTAGAATAGTAGGTCTGAAACAGCAAAAACAGTGAATCCATTTTCACATCACTTCTTTTCTCCTTATGTTTTCAAGGCGAAAGAGCCATGTAATCATGCCAGCATCCTGACCAAGCCTGACCCAAGAACCTTCTGGACTAATGATGATTCAGGTATTATTGGAAAAATCCACTCTAGCCCTGTGATGTACAGGAAGCATTCTGTAGTAGAGCCCTACCCAAAGGCAAGGTTTGGGGGGAAATTGTGTTTTGCTTGTCTGTTTGCTTCTTTATTTGCTTATACCTACCCTAACACTTGACTATATTTCACAACCAACTGTGTGCGTGTGTGTGTGTGTGTGTGTGTGTGTGCGTGTGTGTGCGTGTGTGTGCGTGTGTGTGTGTTACAAGTCCCTTTAATTTATCCTCCTGGTTAGTGTCTAAAGCACCTACATTATCAGGTGTACCCTTATGGAGCGTGAAATATTTTCAAGTATTGGAGGCAACAGAGGAATGAGTCTATTTCCTGGAGTGGAGGACAGAGGTGAAGGATAGCTGGGCAAACACACTGGCCCCAGTTTCTCTTCCAGAGGAAGAAGGGGATTAAAAACCCCAGGGTGAGTCACACTTGAGGATACTTCATGGAGGGGAGGCATTCCTTGTGCTCTCAATCCAGGGGTCTAAGTCTAGTCAGAATCAGAGCAATGTCACTTTCTGAGATCAGAGAATATGCTTCAGGTTGTGTAAGTAAAAACTATCCTCAGAAAAAAGAGTATGGTGTGTTCTTACAGGAAACAGAAAACACTTTTATCTTCCTTTTTTTTTTTTTTCACTGTGGAGACATGAAGCCTAATTGTACAAGGCAAAGAAAAAGAGAATTAAAAAGAGAAAGTTAAGCCAAAGGAGCTAACATACTTAAGAGAATGTTACTAGAGCTTTCACCTTTTCTAATTAAATAGGATCTAATTAAATAGAGAGCAGGAAGAGAGTAGTAGAGATGATACCTAATATTTGCATTAGGCCTCACGGCTTTATGAAGGAAGTGCGTTCACAAAAATCTAATATAGTATTTGCGACAACCCTGAGGGGCGGCCTATCCACACTGTCCCTGGGTGAGAGATAAAATCAGACCTTGAAAGAGGTTAGCTGACTTATCCCAAGCTCACAACCAGAAAACACCAGAGCTGGGAGTAGGGAGAGCCTGTTGGCCCAATTCTGTAACACGCTTCCTCAGAAGAAGAAACGATCTCGTGAGAAACAACATGGGTTAAACCCCTACTTTTATCTTTTCCTTATAAAAGGGAGTGAGGGACTATGCCTATTAGCAGAAGCAGGAGGGGAGTATAAAACTCTCTGATGTCTTTTCTTCAAAGACCAGGCTTATAGTCTAAACTTCCTATCAATAGCGTCTGTCAAAAATAAAAATTGTTCTCTCATGTTTTCTGCCTTTTGAACACAGATGAAAAACATGAAAATGAATTGGCCTGTTTATGCCATCATTTTGGTCCATTAGTATAGTCCCACCACAAAATAAACAAGCCAGCCTCTGGCTAATACCCCTATTCAGACCTGTAGTACATATGGCGTGAAGAAGCTACGTAGAACAAAACATCACAATTAAAAAATAAATGTTCTTAAAATTATGTAGAGAGACTGGAACGGGAGGGGAATCTGTCCAGGACAGGTCCAGAAAATAGCATTCATGCACTTTTGGGGGCTGGAAAAATTATGTTGCAAGAAAAACTGATGCAGAATAGGCAGAGAAATCGTAATAGAGATACTTCAGATCTGTTCATTTAAAAAGCTTTTATTTTATTATTTTTGTGTCATCAGTGGGGTTACAAAGATACCATGTCCCTTCTGCAGCAGCTCATCTAACAAGGAGCGTCCACAGTAATTCATTCCTACACTAGGGTCTATGTCTAGTGATTCTGGGGGAGGGGCTGGGCTCATTGTTCAGTCAATTCCTGAGATGGGGGTATTAAAATCTCTATCTATGGTGGTGGTGGAATTATCTTTGGCTTCCTTTACTTCTGTCAATTTTTTGTTTCAAATATTTCAAAGCTCTGATATTAAGCACATATATTCTCATAATTGTTATGATTTCCTGACAAATTGATCGTGTCCCACTATATCTTTGGTAAAAGGCTTTGTCTGAAGTCTGTTTTTTTCTGATATTAAGATAGCCAAGCCAGTCCTCTCATTCCACCATTCACATGGCGTATCTTTTATATTCATTTACTTTCAACTTATCTGTGTCTTACAGTTAAAGTGCTTCTCTTATAGTTAGATTTTCCTTTTAAATCCTATCTGGCAATCACTGTTCGTTTGTTTCATTCAGAATATTAACATCTATATGTGTGTGTATATACAATACATATAATATTATATTACATATATATTATATTATATATAATATTATTAAGCCATAAGAATATATAGACCACATCTTTTCTATCCATTCATCTATGAATGGACACTTAGATTGCTTCACTATCTTGGTTATTGTAAATAATGCTGCAATAAACATAAGAATGTATGTTTATTGTATTATTTTAAGTTAGTGGTTTTCTTTTCTTTGGGTAAATACCCAGTAGTGGAATTACTAGATCAAATCATATTTCTATTTCTAATTGTTTGAAAAACCTCTAGACTATTTTCCACAGTGGTTGCACCAATTTACATTCCCACCAACATTGCATGAGAGTTCCTATTTATCCACATCCTCACCAACACTTGTTATTACTTTGTTTTTTACTTTAGCCACTCTAACAGGGGTAAGGTGATTGTGGTTTTGATTTTCATTTTCACATGATGGTTAGTAACGTTGACCATCTTTTCAAGAGTCTGTTGTCATCTGTATGTCTTCTATGGAAAAATGTCTATTCAGGTCCTCTGCCCATTTCTTAATCAGTTTATATGTTTTTGGTGGTGGTTTTTTGTTTTTGTTTTGCTGTTGAGTTGCATAAGTTCTGTCAGATATGTCATTTGTAAATATATTCTCCAATTTAGTAGGCTGGGTTTTTTGTTTGTTTTGTTGATGGTTTCCTATGCTGTGCAAAAGCTTTTTATTCTGATGTAGTCCCAATAGTTTATTTTTGCTTTTGTTTCCCTTGCCTCAGGAGGCATCTAGCTAGAAAATGTTGCTAAGGCTGATTTCCAAGAGATTACCGCCAATGTTCTCTTCAAGGAGTTTTATGGTTTCAAGTCTCACATTGAGGCCTTTAATTCACTTTTTGTTTTGTATAGTGTGTATAATGATCTAATTTCATTCTTTTGTATGTAGCTGTCCAGTTTTCCCAACACCATTTATTGAAGAGATTGTCTTTCCCCCATTGTATATTCTTGCCTCCTTTGTTATAGATTCATTGACCATATGATTGCGGGTTTATTTCTGGGTTCTTTGTTCTGCTCTGTTGATCTATATGTCTATTTTTGTGCTAGTACTATACTGTTTGGATTGTTACAGCTTTATAGTATACCTGGAAATCTGGGGTTGTGGTATCTCCATCTTTTTTATTATTAAGTTTTAATTTTAGTATAGTTAACATAGAGTGTTATATTAGTTTCAGGTATACAATATAGTGATTCAGCACTTCCATACATCATCTACTGCTTCTTATGACAAGTGCACTTTGTAATCTCCATCACCTACTTCACCCAACCCCCCACCCACCTCCTCTCTGGTAACCATCAGTTTGTTCTCCTACAGCTAAAAGTTTGTTTCTTGGTGTGTGTCTTCTCTTTCCTTTGCTCATTTGTTTTGTTTCTTAAATTCCATATATGAGTGAAATCATATGGCATTTGTCTTCTGACTCACTTATTTCAATTAGCATCATGCTCTGTAGTTCCATCAATGTCATTGCAAATGGCAAGATTTCATTCTTTTTTATGGCTAAGTAGTATTCCATTCTATATGTGCACCTCCTATTCTTTATTGATTCATCTGTCAGTGGACACTTGGGCTGCGTCCATAGTTTGGCTACTGAAAATGATGCTGCAGTAAATATAAGGGTGCCTGGTGATACCTCCATCTGTGTTATTTTTTTCTCAAAATTGTACTCGCTATTCAGGTCTTTTGTGGTTCCATACAAATTTTAGGGTTATTTATTCTAGTTCTGTGAAATATCCTATTGGTATTTTGATAGGGACTGCATTTAATCTATAGATTGCTTTGCGTAGTATGGACATTTTGATGATATTAATTCATCCAATCCATAAGCACAAAACATCTGAATATAATGTGTCATCTTTCACTGGCTGCTTTAATTTTTTTTAATCTTTGGCTTTTGTCAGTTTGACTGTGATGTGTCTTAACTAGAATCTATGTTAGGTTGAAAAAGTTAAACCCTTCTAATCTATTAGTAGTTTGCTCCAAAATTGAATCTGAGGGATGTAATTATTATTCTTTTAATGTTCATTTATTTACTTTTTAGAGAGAAAGAGAGCATGCGCAAGTGGGGGAGGGGCCGAGAGAGGGGAACAGAGTTTCTGAAGCGGGCTCTGTGCTGACAGCAGACAGCCCAATGTGAGGCTCGAACTCAGGGACCATGAGAGCATGACCTGAGCTGAAGTCGGATGCTTGACTGATTGAGCCAGCCAGGCACCCCAGGAGGCAATTACTTCTGCTGTGGTTTCTGCGCTGCAGCGCGTTCTTCCTTCCTCAGCATATCACCACTATAACCAAAACTTTTCCTAAATGCCTGTAATTCCATTCAGGGATAACATAAGCTAACACAACTTTATAACCCTCCTTCTGCAACACACAAAGGTAGGAGTCCATAGATGGATTCTTCACGAAGGCAATATTCTAGTCACAGTATGAATTTCATTATGTGAACTTTTACCAACTCCTGAAAGAATTGTGAAAAAATTATTCCATCATTTCTTATGGAAAATATATTTCAGCAAATTGCCTGTTTCCATTCGAAGACAGCCACCATCAGAGGATTTCACTTATTTAACCTAATGTATAGTCTCTTGATACATACTTTAAGTAGAGTTAAATATTAGGTGTAACTAGTCCACACTGTTTGATAGAAATAAATGTTAAATTTTAAAATTATTTGTTTTGAATAAAGAATTATTGAGGGCTCATGCACCTTGAAATCAGATGAGATTGTCTAGATTTTCATACTGTCTTTTTAAAAGATTTATTTATTTATTTTGAGAGAGATAGAGCACACAACAGGGGAGGGTCAGAGAGACGAGAGAGGGAATCTCAAGCAGGCTCTGCACTGTTAGCACAGAGCCTGATGAGGGGCTTGAACTCATGAACCACAAGACCATGAGCAGAGCCAAAATGAAGAGTTGGTGGCCCAACCAGTAAGCCACCCAGGCACCCCATCATACTCACTGCCTTTTTGTATGACTGTCAGAGAACAGAAATGCCTTGCTCAGTTACCACGTGCAGATATGGTAGTTGGAGAAACAAAAGTAATTTTAAAATCTTTTTAAAAAAACATAATATAGAGGGGTGCCTGGGTGGCTCAGTCAGTTAAGTCCAGCTTCGGCTCAGGTCATGATCTCACGGTTTGTGAGTTCGAGCCCTGCATTGGGCTCTGTGCTGACAGCTCAGAGCCTGGAGCCTCCTTCAGGTTCTGTGTCTCCCCCTCTCTCTGCCCCTCCCCTGCTCATACTCTGTCTCTCTCTGTCTCTCAATAGTAAATAAAAACGTTTAAAAAAAAGATTAAAAAACAACCATAATCTAGAAGTAGCATTTCATCATGGGAGAGAAATAGAAACTAGAGAAAGGAAGAAAATTAATCGCCCGTAATCCTACCACCCACACTTGTTTTCATTGGACTGGACTCTCCAGCAATCCCAGCCATTTGTTCTAACAATGAGCAAACAGGCTACGCAAGTTTAGGCTCTGTCCTATATTCTTTGTTTTTAGCCTTTGAAACCTGAGTTGTTTGTTTTTGCACACCTTTGTTTTTCGATTGCTGGTCCTGCCAAGGCCTGTGACATTCTCTTAAATCAGAATTTCAAGGTAGGATGAGTTTCTCTGCACTTTCAAAATGTTTTTCCCAGTACTGTTACTGACAACACAGATCATGCTCTTTGCTTAGAGGAATCCGGATAATAAAGTGGTTAAACAATAAGGTCTCCTTGGCAAAGGTCAGTATTTTGACTAGACACTTGATTTGCCAGGTAGGAAAATGTAACCTCTCAAAGTTCCCCCTGGGCTTTTATTTCAAGTCACGTTTTAACAAGAAAATGTAATTCTATCTTTGAGATTTGCAAAATGTCTACCTTTCTTTGAGGCAAAAATTAAAGAGTAAGAAACATTAGTGTGCACATTTTTCCCAGAGGAATAAAAATGAAATTTCTCTTATGTTTTTCAGGATTGTGCTTTGTTTCTTTACAATTTCTCATGAGTCATTACATTTTAAAATTCAGCCCAAATTTCTGGGGATGCAGAAATCACTCTAAAGTGATATATTCATATTTATTGAGCAGCAGTAATAGTTTATGTACCAAACGTAGAAACAAAGTGATTCATAGTTTAAAAACATATGGACTACAGAACTATTTCAGTCTTCCAAAGAATATGTAAAATTAGATCGGTGATTTAATATAAGGAGAGGGAGGACTTCATTATACAGACTTTAAAAGTGAAGAAACATAATCTAGATTTTTTTCTTAAAAAGCAAAATACGCTCATATTTATATCTAGAAAACAGTTGTTTCACCCCTCAAAGCATGGCATTATCTAACAAAAAAGAATGTGATACAAGTTAAACATGATCTGCTTCCATAGAAATTTTCCATCTGATACAAGTTAGCCGGGTGTAGACTTCACCTCTTGCTATGAAAGATAAACCATTTAGTAAAAATCTATGGATACATGAAAATCTTTTAAGTGGACTCACCTCATATATTCAGGTCGGAACTACAAAATGGTAGCTATCTCAGTAATAAGGGTCATTTTACCCATAGCAAGGAATCCCAGAGTTCACGTAATGCCACCGAAGGCAACAGCAGTAAAACTAAGGCTTTGAAAGGACCAAGGACACAATCATAAGGACTCTGCACTCAATGGGCTTTTGACTGCCCTTCTTTCTCCAACTCAAGCCTTTCTCAACATCAAATACGGTATTAATTCCCCTCCGTCACAGATCCGGTAGCCACAACCATCCTCCTTTCTAAACCACATCTCTTTCAGCCCCCGGGACTCACTCACGTCAGAACTGACCAGCAAGCCTTTTGGCCATGCTTGCCAGTGAGCATGCGCAGAGCAGCCTGACCCCGCCCCCCCCCACGGTTTTACCCCCTGCTGTGGTCAGTGCTGTGGCCTCCTGAGTTGGCCACCACCTTCAGTGCTTATTATCCGTGTGACCTGGACAAACATTGTCACCCTTCTCTACTTCCCTTTCTTTCGCCTGGAAAAATGGAGTACTTATACAGACATCAGAGTTCTGTGAGGGTTAAAGGAAATAATGCACGTAAAAGTCCTCTGAACCATGTCCTCCCAGCATATAGCTCACGGTCAATTTATGTTAGCTCTTTTTACTTATAGAAAGAAGTGTGTCATTTAGAAACCTGAACACAGATGCCCCTGCTCTATTTAGGGTTTACAAACCGTGGGTCGTGGGTCGAAAAAAGAATATATCTTATTTTGTCACTGCTGTTACTATCTCCTACTTTACTGGACCTGAAGCTGTTTTTTTTCTCCCGGAACCGGAAGTTCATTATTCACTGCCGACTGCTATCTGGCTCCCTAGACACAAGACTGATAAGATTCCTGAAAATAGACATATGGATGGACATAAAATCCTCAAGCTGGGGAGAAGCTTAGACATGGCCGAGTCATTTCGATAAAATATCACCTTCACAAGGATCTGTGAAGCAAAGGACACTTGGTTTATACATGACTTTAACCTTTTACAATGGTTTAGGCAGTTACAAGTTCAAGGGTGAGTTATTTATTCCAGTGAGTAGCAAAATATCATTTCAAAACTCCTCCGTTTAAAGATAGAGTCATGCTCAGCTAGCATTTATGTTTCACTGCAAAAGTTTGTCAAATCCGATCCTTCTCATCGTCCTGTTGCCAAGTGTGTGAATGTGTGACTGCAAGGCCCAGTTTAGCTCAGCACAGAGAAGCTTCCCACCTCTTTCCCTCGTACTGGGTAAATTCAGAGTTTAGCTTTGTGAAGCTTTGCAGTTGGGTCAAAATCTGTTTCTGCCTTCGTTGAACTGAAAATGTTCTCTTCCTCTTGGTTATGATCAAAATTACTTGCTATTTCTGCTGTTTTACCCAAGGCTAGACTAACAGTATTTCACAGTCGCTGATTTTTCTGATTCCCGGGACTCTTTTTAAATGTTTTCACACAGTGTTTCCTTGTGCCCATTTTATCCAGATCCATGTTTAAAGTCTTTGAATTTTCTAGCATTAAGGGGCATTTTTTTTTCAGCTGAAAGTAAACCAGAAAATTTTCTCACCTAAAAAAATGCAAGAAAAGTAGATTAAATTCGACTTCATAATTTTAGCAAAGTTATTTTTCTCACACTTTGACGAACATTTTGTTTTATTAGTTTGCGTCAGACTAATCTGACAACAGATTTTAAAATGTAGTGGATTTTGGCTGCAGCTGATGTTAAAATGTCCGAGTGTATTTAATTATTTTAAACATGCTGAAATATTCTGTTTCTGACAGCCTTTTTTTTTTTTTTTGGCCCAAGAAGAGTGTCCCATAATACATCATGTATAATATATGAGACAGTTATTTCAGGAGGTTATATATCTGTCATAGGAAAAATAAATGGAAAGGGAGATGGGGATTGTTGTCTTAATAACAGAAGCATTTTGTTTAGCCAAATATAAACATAGTTTTCAAAATTTTAAGAAAAATAATTTTTCAAATTTAAAATGGTACATTATAAAGAGTGTCGGTCAGTGACTGGTCAATGAAAACAGGCTATCTCAGGGATGAAACGGCCCACGGAAAGGGGTAGTGCAGGATAGAGAGGGAGGTATTGGGTGCAAAGGGTGGGATGCATGGGAGGTAGGAGGAGCGTGAAGATATGAAGAAGTTTCTATACCTGGAATGTTCAGAAATGACAGTAGACTTGGAACTTAAGACAGGGAGCTTCCAGCAAGCTCATTTGTAAAACGTAGAAGTAATGGAAGTAAATCAACTCTAACAGAAGCTCTCATTCAATGAAGATGCAAGTGGACAATATAAAGAAAATGCAAATGGATTTCAAAAAGAAAAAAAAATGTCTCAGTGTGGGCTGGGGACCTTGGCATGGACTTCGATGAGCAGGGCCACTCTGGGAGCTCACCTTTCTGTCCTCAGAAATACGTGGCCATCAGTTCCTCCACTGATTAAGATTTTGGCTCTGAGAGGAAACTTTAATATTACTAGTTCAGGTGCACTGTTCTTGTAGGTATTAAGTAACATAAAACACTTGAGTTTTCAAATTGTCCTCCCACACCTCACCTCATCTGATCTTTCCAATTGTTTTGTGGGGATTAGCAAAATGGGTGTTAACCCAGAGGATACTTGAAGAAGTTAAGTGCTTTGCCCAAAAGCTAAATATTGAGTCATCAATAATAAAATACAGAATTGAAATCAGTCTGGAAATTCCTCCAGTTCTCTCTCTACAGCTTCACAAAGGTAAGAGGGGAGCTTTGCAATGAAAGTCATTTGAATGTGGATACAAATGTTTGAGGAAAGAGCAGAAAGTCAAGGATGAGATGTGGCCTTGCCATGGGGCAGGGGGAGCTGGCGAAAGGGAGAAAGTAAGGTAAATGCAGGGTTTGTTTTACAGGAAGGAGCTGTATTATATCCCTTCCTACCCAGCACTCTGCTGGCTTCTAGGGAAAGGAGCAATACTTTTCCCCTTGAAAGTTCAGGTAGATAAACTGTACAGACACAGATAGACTAAACAAAATAGTGTAAGGCCAAGTTAAACTAATTATGGCTGCCTACGGATATGGGGAGGACTTTCATTTCGACCTGATGGAGAGGCAGATCATTTCACTGGTTAAAAGCAGAGCTTTTGGCATCAGAAAAACCTGATTTTGCTACTTTTAGCTTTGTTGCCTCACATGACTAACATTTGGCTCTTTAAGCTTCAGGTCTTAAAAACAGATAAGTAAGATTTTCATATGATTATGATGATGATTAACTGAGAAATTACATTAAAAGAACACTACAGCATAGTGTCTACCACTTAGTATAATCACTTGATGTTAGTGTTGTAGTAGATGCCCTGTAGAAGTTACAGGGTAGAATGTGTTCATTTCTGCTCATCAGTATGCCCCTGGCATCACCATAGTGCCTGCTTTTAGAATGTGCACAAGAGCTAGTCCTTAAAAAACTTGCATTTGACCATGGTCTATGGAATAAGTTTATTAATTGATGCTAATTCACAAGGGAGAGATAGTGTTGGAAGTAGAGGCGCTTCCAGTGAAAAAATAAACAAGAAACAGCTCAAGAAATGGGTTGTCCACAATACTGTAGGGACGTTCATAGTTCTTCAGGTCCTTTTCACACCGATAGACTGTGTTCACAAATGAGGACCATGAAGTGAGGCTGGTGGTGTTGGTCAAATAAAAACCCCAACTTTTATGCATCTACCATAGTTTCAAATGTTAAAACAAAGAGAAAAAGAGAATTTAGTGTGTGGGTTATGAACCTTCATACCTAGGAGCACATGAAAACAACAGAACTAAGGTGAGTAGTGATTGGGTTATTTTTAGAAATGGCCCTGAGTCTGCAATGATCCAGCCACATGCCTTCATCCCATCTTTCTGGGAGACAAATTATCAGAAAGCAGTCAAAATCAGAAAGGATGGCTCTGTAAAGAAAAATAATTGGTTTATGTGGGGAAGATAAGATGTTAGATCCAGTGGTATCTCTTCCAACAAGGCTACCCGAGTTAGATATTTTCACTGTTATTCCTGGAAGTAATCTAGCTAGGTCTACTGTATTTGTTCCATGATACCCTTATGGAAATGTGCTTTCAAATATTTTCAAAATATTAAAAAGTTAACATTTTAGTAGTATTAATGTAATAATGTATGTTATATATAATATATAAATACACTTAATGCATTGTGTGTAATATTAATTCTAATCCTCTATAACTGTTTTAAGAAAAGATATGGGGGAAAAATAGCAGACCTGAAGGACCTTACAAGGTCCCCATTAACCTTACAGAAACCGATAATCCTAAAGAAAATGAAAATCCTAAGAAGAGTAAACAGGAAGTAGGAAGAAATAAGAAGGAGGCAAAGGAGAGTGGCAAGTGGGGCTTAGACAAAAATGTACATGTACGTTGGGCTCGTTTCTGCCCTTTAGCTATTTGTTCCCATTGCTGTTTGTTCCCATTGTAAAAGGAAAAGCTAAAAGGTAATGGGCCATCAGTGATGGTTCCAAGAGCAGCTTGCTATGTAAAGTTACAGTATTTACAATGCAGTAAAGAGGGGGAAAGTGCTTTTGCTCTTGAAAGGTAAGTTCAAGGCTTATTAAACAGCACCTGCCAAACTAGATTTATGTTGGTATGTAAAAAGGTATATAAACAGCATGATTTGGAGAATGAATTATAAACAGATCTATCATGATGATCAATGCTTGTGTTCTAGATTTTTAAACAATGTCTTATGAATTGAGGAATATAACCATGTTGATACTGACAGTAATCATCCTATCTCTCTGGACTACCATTTGCTCTAAATGAGGATCAAGTATAGTGGACTTTTAAACATAGAGTTTTTATAAGCAAAATACATTATAGCAACTTTTTTAAGTGACTGTATTTACTTAGCTTAGAAAGTGAGGTATTATTTGTGATTCCTACTTTTTAATTTAATTTCTTCTCTGTGATTTTCCTGTGATTTTATACAAAGCCTATTTCATTTTTGCTTTTAGATTTTATTTATATCTGTTGTGAAGGGGTGATTATGAAACAAGGTTGCTGTTATCAGACAAACACACACACACACACACACACACACACACACACACACCAGAAGTAGTTAATACATCTGAAACTCATAGCCAAACCATCAAATAGTTCTTTGGGCACAACCAATCTTATTTGTTAAAAGGAATGTGTTATCACAGCTCAAAAACAAATAGTACTATCAAAAGTGTCTGACAGTAAGAGCATATGCTCTTAGAAAATTTGGCTGTGACAGCTAACCGTTGTTCTGATCCAGGATATAATAATAAAAAACAAAAATAAATGTACTCCTGTTACCTAGTCTAGAACAGACATCTCCCACTGCAGTGTGTCTCCTGAGCAAAGGATTGTGGCTTTTAATATTTATCTTAGTGTTTTAAAGCTGAGGAATGGATACGTTAGAAAAATTATGGTGGGCCCAACAGAGAGATTTATTCACTAAATATGTCCAATATTTACTGAACATTGATAATGTACAAGGCATATGTTAGGAAGTAAGGAAAAACAAGTGTTACTAGAAATTACTAGAAAAGTGTAAACATGTGCACAGATTCCTAAAATCTCTGCTTAGCTGAGGGGTCATTGCTAGTAGCGATGAGACCATGAACCTATTGGTGGTCTTCAGGGCTGAGGAAGAGCTTTGAAACTTCAGAAAAACCTGGGTGGAAAATGAAGGTCCTGCTACATCTCCTGAAATTCTAGGAGTAGCCAATTTTGGAGGCATAATGGACACTTCCCAAACTAACAGATATCAAGAAGTCACATTTTCTTGAGGCTTTTTTAGGGATCAGAACTAAGGTGCCACATCCTGGTACATGGAATATTCAGTCACTTCAAATTGCCAAGTTGTGGTCCTACTGCGTAAAATATAAAATGCGCTTTAGGTGACCCTCTGAATTTTCTACAAAAAATTATCCAGTGCCCAAACAATGCCTTCCATACTTTTACTCAATATTTTTCAAATATATTATGTGGATGGTCAAGTAGTATAGTTAGGGCATCACTAATATTTCTTTGAATTTTGCTTGGTAAACTGAGGCGGTGCCCAATTTTCACAAGGTTACAAAGAATATTGTGAATTATTAGCTAAAAGGAGAATGGGCATACAAGAAAAGCAACAAAACCCAAATATCAAAGCTAGCCAGCAATACTTTAAAAATACTGAAATATACTCCAGTCTACTAAGCACTAAGAAAGCAGCAAATGATGTTGAATCCTCAAGAAATAAAAATCTTAGTGCTTAGAACCAAGTCAAGTGGTTAGTGCATTTTCATATTTCTATGTGAGATGAAGCTTGTCTGTGACACCCTTGTGTTATGAATGACATAACTGAGATGCTGACACATATAAACCCTATCATGGAAGTGGATAGCTGCAATGCTATAGTCCCTTTCTGGGACATTGCTGAAGGATAGTGGTGAAGGAAACCTTCTCAGTGGGAAGAACTTAAGAGCAGTTCACCTGGTTGCTCATTTTGTTTGGAAGGAGAACTGGACAGACATGGGACTCTATACCCATTCATGGGGGGAAGCTAATGATTTGGCTGGATGGTCAGGCAATTGTAAGTAGAAGGAAAATGATTAAAAATGGCTGACAAGGAAGTCTGGGGAAGAGGAATATGGATAAACTTCTCTGAATAGTCAAAAAATGTGAAGATATTTGTGTTCCATGTGAGTGACTTCCAAAGGGTGATCTCAGGAGAGGAAGATTTTCATAATGCAGTGGATAGGATGAGCCATTTTGTGCATATAAGTCAGCCTCTTTCCCAGCCACCTTTGTCATCACCAAATGGGCTAGTGAACAGAATGGCCATGGTGGCAAAAATGGAGGTTATACATGGGCTCAGCAACATGGACTTCCATTCACCATGACCAATCTAACTATAGCCATGGCTAAGTACCCAATCTGCCAGCAGCAGAGACCATTCCAGAGCCTCTAATGTCACACCATTCCCCAGGGTGATCTGCCAACTATGTGGCAGGTAGATTATATCCAACCCTCCCATCATGGAAGGGGCAGCCTCTTGTTACTCTGGATACAGATTTTCCCTTTCTGTATGCAATGCTTCCACCAAAACAATCATGTGTGAACTCATAGAATGCCTTATCCACTACCAGGGAATTGCATGCAGCATTGCTTCCGATCAAGGAACTAGCTTTACAGCAAATGAAGTATGGTACCGGGCCCCATATTCATGGAATTGACTGGTCTTACCATATCCCCAAGGCAACTGGCTTGATAAAATAGTAGAACGGCCTTTTGAAGATGTAGTTACAGTGCCGGCTAGACGGCAATACTTTGCAGGGCTGGAGCAAGGTCTTTCAGGAGGCTATATATGCTCTGAATCAGCATCCAGTATATGGTGCTGCTTCTCCCATGGCTGGGATTCACAGGTTCAGACATCAAGTAGTAGAATGGGTAGTGGTATCACTCACTGTTAGCCCTAGTGGCCTATGAGCAATGTTTTTGCTTCCTGTCTTCCTAATTTGATGGCCTGCTGGCCTAAGGTCTTGGTTCGGAAGGGAGGGATGCTGCCATTGGGAAACACAACAATGATTTCATTGAACTGGAAGTTAAGACTACCATTCAGCTTCCTTGGGCTCTTTGTGCCCCTAAATCATTAGGCAAAGAAGGGAGGGACTATGCTGGCTGGATGACTGGTCCTGAAGACCAAGGAGAATTGGACTGCTACTCCACAGTGGAGGTAAGGAAGAGTATGTCTGGAATATAAGAGATCCTTCAGGGAGTCTCTTTGTGCTGTGATTAAAGTCAGTGGAAAATGACAACAACCCAATGCAGACAGGACAACTAATGGCCCAGACAGGACTACTACTCCCCCATTGGGGAGAAAGATTTATGTCACCCTATTACGTAAAGTATCATGACCAGTTGAGGTGCTTACTGAAGACAAATAGGTAGTGACATAAAGTAGTTATAAGTACCAGCTGTGACCACGTGACCAACTATAGAAACAAGAACTGTGATTGCCATGAGTATTTCTTCCTTATTTGTTATAAATATATTTGTGTTTCTTTGCGTGTATATAAATCTGTTTGTTTTCTTCCCTCTCTCCCTTGTCCTGTAACATAAGACGCGTTAACTGTATATCACAGTAGTTGAGAACTGTGAACTTTACATCATAGTATTTAAGTTATAGGTTACCAAAAAGAATAAACATCCTACAAAGACTTTACATCCTCTTCTGGGGAAAAAGTTAATAGCTTTTCAGTTATATGCAGGATAGTTGCATCATGTTAGGTGGAAGTATTGACCTTATTATTATCTTAATATGGAGATTAAGTACAATTTAAGAAGATGTATATGGGTGCCAAATTCACAAGAGGTGGACTTGTGATAGTTAATTTTATGTAGCAGCTTAATTGGGCCACAATGCTTAGCTACCTGGTGAAACATTATCTTAGATGTTTCTATGAGAGTATTTATTGTGTGAGATTAACATTTAAATCACATTGAGTGAAGCCCAATTGTCCTCCATGATATGGGTGAGCTCTATCCAAACAGTTGAACAGTTGAAGGCCTTAATAGAACAAAAACTGACCTCCCTTGAGCAAGAAGGAATTCTACCAGCAGATGGCCGTCAGACTTTAGTTGCAACATTAGTTCTTTCCTGGGTCTGCAGCCTGCCATCCAATCTATAGATTTTGAACTTCACAACCTCCAAAATCACACGAGCCAATTTTTAAAAAATAAACTCTCTCCCTCTCCTCTCTCTTTCTCTTTCTTTATCTCTCTCTGTATATATACACACACATACACACACAAATACATGTAAATATGCATACATACACGTACACATATGTACACCCACGCTATTGGCTCTGTTTCTCTAGAGAACCCGAACTAACATACATGTACATATAGATAATCACAGAGGTATGAAAATACAATTGCTTACTAACTTTGTACTTGCACGTGTGCCTCGCTACTTACGACAACCTAATGGTCATTCTGCTACGGCCTTAGAACTACACACTAGGCATTGCACATTAGGGACCCTTCTATCGAGGCCTTACAGTTGTGTAGAGAAGGATATTTTAAAATAAAATAAATCAGGGGCACCTGGTGGCTCAGTGGGTTAAGCATCTGACTCTTGACTTCGGCTCAGGTCATGATCTCATGGTTGTGAGATGGAGCCCTGTGTCGGGCTCTGCACTGAGCGTGGAGCCTGCTTGGGATTCTCTTTCCCTCCCTATCCACCCCTCCCCTGCTGGTGTACACACACACACTCTCTCTCTCAAAATAAATACACTTTTTTTTTAAAAAAAGAAAATAAAGTAGAAGTGTTGTGTAATAAATGTTCATTCAGGCTTCCTGAGAATATGAAGGTTATGAAAGAATTTTATGATTACAAGATAGAAAACCCTCTGTGAGGTGGCCACGTTATCCTGTGTGTCCTCAGGCTGGATGAGAGGTTCTGAAGCTCTTGGGGAATGCTTGTTGAATGATAGAAGCCAAAGAGGTTATTCTTTGACTTATAGCGACAGCTATAAACGACAGCATTCTTTTCTATAAACCAGATTCGTATGGTATCATTAATGAAGAGAGTTTCCCCTCCCTTTATTCCTATGCATCTACAAATACAGTGTGACATCTTGCTGCCATCATCTAGTGAGGGCACATCTACTTTTATAGATTCTGCAGGACAATCACAGAATGCTGGGAAGGGACCTGGAGAGCAGTAGGCTGTCTCTCTGTCTGAGCTGTGCTACTCCTGCCATTTCTTCAAACTCTAAACAAAAGGCAGTTCTCCTTAGTCAACTCCCAATGTCTCATGAACATGATCATTCCACACCTGCAAAACCGGGGAGGTTCATTAAGGGAACAGGCCAGAGGGCCTTCCACCAAAAGCAGAAGCAAAGTATCATGGAGCCTGATGGATTCTCACTTTAAAACTCTATTTTAATAGATGACAAAGAATTAAGGGACAAAGGAGAATTTAGGGAGCAAGTTTAAAAGGAGAGAGAAAAGAGGATACATTTTTCTGACTCATTGGAGGATTAACTGTGGTCCTTGGAATAAGAGGCTGCACTGGCATTTTACCAAGATGGGCAGATGAAAGCCTTAGATGGCCACCCTCCCGATGGTTTGATTCTTTGAACTTGACAAGGTATCTATTGAATGTTGTCTGTAAAAAAGAGTATCTACTTCAGTTTTCCTGAAAGATGGTTACTCAATATGATCATTTAATGACCTCTTTGGACCAAAAGAACAGCCTTGATTTCAAAATCTTCATTGTACATCATTCATAAAATGTAGTGCCTTAGTTTTCTGAACCAATTGGGTAGCATAATATGTAATATATAATAATAAAATACCTAAACTCAAGAGTTTTTTGTTTGGTTTGATTTTGTCTTGGTCTTTATAGTGAGGTGCAAAGGGATTGCTAGGAAAATGTACCCTTGATAATTAGATGAAGGGAGGAAAACCATAATTTCTTGAGAAACAATTATGTGGCCAGCAATATATAAGGGACATATTATTAAGTCCTTTCATTTATTAAGCACTTCCTATGGGCTACACACTCTTCTGGGCATCAGGGCTAATATAGAGAATAAAACAAACATCATCCTTGTGTTACAGAGACTACTTTCTGGTGCAAGGAGATAAACAATGAACCCAAGAAAAATGTCAGATCATAAAACTAATATGCAGATTATTGAAATAGCGTAAGTGACAAAGGATGGCCAGCTGGGTGGTTTAGGTCCGCTGTGTAAATAATGTTTACTCTAAGATCCGAATGGCAAGAAGGATCCAGCCGTGTGAGCACCAGGAGGAAATTGTCCCAGGTGAAGGGCATGGCACAAAGTCCCAAAAGCAGACACAAGATTGGCTTTGTAAAAGGAACAGAGCCAAGATGGCACCAGCCAGGGGAACAAAAGAGAGTGGAAGGGAGCTAGAGAAAGGCCTGATTAAAGAATGTTAGGTAGGCAAGAAACATCAATCTCAGTCATGTGGTCTAATCTTCAAAGAACTCAACAGCCCAGAGAGCCACTTGAGATGTAAATAACTAAGCCACAAAATCCCTGACTAAAAGCTACAATGAAGGGGAGAAGGGAAGGGTTCCAAAGGATGAGCCAGGCACTATTATAGGAGGCAGTTCTGGACATCCAGAAGTTCCTATCAGATGTATCTTTTCCCAGATATCATAGCACCACACAATATCACAGCAACAAGAGAGCTTCCAGCTCATTCTTCACTTGAAAAAGTGAGTACTCAAATTGGTTGAACCTGCCCAAGGCTATCTTTTAATGGCATCTAGGCATAGCTAGGCATTAGAAAAAGTAGAAATTTGTCCGTAAGCTTACCTTTGCTTTTGGGAAGCTGTTCAATTTAGCTAAATAAATACGGGCCCTGCCCTCCTCAAGTGTGGCAGTGCTACCCATCTTGAGTATCATTGTTAGATCCAGGACTTAGCACACTGCCTGGCACAAAAGCGGTGCTCCATAGAAGTCTGAAGGATTAAAATAATAGGCCACATACAATCAATTGGAACTGAGTGCTCTCCTTTCCCTAACTGAGGATGGGCAGAACGACCTAGGAAGAGCATCTTCTGTGATAACTATCCTTCTCTGACCTGCCTTCAATGACCCCACCCTCTCAATAGACCCAAATGTACGTTCTATTGTTTCCAATCCATGCTGAGCAATTAAAAACTTCTCTGGGTTAGCTTTTGTCTTACTCTCTGCTTTTTTATGACTTAAACGTTAGCCTTTATTTGATAAACAAGTATTTATTCTGTAATCATGGCATCCAGTTCCCTGATCCAACCCATTCTGGAGCATTGTCCATGGGGAGACCAGGAGAGGAGGGGGAAGTCTGAAGCACTAAGTGGATCATCTTTTCAGGCCTTTGGCAGAATTTCCATCACACGGGCCTGTCCTTGGCCCGGCAGATTAAGCGGCCCATATTCTTCACATGCTTCAAGCACAGGACACAACCATGATCGTCTAGATTTGTGGGAGCCATTTGTGTGATATGATATGCTCTGTATCTAGTTGTGACATGCGTAGGGTGGGGGTAAGGAACACAGATGTGTCCTATTTTCTATGTGCTTCCAACTCGAGGAAGACACATACTAAATTCTCTATTTCAATTATTTTTTGCAATTTATATCAAGTATTAGTATCCCCATTATATAGATTATCAAGGTTAGAGAATACCTTGTCTAAGGCATCACAGGTAATGAGCCTCAGATGTAGCGGGCTAACATGGACCACAGAGAGCGCCACCTTCAGCATGTTACTGACATTCCAGAGCCTGCTGAGGAAGGTGACAGAAATGTTGATGTAGCTCACATTCAGGGTTGAAATCAAAAGGAAATTCACTTGGGGCACCTGGGTCGTTCAGTCTGTTAAGTGTCGGACTTCAGCTCAGGTCATGATCTCACGGCTGGTGGGTTCAAGCCCTGCATGGGGCTCTGTGCTGACAGCTCAGAGCCTGGAGCCTGCTTCAGATTCTGTGTCTCCCTTTCTCTCTGTTTTCTCTCTCTCCCTCTCTCTCTCTCTCTCTCTCAAAAATAAATAAGCATTAGGGGCACCTGGGTGGCTCTGGTTAAGCATCCGACTTCAGCTCAGGTCGTGATCTCACGGTTCATAGGTTTGAGCCCAGCATTGCACTCTGTGCTGACAGCCAGCTCAGAGCCTAGACCCTGTTTCAGATATCTCCCTCTCTCTCTGACCCTCCCCTGCTCATGCTGTCTCTCTCTCTCTCTCTCAGAAATAAATAAAAAACATTTTTAAAAAAATTTTAAAAATAAGCATTAAAAAAAGTTAAAAGAAAAAGAAGTCACTAAACTACTTTACATTAAAATTATGCCAGTCAACCTTCTGCCAGCCATTCTGTCCCTTGTTTTCCCATGTTGGTCACTGTAACATTCATGTTATTTTGTTACTGCAATTTGTAGGCAAGTTTTCCCTGAAACAATCCTTGATTGGGGGGGGGGGGTGGCAGTTTCTTTTGCTGCTTACTAGATGAATTATAGGGTCAGAAATGGGAAAGATTTGGGGAGACATTTATACTGAGCAAATTAAAGCTTTCAGGTTTCACTTAAGTTTGGCAAAAGATATCTGCTAGAAATCCAGGCTTTTTATTTGTTCTTGGCATTTATAGAGGAGGTGGGGGTGAAAGAGAGCCCATTATACTGTCTTCGTGTAGGTCACAACTTTAATATGTGTGCCCCAAGAAGGACTCAGCCTGCAAGGAAATGTCGAGTTCTGTGCTCCCTGAATGCCAGGCTGGGCTGTGAGATTCAGGAAGGAGACTAAGTAAGTGCAGGTGTGGATTCCCCACTGACAGACGCCAAGAAGAGGCTCTGAAGGCCAAAGCTCTCTAGCTTTCCTTGCCTCAGTATCTGGCTTTTTATCATTACATTTTATTATTTCTTAATTGACCAAGGTCTTTTAAACTACAAATGCCTAACGGTAAATGAATGCTTAGCCACAACCGCCTAACCATAAAACTATGTCAATAATGTATAAAGCTTTCAGTAAGGACATAGTCCCCATGTGTTTAGAAAATCATGGATAATAGTGAACTTTGACTTATTTTTTTTTTCCATTTACTCTTCTGTTATTTTTCACAACCATCCAGAAAATTTCCTGGAAGTCATCCTGACAGCCAGGATGTCAATCCTGATACCCAAACATAAAACTGTCAAATATGCACTATTCCTTGCCTTTCATATTGTATTTCAGTTGAAATATTTTTAATGCTTATTTATTTATTTAGAGAGAGAGAGAGAACAAGATTGAGTGACTGGTGGAGGGGCAGAGAGAGAGCGTAAGAGAGAATCCCAAGCAGTCTCAACACCGTCAACACAAAGCCCAATGTGGAGCTCATTCTAACGAACCATGAGATCATGAGCTGAGCTAAGATCAAGAGCTGGACACTCAACCAATTGAGTCATCCAGGCACCCCGATAGTTATTACTTTTTAAAAATTTCTTAGGTTTATTTATTTTTGAGAAAGAGCAGGCACATGAGCAAGTGGGGGAGGGGCACAGAGAGAAGGAAAGAGAGAATCCCAAGCAGGCTCCACACTGTCAGCACAGAGCCCAGTGTGGGGCTCCAACTCACAAACTGAGATCATGACCTGAGACAAAACCAAGAGTCAGGCTTAACCAACTGAGCCACGAGGTGCCCTCATGCCCCGATAGTTATTTTTGGAACATGCTGTATCAGATGCTAATAGTTTTCCAAAGATGGAGATGAGTTTTCAGCCTGACATAGACGCTGGGGCTTGTTGCTAGCTAGATTGCCATTCCTACCATGTCAGGAGGGACCACCAGCTTCCTTTCTTTGATTTGTCTCCTGATATAAATTTTAAAAATGCACTACGAAACCACGCCCCCATCCTCCCACCACCTTTCCTGTTGGGCAGATGGGTCTAGAACACTGGTGTCATTTACTGCCTCTGAAAGATTGCTAACCCCCGTGCTAGAAGACACCTATGCTTGTCTAAATGTCCATACGTCTTCCAACTACATAAATTACCCATTCCACCTTCCAATGCTCCCTGACACGTTTGTGCACGCAAATGTGTTCACTTTTAATGAGCTAGGGGCATTTTTTTTTTTTTAAAAAAGCAACTATCCTTTGAAGGATTCATAGCTGAGTTATCAGTCACGTTTTGGTTTGAATGAACCTTCCAAAACACATTGGAATATGTCACTCTAAAAGTCTTGATGGAATAATTTTCCTTGTGGCTTTGAACCCCTCCTCAGCCAGGATCAGTCTACCTTTGTAGGGAACTTCCCATGCGGCCCTCCCCCATGGGAGCTTATGTTCATCACTGTACCTCATTCATCTAGCAATGTCTGAATCAGAGTTCTAGAAGAATCTGTTGATCAGGACAAAGGAAATCCAGCCATAACCAGAGCTTTACTAGACACAGAGATACCTATGCAGTCTAATACTTGGCAGTCCTTTAAGTGAATGCATCTTTAAGATATTATTAATTCCGTATGTATTGGGGCTGGATCGGGGGGGGGGGGGTAGTGAAAGAGAGAGACAGATTTGTGCCGCTAGAATCTTTATCTCCCTTGAAAGTGCTGTTTTCCCAGTGCAGCAGCAATACTGTGCTTGTGTGTAAGGTCTGAGTAATGACCATATTTCCTAATCATTCCAGAGATGCTAAATAGCACCTTAGAGATAGATATTCATGCTATATCTTCTGCCTAGCATGGCTTTCCTCTTTTGTGCCTAGTTGAACTTTCCAGGATTAGCCCAAATATTATTTCTTTGTGGAGAGTTTCCTCAACATTTACAAGTCTCCTGCTGCTACCCAGCAGAAAATTCCTCTCTCTGTTCTTCTATGGTAGATTGCCCCAACCTCTGTTTTATTTTTATTTTATTTTTTTTATGTTTACTTATTATTGAGACAGAAACAGCCTGAATCGGGGAGGGACAGAGAGAGAGGGAGGCACAGAATCCGAACCAGTCTCCAGGCTCTGAGCTGGCAGCATAAAGCCTGACGCAGGGCTCAAACTCACACACCGTGAGATCATGACCTGAGCAGAAGTCAGACGTTTAACTGACTGAGCCACCCAGGTGCCCTGCCAACCTCTGTTTTAACACTCATCATGGTGCATCATAATTGATACATATGCTCCCCACCTAAAATGACAGCTTCTATGAATTCAGATAACTGGATTACTCATATTTGCATCCCTTGATCTTAATATTTATACTTATTTAATAAATTCTTGTTAAGTGCTTGCATGTACAAATGGAAGGGAGGAAGAAGGGAGAAAGGAAGGAAAGGAGGGAAGGAGGGCGGAAAGCAAGGGAGCGAGAGGGGGAGAAGCAGGTCAATACCTCGATACCTCCTGCGATGATTAGCTGAGAGCAGGGCATTGAGGCAGCTGGCATTAGGGAGGAGGAGGGCAGAAGGCAATATTTCAGGGTGTGCAGGACCACAGCGTGTGCCAGTGCTGCGTGTGGAAACTGGGAGACGGCCAGCTGTTCACTTCAGTGACAGAGAAGGGTTATAGGAAGGAGAGAAATTTGGTTCCAAAAGCAAGTTTTGCTACTTCACAATTTTGCCTATCATCTGCTCAACTCAGAAGAAAAATAACAATAATTGCTTAATCCTTAATAACTTAAAAGTGCTGTTAGAGAAAACAACGTAAGGCCTCCATACCAGACAGCTACGTGTACATTACTTAGCAAAACCCTATCCCAAGTTTCTTACAGTGTAGAGTCTTGTTTATTCCAAACCACTCTGAGTCTTGCAGATATAAAAGCCTTGCAGATATAAAGCATGTAGTATTGTGGGTTTTAATAACACTGAACACTATTATTCTAAGTAATGTGTTCTTCTCTTAGTCATCTATTCAATCGCATTCTTATCTTCTTTACTCATGTCACTTTTGACAATTGTGAATACAGAACATAATAATCACTATAGAACCTGTGATCTATAGACATTTAACCACTAGCAATTACTTACCTATAATAGCTATTCTGAATAAACTCATTTTTTGTCATCATTTTCTGTTTGATGAATGCTGTAAAAAAAAAAAAAAAAAAGAAAGAAAAGGCATGCACTTGGTGACAACCTTCAACACATACTGAAGATTTAGTTGCTCTCTAGAGTAATAATTATGGTTTGGGGTGTTTCTATGTAATTACTTTGGTGATGCTCCAGGAAAAGGATTCTATGAGCATCAATGAAGGAATCAATAAGTATGGGAACCTAAACTGTGCACCAGATTGTTTTAGAATATTTGGTACTTTGGGCAATGCAAAACAATCGTATTGCCCTGTTATCGGTGGAAGGTATTGTATCTAGGGAATGAAAACACTACACAGAAAGCGGACACACTTAAGAAGTAGTCCAGGAGCGGCTATAACTAAATCCTTATAAAAATATTTTTCAAAATATTTACTTTACTATGTAGAGAAATATCAGGAGTTTCTTTCCTGAGCCTTCAAATTAAATGAAAAGGGTCATATCTTAGAAAAGCTTTCAGGCGTTAGTTTTTACAGTCCCTCAGGAAGGGGAATTAAAGTAGAAGCACTAAAATGATTTTCTGAAGCATTAAAATACACATGCACTGGAAAATGATTTGTTTCAGTGCAAACTTTACATCTTGGTGGATCATTTCCATTTGAGTGTTTTGATTGCAGTTTCTCCACTACAGGTATACACGAGATTACTGGCTTGGGGGAGTGGGGAGGTAATTCGTCCATCTCCTACCAAGCCGTCTATATTTTCTGCGAGTGCACAAGGTGTTTTAGAGAAACTATCTGGAACTGATTAAACCTCAGGAGAAATGCGGGAAAACCATGCACTCCAGAGCGGTTCTCCCAGAGAACGCGATCGCCCTCTGGGATGCATTTACAAGCAGAATTTGGTGACGCAACTCCGGCCACTACGCCGCCACCGGGGAGTAAGAGGAAAGGGGCCCGGATTCCTCCCGGTAGGAAGACTGTCCGGACCAAAGAAAGAAGCTGGCGACGGGAAGGAAGAACAGATCAAGCGTCTGAATAGCGGCCACAGGGCAACCCCTAAAGCCAGTGCAGAGTTAACAGGCGCGCGTCACACACCGTTCCCCCGTCGGCCTCCCCCCTACCCCATCCACCCGCCGCTGTGTGTCACCTTCCTGTTCGGAAGTCTTCGTAGGTTGCTGGGACAGAACAGGGGGCGCCTGCTCCACCCTTCAGGTATCCGGTTGGAAGAAAAGCCAGTCTCAACAACTTGATTCTCTACGTTAAATGATAAGTTTAGCAGACCGTCCGTCTCCAACCGTCGAACATTAGGGTAGGGGGAGGAAGGAGAACATCAGCGGTTCTTTTTCTGTTCCAACCACAAATCATACGGTTGTGCCTCTTCTCTGTTCCACGCAGAGCCCTCTAACTTGAATTCCACGTTCCTCCTGGAATGAATGTGGCACAGCGTCTTTAAAAAAAAAAAAAATGACCCCTGTGCATGTGTTTTGAATCTTTTCTGGACTGATTTGTGATGATAATCAGTCAAGTTACATTTCTTGTGTGTCTTGCTGGGGGTGTAATAAACTCAGGACGCTGATGACTGTAATTTTCTGAGTGATGTTGCAATGGAGAGAATAAATGGCCCAGTGTTGAACTTTGCAGCTTGCTCCCTTCCTGTATGTAAATTGCCTTTATATAAAGTGGGGTGCATCCCAGAGCAGGACAGCTGCCTCTGACTCCTGCTCCCTGTCATCTCAGCCTTATCAGGCACAAAGCAGGGAGGCTATTCCCACCATAACTGAGCTCTACCTCCAGCCTCCAGAAAGTAATCCCCAACATTCATATCCTAGGCAACCTGAAGAATGAAGGAGGAAGCTATAAAATCCCCTTTGAAAGGTTTGTGCGATTTTATTACTATAATTTGGAGGGAATGGATAAAACGAAGATGCTTTAGA
Source organism: Hyaena hyaena (assembly GCF_003009895.1). NCBI lineage: Eukaryota > Metazoa > Chordata > Mammalia > Carnivora > Hyaenidae > Hyaena > Hyaena hyaena. The sequence continues at coordinate 1,204,175 of NW_024080837.1, forward strand.
GGATCCGGGGTTACTTGGTCTGCAGAAGGCACAGGAGGTGGAGACACAGAGGAGGGTCTCTGATGGAAGGTTTCTCAGTCTCGTGTTTTAAGAATAAACACGCAGAAATCTTGGTGCAGGTCGGTGTTTCCATGCAATCTTTGCAAAATTTGCTGTCTTAAAAGGGGACGGAATGGTCAGGGAGTTGGAGTGGAACCCAGTGCAGGGGCCATTGGCAGTGACAAAGTCATATTCTATGAAGGATCCATAGAAGAGGAAGTAGTAATAGGCCACCTACTGCCGCTTGGAGTTTCCTACCCCTTACTTTAGATTGGAGCATCAATTTCAGGCATTGAGAAATGCTTTTTTTTAAAAGAGTGGGCGCTGAGCAAACTTCCCCAGCCGGTCTCCAGGAGAGACACTGCGTGTTCCCTTCCCAGTTTGGGGCTCTTGCAACCGAGCAAACCAAGCAGCAGCTGAGGCTACAGATCATATTAGGGCAAATGAGGTGCTTGCGCCTGCAAAACAAATCCCTGCCCAGGGCGAAAGAAAAAACCGCTTCACAGGCTATTCTTGGTTCGACAGCTGGTATTTCGGCGTGTGTCAGACCCAGTATGCAACTCAAAAACGGCAGGGCCCTTGGCAGTCAGGGGTCACGGCGGGGCAGCCGCCGCAGACAACACCAGCAAGCGCCCGCTACCCGGCCCCGCAAACCCGAGTTCCCCGCAGCCGCCTCCCGCTCCCGGCCCCGCCGCTGTGCTCGCGGCTTCCCCCCAGCGCTGGCCCGGGTCCCCGCGCCCGCGCTCAGGCTGCAGCGCCCAGGCATCTCCCGGCGGCGGGGTGACCGGAAGGCGCCGCACCGCGGCCCCGCAGGGCTCCCCTCTCCTCCGCTTGCTGGAGCGCGGGCACCCGGCTAATCTTTCACGAGTTCACGAGTCCCAGTTTCTCTGGGACTCGCGTTGAAAAGAGCAAGGCGGTTAAGCCGTAAGAAGGCTCCCGGGTCAGCGCTGAAATAAACCGGAGGACGGGCAGGGAAGACGAGGACAGACTAAGGGGTTTTTAAGACAATGTACTGCGACCGAGCGCAGGCTTCAGGTGGGAGGGCGGGACAGGGAACCCGCGAGTCGCCGCGGCCCGGGGTCACGCCAGGTCGGCGCCTTGCGCGGGGCCGCCGCTCCCCCAACTTGCCGCTAGCTCACGTGTTCGTGGCGTGGCGGAGATTAAAGATGCAAGAAAAATTGCACGCGGAACGGACAGAATGTTCTCAAAGATTAGTGGGGGGGGAGTGAAATGCAGATTGTACTTCCCCCCCCCCCTTTAGCGCAGAGACGAATTTTATTTCCGCCCCCTCCCCTACACATTCCTGACCTCTCCCTCCCCCTTCCCTCTTTCTTTCCTTCCTTCCTCCGCTTCCAAGTTCTGGGATTTTGCAGCCTTGCCTGGCTTTGGCCAAAAGCACAAAAAAGGCGTTTTCGGAAGCGGCTCGGCCGTGCACAAGGGCCATTTGTTTGTTTTGGGTCTCGGGGCAGGAAATCTTGCCCGGCCTGAGTCACGGCGGCTCCTTCAAGGAAACGCCAGTGCTCCGCCGTCGCCCGCTCCCGCTGCGCGCCCGGCCGCCGCCGCGCACGGGGGAGATGCAGGGCGCGCTGGCGAGGGCCCGGCTCCAGTCCCTGCTCCGGCCCCGCCACAAAAAGCGGGCCGAGGCGCAGAAACGCAGCGAGTCCTTCCTGCTGACCGGCCTGGGTAAGCGTCGCGGCCGCCGCCACGCGGGGACCGGCCCGCTCCGCCGCTGGTCGCGCGGCTCGGGCACCCCAGAGGGGCCGGGGGTGTGGGTGCCTCGTCCTCAGGGTGGAGGGACTGAGGCCGCGCGAGGGGGCGTCCCGGCCCCACGGCGACCCCGCAGAGGGCCGCCCTCGGCCGAGAGACCGCTCGGGCGGGTTGTGCACGGCCGCCGGGGGGTGGGGTCCGGTGGGGGTGCCTGCGGAGTTAGGGGAGATGGCCGGCCCCGGGACCGGGAGGGGATCGGCCTTGAGGGTGTGACAGACCGGAGCTGGCACGGAGCCACCGGCTTGCTTGCCGCGCGCCGGGCGGAACGCGCCCCAGTGCCGCGACTCTGATTTCCCAGCCGGGTGGAATAAATGAGAAAGGTGGAAAATTACCCCGGACTCGCCCTGCCCCCGCCCCCGCCGCCTGCGGTTTCCCTCTGCCCCGCGGAGTCGCCCAGAGGGGCAGATAACAGCCCTGCGGCGGGGCCTCCCGGGCAGTCCCGGCGCTCCCCGCCCCCGCCCGGAGGGCTCGCCACCGCGGGCCACCAGGCGGTCGGGCGGGCCGTGCGGCCGCCAGGGGGCGGGGCCGTGGGCGGGGCCGGGTGGCGCCGCTTCCTCGTTGTGGCGTGAGCCCCTCCCCGCGGCGGCTCGGGGCTTATAAAGCCGGCAGCGCGGCGCGCGCCGGGCAGAGGCTGAGCCGGTCTCCCATCGCTAACGTCTAACCCGATCTGCTCTTTCTACGGAGATGACGGTGAAAACCGAGGCGGCTAGGGGCACCCTCACTTACTCCAGAATGAGGGGAATGGTAGCAATTCTCATCGGTGAGTGTAGGAATTATACTGGACTTCTAGGAGGTGCAGAGTGGAAACTTTTTAAGGTCACTCATCAGATTAGTGTGTGTGGCGTCGGACGTTACGAAGCCATCTAGACGTTTATTTATTTCTCTCCTCTTTTAATTCACAGCTTTCATGAAGCAGAGGAGGATGGGCCTGAACGACTTTATTCAGAAGATTGCCAATAACTCCTATGCATGCAAACAGTAAGTTTGGGGGAGGACTGGGGGAAATAAAAAAAATAAGTAGGATAGTTTGTTTATCAGCAGTGAAGACACATTCCCATCAGGGTGTCGATCCGGAAGCCGAAGACTTCTCCCGAGGGTGGGATCCCTTTCTCTCTTTTCAGCTCCAATTTAGAACATTTTAAACGTTAAAACTAATTTGGTGATTTGGCCTGTAAGATAGAGCTATAAGATTAAAATTTTCCTGTTTGCCCAATTCACTCCGTTTCTATAAAAAAAAAACCCTCATCCCTGTATTTAAGTGGGTTTATTATTTTCTTTGGGTATTATTTTAACTGAGTCATTTATTTGGGTGTTTTTAAGTTTAAACACTTGGAACTGTCCGGGAAAAGTTGAGCCTAGAACTTAACCACTGGTGTCCGTGTGCCCCCTTGCGGCGAGTCTAGGAGGTTCTCAGTTGTTCTTTTCTCCGCAGCCCTGAAGTTCAGTCCATTCTGAAAATCTCCCAGCCTCAGGAGCCTGAGCTTCTGAATGCCAACCCTTCTCCTCCAGTAAGTATTCTCTCTATTCGTGATGCTTTTGTGGAGGAATGTCGTAAATGAGTCAGTTAGTATTCCTACATCGATGGATTAAAATAGCATTTTCTAGAAATTAGTGTCAAGGCAGGAGTGCCTCAGTTAATGGCATAACAAGTGACATAAACACTCAAGTAGTGAGTCAGTGAAGTATTTTAAAAGGCCTGTTGCATAAAAGTTTTAATCTGGTTGCAACATTACTGTGTACCATTTTCAGAGTCCCATATGAAATATTAATGTGTATGGATGAAAAGTAGTTTTGATTGTGTTTAGGGTGTATGGTGACTTGCCTTAGTCATTTGCAGATGTGGCATCTTTCAGATTGCCTGTCCCTTATTGTTGTCTTCCTTTGAGGCAAGGCTATTAAAGAAAACATTTTCTTTTCCAGCCAAGTCCCTCTCAGCAAATCAACCTTGGCCCATCATCCAATCCTCATGCTAAACCATCTGACTTTCACTTCTTGAAAGTGATTGGGAAGGGCAGTTTTGGAAAGGTAATTTCACATCTGAGGACCTCATTTTGTTATACTCTTTCATGCATGCATTCGTCTGACGTTCTCAGTGGATGTGGATAGATAGCAAAATGGTTTTTTTTTTTTTTGTTAATTTAAATTTCAGGTTCTTCTAGCAAGACACAAAGCAGAAGAAGCCTTCTATGCAGTCAAAGTTTTACAGAAGAAAGCGATCCTGAAAAAGAAGGAGGTATGAAATGTGATGGATTGGAGTTGGAGACAGACATTCACTGGGTGGTTTTACCTTAGCGTTTTGGTACCACGTTGAAACTTGCCGCTAAATCTTACTTATCCTTTTTCTAGGAAAAGCATATTATGTCGGAACGGAATGTTCTACTGAAGAATGTGAAACACCCTTTCCTGGTGGGCCTTCACTTCTCCTTCCAGACTGCTGACAAATTGTACTTTGTCCTCGACTACATTAACGGTGGAGAGGTGAGCCGCAGGAAGGGGATGGAAACTAGCCTTTGGGTGTCTGTGCATAGCATTCTCATTTTTAGTTTGAGAGGAGAGGCTTGAAATGCTATTCTGGGGGAGGAAAAGTTACCAGAATTAGCATTTCCTTTAACCTGAGGGTTTCAAATAGTTAATAGACTATTTAGGGCCACTTCCCGCAATTGTTCCCGTTGGCTATAGATGTCAAGACTAATGAAGTGCATTGTTATCAAGCCTCAGCCACCCAGACTGACCTTGTCCTGTCTCCTGCAGTTGTTCTACCACCTCCAGAGGGAGCGATGCTTCCTGGAACCTCGGGCTCGTTTCTATGCTGCTGAAATAGCCAGTGCCTTGGGTTACCTGCACTCCCTGAACATCGTTTATAGGTGAGCCGCAGAGCTCTCAAGATTGCCTTTCTGGGAACGAAGGAAGGAGCCATAGACGGACCCTTAAAATAATTTGTACTGATGTACAGCTGGGTCACCTAAAACCGGATACCCCAGCATATGAGCTGCCTTGACTAAATGCCACGAGGGACCTAGGCAGCTAGGATTGTGCCTAATCCAGATGAGATTAGCAGAACAAGGCACCCCTTTTTTTATTCAGTGTGCAGCCTCAGTGAAAAAAAGCGTCTAATACCCCAAGCTATGGTTTTCACAGAGGATCTCTTATGAACTGAAATTAACTTACACATCTCCTTCCCTCCCTTCCCCCGCAGAGACTTAAAACCAGAGAATATTTTGCTGGATTCACAGGGACACATTGTCCTTACTGACTTTGGGCTCTGCAAGGAGAACATCGAACACAATGGCACAACATCCACCTTCTGCGGCACCCCCGAGGTAAGAGCACTCTCTGGATTGGGGGCCTGGTCTCTACCCCTCCTTCGGCGGGGAGGGGGGAGGCGGGGGGGAAGGGGGAGGCGAGGGGGGGAGGGAGGGAGGGGGGAGGGGGAGGCGGGGGGGAGGCGGGGGGGAGGCAGGGGGGTATGCAATACTTAAACCACCAAAAGAGTAAATCATTCTCAGAGATCTCTCAGTCCAGTTCAGTGCAAGTGAAACACACTTGCTGTTTGATGTAGCAGGGGAACCCCGAGGCCTTATGCTGCTTTATTAAAGACAAGCTCTTTGCAAAAGTCATGCCATAAAAGGTTTTCAGTGCCCAAGTAAAGTTTGCTGCTGCGGGCCCAACAGCTTCCTAAAGAGCAGTACACCTAACTGGCCCAGCGCAGCCTCCAAGTCCAGAGGTCTTATCCGGAAGCAACTTAAAGGGATGTGTCCCGCGGGGGGTCCCGGGGTGTCTCAGCCCTCTCCAAGCTCAAGCCTGGCCTTGGGGTTGCCTGGTTTCACAGACTCCTGAACACTGTTTTCATGCTTTGTGTTTCAGTATCTTGCACCGGAGGTGCTTCATAAGCAGCCTTATGACAGGACCGTGGACTGGTGGTGCCTGGGTGCCGTCTTATACGAGATGCTGTACGGCCTGGTGAGTCGCCTGTTCAGAGTCATAGAATACTGCCCGGGTTTGATACTCCTCCCTAGAATGTAGTCTTCTTGAATCTCAGACTTATCTGGGCACACAGACCCCATCTGGTCATTGTGTCTTCCCCTTTATAAATAAACTTATAAAATGCTGATAAGAGCCTATTGGTTATTTTACAGGTGTTTTAGAGCAAGTGTTTAGTGACTTTTTTTTTTTTGTAAACTCACATTTTACTAGTATGACCACACTTAACCAGTGTGAAGAAGAATGTGGCTTATTAGTATCTACTCCCTGATAAGGATTGCGAAATAGACATTGATAAAGCCAGGGCAAAGAAAACCTATCAAGGGAGAGACCTGTCAAATGTAGCCTCATACAGTGCCATTGAAGTCTCTTTCTCCGGTGGTAATGTACTCTGTCCAAAACCTCCAATTAAGCAGTAATTTCCCCCGTTCTTTTCAGCCTCCTTTTTATAGCCGAAACACGGCTGAGATGTACGACAACATTCTGAACAAGCCCCTCCAGCTGAAGCCAAATATTACCAATTCTGCCAGGCATCTCCTGGAGGGTCTCCTGCAAAAGGACCGGACCAAGAGACTGGGCGCCAAGGACGACTTTGTGAGTACCTTTCTCCTGTCCTCCTGGGCCGCCTGGGGAGTGCCCTAGACCTCAGTGCCCTTCTGGGATCCCACCCGTCTAAACTAATCCCCTGTTTCCTCTCAACAGATGGAGATTAAGAATCATGTCTTCTTCTCCCTAATTAACTGGGATGATCTCATTAATAAGAAGATTACTCCCCCTTTTAACCCAAATGTGGTGAGTATCCGTTTCTGCCAAGCAATGGCAGGACCCAGAGGGCATTTCTTTAAGCCAGAGCTGGAGGTAGGGGAGGGGAGGGCCCTCCAGGAATCCATCGGCGGGTCTTTTATTCACAAATCATTCTTGTCCCTAGATTAAAAGCGGAATTTTTGTCCCGAGAAAGCTACCCTAAGTTTTCACCTCGTTTATCAGTTCAAGTACCAAAAGCTAAAAGCAAACACTATCCTCCTAATTTAAACTTGGTGCAGCCTTTGGGTTCTATACTTGAAACGGATGGTTATTCTGGAAGTTTCCATACTGGGCCCTGAAAACTCCAGTATTTCAAGCCCAAATGAGGATTTTCCCTGTCTTGTATGCACTGTGAATTCTTGACACTGAGTGTTTTGGGGTTTTTTTTCCCCCTTCCTGCAACAGAGTGGACCCAGTGACCTGCGGCACTTTGATCCCGAGTTTACCGAAGAGCCGGTCCCCAGCTCCATCGGCAGGTCCCCCGACAGCATCCTCCTCACAGCCAGCGTCAAGGAAGCAGCTGAGGCCTTCCTGGGCTTTTCCTACGCACCCCCTGTGGACTCCTTCCTCTGAACAGTCCTAGGGTCGGTCGCCAAGGATTCTTGTGTGTGTGTGTGTGTGTGTGTGTAAGTGTTCTGGTTAGCCTTCTGGCGGAGCTGCTGGCTGACAGGACATCTTAAAAGAGAATTTGCACATCTCTGGAAGCTTGCACGTCTTGGCAATCTTATTGCACACTGTTCGCTGGACGTTTTTTGAACAGCACATCCTCCTCTCGGTGAGCTCATGAGGTTTTCATTTCTCTTCTTCCTTCCAACATGGTGCTATCTCTGCAGTGAACGTGCCGCCGTAGACAGATGTAGTCTTATTAGGACGGCGCGGTTAGTTCTAAGGAGGATTCTCTGAAGGTCTGTCTGGGCCGTGATGTCGAATCTTATGAAATGTGCCTTTTCCGAGGAGATCGTGTTAGCTCCAGAGCTTTTCCTGTTGCAGAGTGGTTCGGTCCCTTATTTTCCCTTGTGGGTTTACTGTGTGAACAGTGGTATGAGTGTGGTATGCCTGACCACAGATGGGTTTCGTTATAAGCATCAATGTGACACTTGCAGGACACTACAATGTGGGACATTGTTTGTTTCTTCCATATTTGGAAGATAAATTTATGTGTAGACCGTTTTTTTTTTGTAAGATACAGTTAATAACTAAACTTTATTGAAAATGGTCTTGCAATGACTCGTATCCAGATGCTTAAAGAAAGCATTGCTGCTACAAATATTTCTATTTTTAGAAAGGGTTTTTATGGACCAATGCCCCAGTTGTCGGTCGAAGCCTGGTATTTTCATTGTTTAAAATGTCACCTGTAAAATGGGCATTATTTATGTTCCTCTTTTTTTTTTTTGGCATTCCTGATAATTGTATGTATTGTATAAAGAAAGTCTGTACATTGGATTATAACACTAGTATATTTAAACTTACAGGCTTATTTGTAATGTAAACCACCATTTTAATGTACTGTAATTAACATGGTTATAATATGTACAATTCTTCCCGCCGCCTCCCCGGCTCCCCACCACACAACTTTTTTTGTGTGTGATAAACCAACTTTGGTTTGCAATAAAACCTTGAAAAATATTTACATAAATTGTGTCATGTGTGTTATTTATATCTCGGTTGGGGAGGGGGGTATAATAATGGGTCCATTTATAATTTAAAACCTGGGAAATGCTGCTGCTATAATTTCCAGCTCAGTGGTTTGCTTCCACAGACTCTAGCTTCAGACTCTGGGGGGCCAGAGAGGCATCTTTGGATGTCAGTCATTCATAAACCCATCCAAATAAATCCTCTTCAATAGACAAATGCAGTTCACAAGGACAGCCATGAAGCCATGTTCCCTATATTTATTGCCTACCCTACGAAATTGGCTGTCTGTCCCGACATTTGGCTTACCTAACAGGTCATTCTTTCAACAAATAATCTTGAGTGCCTACTCTGGGCCCGGCTCTGCTCGGAGGGCTGGGAATATAGAAGCAGGCAAAGCAGACAAATCACTGTCCTTACAGAGCCTAATAGAAAAGGCGCTTTTTCAATAAAGGAGTTTGTTGAAATGGAAGTCAAGATAATAGTCTGTAAGTAGAATGCCACTAAAGAGGGTGAGGGTGTCTGTGACAAACGGATATATTTCCCAGAAGCTGAGAGTACTGAGAGCTGAATGAAGTCCCATGCCAGCTCACAGAAGGACCCCAAGGAGCCAGCCGCTGGCATAGACCAGAAGTGTCTTGAGCCCGTGTGTACCCAGCAGTGCATGGACCCAGCTGACTCTGGGTCTGGAGTGTAGAGGCCGCTCTTAAGGCCCATACCACTGGAATATCTACTGTAGAAGAAGGAAAGATAGGAAAATATTAAGAGATCATCCAAATTTGAATCCAAATTGTTTCTGCCATTTTACTTTTCTAGGCTTTTCACACAAATTCCTGATGAATAGGGAGTCCTCCAACAGTTGATGACTGCTGCCTTGACATCTAAATCTACTGCACTCTCTGAACCCGACCTCTCGGTTTGCACAGGGATTTCCCCAGGAAAGCTGTGATCTTTTCCCCTTATACCGTGGTTCTTACATCTCACTTCCTACCACCCCTGAACCTCCCAAGGCTTCTAAAGGTATTTGGAGATGGCTTAGTTCTTCTCCTTTGTAATCCGCTGAAGTGAGTCAATGACTTTGCACTGAAGCTGGGCCCCAGCTTTGCATTTGAGATGCTATTCGACTATAGGCACTAGGTACACATTAAATCTCCTACCAGACCCAAATGCCAAAGTCAGCTGCAGTGACAGAGCTCTAAAGCCTGCATTTTCCCCATAGAGATTGATACCACCAGCTCTGACGGGGAGGCTTTTTGCAGATCTTCCCTTCATTCTCATTATCAATAACAGTTACAAACTCCTTCCTGAACAAAAGGCGCTTAAATTACATTTTTATCTGAACACAGTTCTTGCAGGTGTGGGAATCTCCAATCTAATTATAGTTAAGTCACTGGGGCCAGTCATGGATTACAGAGCTTTTTAGTTTTTTAAGGGTGGACACTTGGTTGCCTTGAGTTATAGTCAATCACTGTATAAGACCTGATCCTGTTGCTCAGGAATTGGTAAGAGCAGAGGTGTCCCCCAAGGGTTGTCCCACATACAGTGAGAGATGAGATCAAACACAAGTGGGCGGGAAGGGAACAAGACAAGAACAAGGAAGCTAAGAAAGAACAAGGGATCCATTTTTTTTAAGGGCAAATATTTACTAAGTACTGTGATGTCAAGTAGCATACACGCAGGGATATCTTTTATCTGGGAGGGGAAAGTTCCTCCCTGCCAGCATTTGAAACTACAACTTGAGCCTGGTGGTTGCAAAAGGGGACAGCACACTTCTCCATTGCTCTCTCCATGCGTCTGTTCAACAGCGGGTTTGGGGGAATGTATTCAGCTATGAGTCCCACATGTTAAAAGGGGACTCTGAAACCGCCGCTACTACAAAGACTGAGGCAGTCACTGTGCTTGGGGCATTGGCCATCAACTTGGGGAGGCAGGGCACCTACTCGTGGTGTATGGCAGGTGCTGAATGAAGGGTAAGGAGAACTTCAGAAGTCCAGAGGTTTCTGTGGGATCAACTGCCTGGAGCAGGCTTCACAGAAGGGATGCCAAAGATTCTTACCAACCGATTCTATTTGTAGGAAGTCTAACTGGGTGCAGGCGCTCGGGATTAGAAAATAACACTAATAACTAATGCTAGTGAGCTGTTACTATATACCAGACATTCGTCTAAGTACTATATAGTCTATTTCAAAGCAACCCTGGGATATCAAAAGTGAAGAGACTAGCACAGAAAGGTAACTTGCTGGTTAGTAAGTGGTGAAGTTAGAAGTCAAATCATGATGGTCTGTCCCCAAAGCCTGTCCTTGTAATAATTATGCTATTCTGCCTAACAGGTGACAACAGATGTAGAAGAGGTGACTGTGTGTTTGTTAGCCATTCACTTATTATTTCATCAAATATTTACTAAGATATCTTGCAGGCATCATGCTATGCAGAGAAAGAGAAAGGGGGTTGGGATTTGCAAGTGTAATGTAGACACTATCAGTTGTTGATGAAGCTTAAAGAGCAGCTGGAAGTACAAAGTACATTACCATCGGAGTGTAAAGTAGCACAACCATTTTGGAAAACTGACACTATTTACTAAAGATGATCATGCATATAACATGCTTTATACCCCATGCTTTATACCCCACGCCATGCTTTATACCCCAAAGAACGTACCTATATTCAATAAAAAATTTGCAAAATGTTACTGGGAGTACAATTCATATTAGCCCCAAATGGGAATGATTCAAAATGTCCACCAACAGTAAATTTGTTTGATTTCATATAAGGGAATACTATATATACTAAAATGAAAATGCATGCTTGTTACATACAATAACAGGGAATAAAGCTCACAAACAAACATAGTAAACAGACTGTATGATATAATTTATATAAAATTTGAAAGCAGACAAACAAAATGAATCTATATGGAAGTCAGGCTATGATCACCTTTGGGGAGAGGACATGGATGGAGATAACAAGTAAGAGGGTACATGAAAGGAGTAGTCTTCTGGGTGTTGGTAATTTCTCAGTCTGGCTGGTGGTCTCAGGGAATAGTTTTGCTTTTTGATATTTCACCAAGTTATTTGCTTATGATATGTGCACTTTTCTCTGTGATGTATCAATACAAATGTTTGTTAAAATATGTCAAAAAAGTTATGTAGTATAATAAAAACAGGACATTATGGGAACACAGAGGAGGGCCACCTTACCTAATTATGGGGTCAGGGACTAAGTTTTCAGATAGTGTAGGCCAGAGACGCTTAGGGAGATCTGGAGTGTTCAGATAGGCTGTGTTGGGAACTAGATCTTGGAAGAGAGGCAGAAAGAGAGGCATTTCAGGTGCTGGCTGGTAGAGGTCCAAGAGTGAGGGGGCAGCTTACATAAGCTCAGTGGATAGACTATTGGAAAAGAAAGGTTGTCAGACAGACCTAGATCAGAATCCCAGCCCTACTGATCAGCTTTCTAGCTGCAGGCATATAGTAACTCTCTTCTAACCTACCTCTTCACAGTGATCTGTGAGAGAGACAAGGTCAGAAGGAATTGAAATTCAAAGAATGAAAATTAATCTCTTTCCCAACTCATTACATTTCTCAATTTCCCCTCCTCTTTACTAGATTAGAGGAGTAAAGGATATTAAAAAGCAGTGAGAAATCATTTTTAATAGAGAGATGGACCTTGTAACTGCTGTTCTTGAAAGTCTCATGAAGTTTAGAACTCAGAAAGGAGCCACAAGAAGCATTTGGAGGCTTTCCATGAGGAAAGTGAAGTGACTAAAAGAAGTGTTCTTGTGGCTCTTGCCAAGAGCTGAGTACAAGGAGGGCTTTATAATTAGAAGAAGGAGGAGGAGGAAGAGAGAAGAAGAAGAAGAAGAAGAAGAAGAAGAAGAAGAAGAAGAAGAAGAAGAAGAAGAAGAAGAAGAAGAAGGAAGCGGAGGAGGAGGAGGAGGAGGAGGAGGAAGAAGGGGAGGAAGAGGAGGGGGAAGGGGAGGAAGAGGAGGGGAAGGAGGGGAAGAAGAAGAAAAGAAACCATCTAGGAGACTTCAGATAGCCATCTAGCAGACTTCTGATAGCCATCGGTGATCCAGAGGGAAGGATAGAGAAGAACATTTTGAAGGCCCCAAATCAATGGAGTTACTGGGAATGGAGGGAAAAGGTTGAATCCAAAGCAAGGCACAATTACTGTAGTTTGTTTCATTAATGTAATTGACTTAACTTATTGAGGTGATTGTCATAGCTGCAATATAACATCTAGGACATAGACCAGCTGCCCACGAACATTCCCAAGACATAATGAATCAGATGATCAATAATCAATCTGCATGATTAGCAAGGCAGGATGTTACACACTGTAGTCAATCCTACCCCATCCTGTTAAGAAATTTCTTGCTTCATCCATCAAACAGTCTTTGGAATTCTATTCCATATGCCTCAAGCTTTGTTTTAAGAGCATAATGATGTTAAACTTAGACCTGGTGTTAATCAGAATAACACTTCTATTAAGAAAAATACATTCATCTAAATTAATTAAGCCAAATGTAAGAAATTAACTGTTTTCCTCTTACTGCATGAAAATTGTTACCCAGTCACCAAAACCTACAATTACTTATTATAACTTAGACTTTACTTGTGCTTAGATATGATCTTTCCTGGTCTATTTGGCCTTACATACTTGTTATATAAGAACGTGGTTAATTTGGGGCACCTGGGTGGCTCAGTCAGTTAGGTGTCCCACTTCGGCTCAGGTCATGATCTCACGGTTGGTGGGTTCGAACCCTGTCTGTGCTGACAGCTCAGCGCCTGGAGCCTGTTTCAGATTCTGTATCTCCCTTTCTCTCTGACCCTCCCCTGCTCATGCTGTGTCTCTCTCAGAAATAAATAAAGCATTAAAAAAAAAAGAACATGTTTAACTTATTCATGTTTTTTTTCTGTTTTCCACATCTTTTCCGGGAAAAACAGTGGCAGCAAGACTAGGAGTCATCCTCAATGTTTACATAGTTTTTACCTGTAACATTATGTTCAGACAGATCAGTTTGTGTATTTGGATACCTTGGAGACCACAAACTACAAAGGATAGAGTTCTTGCTTTCCTCTTTTCTGTGTTGTCTGTCCTGTGCCACACCTAGTATATCACAGCAAGCACGATGATGATACTATAACAATAATATACAAGGTACAGATTGTTTCCGAGGAAAGATACAACGCCAACCATCACTACTTGTGAACAGTAGACCAAGGGTCATAAGCGTAAAGACATAGTGTCACTTTACATACACATATATAAAACAGATGAGTGGTGGCCAATTTGTTCATGATATCCAGATAATTCTAACACACTCCTGCTCTGTCATATTTTACTGCCACTTTGGAGAATCACCCACTCTTGATTCCAGAGGCGAAAGTCATTGCCCTCCCCAACCAGACCTAAATTGTTTGATTCGAAATGCATTGCTGTGTTGCTAGCAAAGCACAATACATATCTATTTGTTTTGGCAATAATTCATTAAAGTTTTATTTAATTAAATTGATTAAAGTTGCCTGGAACTGATTTGGGATCCACATAAAAAAAAGTGATTATATTTTCCTCTGAAAGACATGAAAAAGAAGCATACAGTGACGATCTAATCCTTGAGTTATATTACATAATACCTACTTAATGGACACATTGGGATAAGATTAGAGAAAATAGAAGTTTTCAAATCAAACATATATGTGACAACTCTTTGAAAACCAGAGCAAAATAAAGATGAAATAATCAAGGAGGAGGAAAGAATGTGAATGAAATGTTGCTTTCTTTTATTCATAAACGGATAACATGCTCAGGGTAAAACAAATAAATAAAAACACAATGGGTTGAAATGAGGGATAATTCCATGATTGCCTCTCCCAGAAGCTCCCACCCCAATTTCCCCTCACTGCAAAGAGCAAATAGTAAGCTTTCTGGTGTATCTTTTCAGAAATGTGGCATGCATGTACAAGCCTAAAACCTTCCTTCCAATAACACAGAATTCGAATTTTAAAGGAGGGAGCAGAAGACGTGTCTTGATTGCTGGTTGATTTCTTTTTTAAGTTATCTTAATTGTTCATATTTTTCAAGAAGTTCAAAGTCTCACTTGTGGGAGTCTAGTGTTTTAAAAATACGTTGGTGCAATAGAACCCTTGTGTGTGGACTTTTTCACTTGGTGCTGAATGAAGACACAACGATCTGGCTTCATGTTGCAGAAAAAACAGACTCACTGAGACACAGGACTTGGCTTTCAAGGGTGCCCTTTGCAACTATGTACAATTTTTGCCTTGCCCACAGTCTTTGGAACTTAACAGCTCAGCAACTTGGCTCTAGATAACACTCTTTCTAAAACAGCTGGTAACCATCTCGATTTTCCAGTCACTAAAGAGCTGTTTCATGTCTAGGGCATACTTGAATATTTTCACACCAGTTACCTGGTTGGGGGATAATACTCTCCCTTCTAACCATTCCTACATTCTTCTAAGTCATTTTCCCTATCAACTATCATGGCTTTCCAATTCCACACAATCATAAAAATGTCAGGGTGGGAAAGATTACTAGGTCCAGGGCTCATAAAACTCAGTACCTTTAGGAACCAGACTTGTAAACCATATTAGAATAAGACGAACAGAGCCACTGACAATGCATTTTCTCTTAAAAGCCTTGAAATTAAAATAATTAAGATCAAAAACAAAAATTGTGTTGGCCAAGTAAAAATGAGTCTATGGGCAGAAATGTCTGCAAATCTCGTATGCAATTATGTAAAAGTCAACAAGCCACCCTCTCGTTTGCATTCTTGCCATTCCTTATCTATGAGCAACACAACAAAAAACAAAACCCCGAACACTGGGGATTGAAAGTTCTGCTTCTCTCAACTATGCAACAGTGAGGGAGAAATAGGCTTACAAGGACAGGAGTCTGGCATTAGATGCCACAGAGTCTACCCCTCCAGGGTGATAGAGACTGTCCCCAGCTCCCCATCATATCCAAACACCTGGAGGCCCCAGCTTCCATCAGAATTCCATAACCAGTTTTGGAAAGGAAGCAGACAGGCTCTTTAGTGTATGACCTAGGAGCTTTTAAGAGGCCCCCTTTTTAGCAGACCCCTCACTCATAAGGGGAAATGGATCACGTATAGTTTATAATAATCTGAAGAATTCTGCGTCTCATAAAAGGATAAGGAACCAGCTTGGCCAAGCTATCCTGAGTTACAATGAACAGGAAGTAGATAGATAGATAGATAGATAGATAGATAGATAGATAGATAGATAGGTATAGGTATAGGTATAGGTATAGGTATAGGTATAGGTATAGGTATAGGTATAGGTATAGGTATAGGTATAGGTATGGGTATATGTGCATATATATGTTGAGGGAGGCAGCATAGTAAATCAGGAAAATCTCTGATTTTTGACACCCATCTCCACTTCTTAGTCTCCCTGAGCCTTCTCCCTTCTTTCCCAAATTGGAACTAAAAGCACTTCTTTTGTATTATAGAGGATCTGGGCTAATATGTTTCAGTCTACAGGGGAAAAAATTGTAATTTAATAAATAAGTAAAGAACAACGCTCTTGGCACTTGATTGGGGGAGCTGAGGATCTGTGACCACTAGGACCTTCTGCATGCTTCATAACTTAAAGTATTGTTTCCAGGCAACACTTCCAACTGTGTGTCATTAAGAGAACAGAGAATGACCACGTGTCCTCAGATGCCCCCCTTTCCACCACTCCCACCGCCCCTCCCTCCCCCCACCGCAGGCATATCCACTTTCCAGCTGCAATAGACAAGATGGTGGAGGGTACAATACAATATTTAGGTAAATAATTCTATGTCCCAATTATATGGAGTTCAAGATGTCCCAAAGTATTGTTAAACTTTTCAAATTAAATTCCTTTTAGGTTTCTTAAGCACGCACCATAAAATATGGGAGAACTCTGCCGCATTACTCACCAACAAAGAGTGTCATAATGCTCAACAGCCTGATACTACACCTGTCAACCTTCTCTTTAAAGACAAGAAATGCGTTACACACGAAAGCTCTGTTCTTACTTTTTCATCATTGCTAACATCAGCACAGTCAATCTGTGGAAGAAACCCAGGGTTGTTGGGGGGCATATCTGGATATAAACCAGAAGATCTGGGTTCAGATTCTGCCTTGGTCACCTGGTAAGTCTCTTTTTCCATAAAATGGGGATTACAGGGAACTGTTCTGCATTCCTCACAAGCCAGTGCAAAGATCTAACAAGACAAATGCTGTATAAGGAGTCTGTTAAGACTTTCATCATTAAGCTGTCCTACTGAGTTTTGTTACTTAGTAGAAGTTAGTTTTTAAACGTATCTAATGCATATGTTTATTTGAATTGCCTTCAAAAATCCTTCCCTTTTAAAATCAGGAAGGTTTTTCAAGGAATTAATTCCCCAAATTCAGAGATGAAGAATTGTTCTTCATTAAACTAACCCTTAACATGATGAAATCTTATATGTGAACAAGTGATTTTAAATATAAGATATAGAGGCTCTTGGGTGGCTCAGTCGATTGAGCGACAGACTCTTGATTTCGGCTCAGGTCATGCATGATCTCAGGGTTCAGGAGATTGAGTCCTAGGGTCAGGCTCCATGCTGACAGTGTGGTACCTACTTGGGATTCTCTCTCCCTCTCTCTCTCTCTGCCCCTCCCCTACTTGTGTGTGTGCTCTCTCTCTTTCAAAATAAACTTAAAAAAAAATCCAATATAAAGTATAAAAGATATTACTAAATAAAGAACATCCAAGTCAGTATCTTACTTTTCTTTAAGGTTTATTTAAATGAAAGTCACACACTAGGGAGAGAGAGAGATCCTGATAGCATGAATCCTTTTTGCTATGCAACATATTGAACATAGTTTTAGAGGACCCAACCACCTAAAAAGACCAGAAAAAAGAAATAACAGGTATAAGTATCAGGAAAGAAAAGGCAAACTTGTCAATGATGCAGATGATGTGATTGCAAAGCAATATCAAAGAGATCAACGAACTCTAATACTTAATTGGGGAGTTCAGTAAGATTGCCTCACGTAGTACCTACCTGCACAATTCAATAATGTTCCTCTACTCAGTAATAACATAACAGAAAAAAAAATAGTTTGCTTATATTTATAGCAAAAATTATAACGTAGGAATTAAGTAAGCTAACAGAGGTTAGGAAATTGTCTCTATTAAAAGGACTGATTACATGAAGGGAAATATTACATTAATGGACAGATATCACAACTTTGCAAAGGTATTGATTCTCTCAAAATCTATCTACAGGTTTCAGTAAATTTCCAATGAAAATTCCAAAAGGATTGCTTAAGGGGGAATCGAATAATCAATTTTGAAATATACATGAAAGATTACATATTCCAATCCACTAATATTTCATATAAAATTTACACCAAAGAGTCGATCCACGATAACAGAAATTGGAAAGTAAAGAGGGTAAAGCAGATCTACCAGATCTTAAAACAAATTACAAAGACATCAAAACAGTATTAAAACGGCATGCAATTGGCATATGGACACACAAATGGCCAGAAATGATGGCATAGAGAATATGAGATTACTGCCACCACAAATCAATGGAGAAACGGAGGGTTATCTAGCAAATAATGTTGGGAAATTCAGCTCATTATATGCAGGGGAAAAAGTTGGATTTCTACTGCACATGACATTTAAAAATAAACATCAAATGGTTGGAAAACCTAAAAATGAGAGACAAAACTATAAATCTAACAGAAAAAAAAATCAAAGAATATCAAGTCATCGATTAGCTAATTAACGAGCAGATACCTCAAGTTGAGAGAACCCTTTTGGTTTGTAAACCTCAGAGAGTCTCTGTAAGGGGTGTGCAGGCTTAGGGGAGTGGTGAGGATTTCAATGAACTTGGTGGCATAAGCTTCCAGGGAACATGATAACAACCTGCATCCACAGAGCACTTCACACTGGCACGTGCTGAGGCACTCCTCTTATCAGACAAGAGAAATAAACAAGGTAAAATATTTCTATTTCCTTTCTGCAGATGCTAAAGTTGAAGCTCTGAAAAATTTACCTCAGTAGACACCCCTGGGATACTTGGAAGAGGCGCACTTGAACCCCCTGCTCTGACACCAGAGGCTTTCTCTTTTCACAGCCTCTTGTGAGCATTCCGGCATATTTGCGAGCAGTGAGCGGAAGAGCCACAGTCTGGAACGTGCAGGTCAGCGAGTCAAGTCTCCCTTCCGTACAGACTGCCGGGTTTCCACACAGACACTTGAAAATGGAGAAAGGAACCGAAGGTCACCAGTAAATAACTTTGGAATATCCAGCTCAAACTCGAATGGGCCATTTTAAAGTGAATAGCTTTATTAAAATTCATTATAAATCTTCTTAGAGGCAGGTTTTTTTTTTTTTGTTTTAATGGTGTCTAAGGTCTGTGTTTAAGAGATAGAAATACATACTCTGTGTTCCTCCTAGAACTGGTGTGTGATTCAAATGAGAGGAGATTTTGCATACAAGGCATTGCTGTCTTTTATTAATTTCCCGGCCTTTAACAATTTGTGAAATGTCATCAACGTCGGCCTGCAGCGCCACCCAGTGGATACAATAATGCTTACTATTTCTACGTGGTCTCTGGTGGTTAAGTCTGTTACTCAGGCCTCTTGCTCACACTCAGTATATTTCTTTCATATTTTTGAGTTATAAAAATTGTTTATATGAGGGGCGCCTGGGTGGCTTAGTCGGTTAAACGTCCGACTTTCGCTTAGGTCATGATCTCGCGGTTCGTGGGTTCGAGCCCCGCGTCGGGCTCCGTGCTGGCTGCCAGCTCAGAGCCTGGACCCTGCTTCAGATTCTGTGTCTCCCTCTCTCTCTGACCCTCCCCTGCTCACGCTGTCTCTCTGTCTCCTAGAAATAAATAAAACATTTTTAAAAAATTAAAAATTGTTTACATGAGGTTTTTCATAAGTCATGACCAAAAAATAAGAGCCAAAGTTCAGAGCACAACCTATATTTTACTTGCGATGCTTCACCCTGTGTGGCTGTTCTTGTCACAATGGCAACCCAGGTGTTTGTCTTATAAACCAGCTATTATTTAACACAAGAGGAAAATCTGAGGCTGTTGTTGGAGAGGTCGGTTTTCCTCTTGATGTATTAAAATTGCCGAGTCCACACTGGAAATTTTTCTTGTTAGAGTTCACTCATTTGTACACATATCATTGCCTTCAGAAAACTCTACTGCACATTTTTCATGTTAGGCACCAGACCCAGTGCTGGGGATCCCATGATGAGCAAAAAGGAAAGTGGCCCCTGACTTCATGGAGCCTGCAAATCTAATGAGAAAAACATACAATAATTAAGTAACCACACAAATGTTGCCTCACTTAGCTCAGAAAATGAAAATACTCGTTTCTTCTTATTTTTCCCCAAAACAGCAAGAGTCTAATTTGTCCTCGCATATATCTGGGTGTTCGGGGTGTGTGGGCTTGTAATGGAAGAGCTTGAAGCTCTTTTGTTTAAATCTGACCATTGTTGGAAGAAGAAAGGAGTTTCCTCCAAGTTATAGCATAACTGTGTGAAGCAGTAGAATTTGGAGTCAGAAACACCAGGTTTAAATCTTGTGATCTCTTACTATTCTTGTGACATTCAGCAAATGATTTTATGCCCCTGATACTCACTTTTTATTCTCTGTGACATAAAAATAAGGACACCTACCTTGAAGAGGGAAAGCCATGGCTAATATAACACATGGTTATATAATAGGTGATTAATAAATGCTTTGCCTACAGGTGCCTGGCTGGCTCAGTGGGTAAAGCATGTGACTCCCCATCTCAGGGTTGTGAGTTCAAGCCCCATGTTTGATGTGGAGCCTACTTAATTTTTTTGTTTTTTTGCCTAAAGCATCATGTGATCAAATGTTATATGATTTTTATTACATCACTCATATTTACTGACCCCTAAAATGGAACATAAAGTTTAAAGCAATGAGAAAAAAATTAAAGTAAATTTTAAAAAGTAAGAGAAAGCTACTAATTTTGAGACATTAGTGTATGACATTATTATGTGGAAATGCATACATGTGCCATTTATTTTTCAAAGATAGCCAGTGACTGTATCTAAATTCTCACTTCTAGCCCCAAGAGTTGGGGTAAAACAGATGTTTTAAATCCAATTGATCAGATGAAGGAAGAAGCAAAGCATAATTGGCTAGCTTGGGTATCACAACGAGTTAAAAGGTGAAATGAAACCAGTTAAAAGGTAAATTCTATGACTCTAGCTCTCTGGGTTTCATCTCTTTAGATATCATTGAAAAGAATGGATACTTCTGAATAGCTAAAGCCTTGCTATGCAGAAAGACTTCCACATAATTCCCTTATTTTACATGGGAAAAGGAAATGTATCAAATGTTGTTGCAGTTATAAGAACACACACACATTCATACATACCACTCAAAATATTTCAGAAAGGAGGGAAAGATTAAAGCGCTAACATTTGTTGAAACCTACATGTATGTTAGATGTATTATCCTATTATCAGGTAAGTATGTTGGCCCTGAGTTATAGAGGAGACACTGAAAACAGTAAGAATAAATAACTTTTCCATGGAGCTAGGGAATGGCAAAGACAGAATTCAAGTCAGGTCTTGCTGACCTCAGAAGCCCTCATATTTCAGTCATTTCCCAGTCAAAACAGTGACCAGTAGAAACATGCTCCTCTATGACTTTGAATGTATTTCATTGTGTATGATATCCCATCAATTGTCGGCCATATTATGTGACATCAGGAAATTGAAGATCGCTAATGTCAACCTCCTCTTCGTTTTTATAGAGAAAGTTAGGGAGGTTCGGATGAACATTACTAGAATCAAAACAATTCTGTTAAAATAAGATAAAATAACTTTACATTATCTGCATGGGGAAAATAATGTTTACTAAGTGTTGGTTAATATTTCTTTATTCTTGAGTTCTGACCACATTTTTGTAATGTTTCTCTCCTTATCATGGACTTCTGAGAAGGGCCCATTGGATGCTTCCTCCTTGGCTCATGTGCTGATTATTTAAGACAATATGGGAAGGCAGAGGAAAATTGGAAGTCAAAGCCCATCTGGGCAAGAGACTGGTGTCACTAGACCTTGATATTAATTTTCCAGATGACTTTGCAGCTGAGTCAGCTTTACTCTGAGACATTAGAAGATTGAAAGTAGGTAATAAGGTTAATGGAAGGCCTACGCCACCGCGTACCGTATGCCGGAAAGTAGGAATAACACACAAGCACTTGCACACGTACACATACCTGTACTGAGTTCTAACACCAGCTGGGACTTTGCAAAAGGGATGCTTCGCATTGTTCCTGTGGCTGCTCAGCCTGGAAATCATGATTCCATGTGCTCTTTCAAATGAAAATTCTCCATCTGTGATGAGTCCTAAGGCAACCCAGGTGAGGGCCAAGGGCCCAGCTAAGCAGCCAGCCTTCTGCGCGCAGGGCTGTGCTCCGGGGAAAGACATCTCCCTGTGCTCTGGAATGTGAAGCCAGGAGCAGAGCCAAGAAGTCCTGTCCTGAGGGCCAAGGTTATAGCTGGAACCAGATAGACAGAAACCAAACCAGATCACGCACCTCAGGACCTAGACATAGTGGTCCGGCTCTTACCTGTCTCTGGACTTTCCATTTGTACCCCTCTTTTTCTGAAAGGCTGCTTTACATACTCCACCTTATCTAAAGCAATTCCCCTATAGTCTGTCTCCCTAGCATGTTTATTTTATCACCCCACACTTGGCAATTATTTATTTATTCATGTCTCTTCTTAGAATATAAGCTCTCTGAGGGCAGAGACTTTATCTTCTGATCTCTATTAAAACCCTAGTACCCACATGCCTGGCTCAATCCATGTTTGTTGGATGAACACATGAGTAATTCACTTGTATAAGCGTACTTCACAGACGCTTAAAAAAAATCTCTGCTAGAAAAGCAGAAGTGATAATACTCAGATTAATGTCAACTGGCCAATTAGACAAAACAAAGAAACTGCATAAGTCAATAGCCTGATATTAAACTTGAGACTAAAAAAAGGGGCTATAAGATAATGTATGACAGAGTCAGAAGTCAAGAAGGTTATTGAAAGCATTAACAAAATGAAAATTCATTTTTAAAAAAGTAAATATGAAGCTTCAAGTAAGAGTCCAAAGAATCAATTTTGCAACTATAAAAGTGAAAAAGTTGGGTTTGACAGTACCTGTGAAAATCAGACAATTTAATCGATTGCAGTCTCAGTATTAGTATTAGTCAAGTTCAAATGAAACTTCCCAAAACCAAGTGCACTCTTAGACTGATTACCAGAAATACTGTGTCCAAAAGAAAAACAGTTCTATTTATTTTTACTGATGAGGCGGTACCAGGAGAAGAAGGTTTTGTGTCTGGTAGTGTATTTCACGAAAACTACCCCAATTAAATGAGCAGTGTGCCAAAGATACTGAAAAAAAGATGTCATACACAAACACTGAATGTGTGGCTGGGAAAGGAGAAGTTTGGAGGTGGCAGCTAGTCTGAGAGAGGCAGTGAAGAGGGTGTGCAGATAGGGAGCTCAAAAGCTGTGCGTAAATATTTTGTGTGGAAGGAGAATTAACTTTATCTCATGGTGCTGTGCAGTGAGGCAGGTGGACATCATAGGGAGGTAGGCTTCAAAGCAATCTGAGGAGGTAATGAGAGCTTCGAAGCTGACGTGACCATCTTGTGGCTTTGTGTGTTAGTCTGGGTTCTCCAGAGAAACAGAACCAATAATATATGTATAGATGTGCATAAGGGGAGATTTATTATAGGGATTCGCTCATGTGAAGTCCCACGACCTGCATCTACAAGCTGAGACCCAGGAACACCAGCAGTGACTTCAGCCTAAGTCTGAAGATTTGAGAACCAGGAGCAGCAGTGTCAGAGGGCAAGAGAAGATGGATGTCCCAGCTTAAGCAAAGAAAGAAAATTCAGCCTCCTTCTGTCTTTGTGTTCTATTATGTCCTCAGTAGATTGGGTTATGTTCACCTGCCCTGGTAGGGACCATCGTTTTTACTCAGCCTATCCACCCAAATGCTAATCTCTTCCAAAAACACCCTCACAAACACACCTAGAAATAATATGTTGCCAACTATCTGGGCATCCCTTGGCCCAGTGAAGTTGACACATAAAATTACCCATCACACTCTGTAACTACTTTGGGGGCAGGTTGTACTGGATCAGGGAGGGACCAGAGCAGGCAACTCCCACATTTTCTTCCAACTCTAAGCATTTTACACTTCCCATGGTCTCTCAGGGATGTTGAGAATAAAAGAAAACCATTTAGAAGCATATAAAATATGCCAAAATAATAACCTATTATTTTAATCTACCATTAAAATTTTCTGCCCAAACATTATTACTTACACACAAGTTTATTGGGGTTCTTTGAAATGACTAAGAATTGTAAAATACAATTATAACAAGAAAATGGAAAAGTCATTCAGTTGACTATTTTAAGTAATTGTGAAATAGAAGTGCCATGTTTGTAGTTCACTTGCTTGGAAAGGCTCCTTCCGGGGAGACAAGGAGACTAAACCCCATTCTCTTTGGAGGCCGGATAAAAGCTCTGTTGATTTCAGTCACTGATGTTTCACAGCAGAATCATCAGGGAAACTGGGATGAAGGATTTCTCTGGGAAAAGCCCCACAACATTTATTTTAAACCAATATTATAGCAAGTGTCACATTGGCCTGGGGCACATTCTGGAAATAGACATTCCCTTGGCCTTCCTCACCCCATGTCTCCCAACACCACCCAAATTCACATGTGAGAGCTCATGTGTCTCTTACACAGAAGGATTTTCTGACAATGTGGATTGTGGGTTAGTCAACTCAGGAATGCATTATGGGGAATGGCTAAATACAAAATCATTCCTTAGAAGTGGCAATAAAAATAAATAAGATAGATTCTCATTTGTCAGGGGCGACTTCTGTGTCATCCAAAACCCTCAGCAAACACCTACTACTAGCACTTATGTGGAGGTTGCTCAGGTAGAAGTTGCCCAAACGTAGGATTACTATGTTAGGGTTTTTTTTTTTTAATTAATTTATTTTTTTTTACTTTACATCTAAGTTAGTTAGCATATGGTTCAACACTGATTTCAAGAGAAGATTCCTTAATGCCCTTTACCCATTTAGCTCATCCCCCTCACAACCCCTCCAATAACCTTCTGTTTGTTCTCTGTATTTAAGAATCTTATGTTTTGTCCCCTCCCTGTTTTTATGTTATTTTTTCTTCCCTTCCCTTATGTTCATCTGTTTTGTATCTTAACGTCTTCATGAGTGAAACCACATGATATTTGTTTTTCTCTGACTGACTAATTTCTCTTAGCATAATACCCTCTAGTTCCATCCACGTAGCTGCAAATGGTAAGATTTCATTCTTTTCAATTGCCGAGTAACACTCCATTGCATATATATACCATATCTTCTCTATCCATTCATCTGTCGATGGACATTTAGGCTTTCTATGCTTTGGCTATTGTTGATAGCACTGCTATAAGCATTGGGGTGCATGTGTCCCTTTGAAACAGCACACCTGTATCCCTTGGATAAATACCTAGTAGTGCAATTGCTGGGTCGTAGGGGAGTTGTATTTTTAATTTTTTGAGGAACCTCCACACCGTTTTCCAGAGTGGCTGCACCAGTTTGCACTCCCACCAGCAGTGCAAAAGAGATCTTCTTTCTCCACATAGGATCACTATGTTAGGATAAAGTAAGTTACTATAGATGCAGATCTTGTTGATGCCGATGTGGTACAATTCTTGGGCTCAGGAGGAGAGCAAGTCCTCCCCAGTTGCTAACATGTAAGTACATGGCCAGTTCATAACATTTTTTCTAGAGACAGTTAGGCCAGCCTTTGCACTTGTCTGAAATTACAGACCAATTGCACTGAGTTGTATCCAAATTCTAGGTAGAAAAAGAAAATAAACTGTTAGTAACCTTTAGCAGATGAGAGCCAACTTCCAAAACCCAACCTGAAGCTGATTTTCCATGAGAAAATGCCCAGGAATCGAGGATAATCCTTAAGGTGGAGGAGGGGCAGAGCTAGGAGATCTTGGACATAGTGCAAGTTTCAGACCTACTGAAGACACTGGCATTGTCTCTCAAGTTCAGCTTTTCTGAGGCCAACTGTGGATGAATTATTTCTGCTTCACCCTCAAGCTGTTGGTTTCTCTGGCTTTTTTCATCCCATTCTCTCCCTGGACCCCATCAAGAAATCTGGCATGCTACTTGTCTCTAATTTTTGCCAACTCCTTAACTTCATGTCCCTTAAGTCAGTCTTATTTTAAGGCATTTGGCTAAATAGATATAAGTATTGTATTTTCCTTGAAGTCAAAGCTTTTAATTTTATCATGGATATATGGACAATGGCCTCATTTTTGCTTTTCTCTATCTCTAAAAATAGGTAGAGGTTTGATTTGAACTTTCTATGGCTTAGTAATAAAAATGTAAGCAGGATAAGAAATTGTGTTATCTCCATTGCATTTGGCACAAATATTGAGATCAAATAACCAGTAAAAGTATTATTAGTTTAAATTTTTCAAAGGAAGCATATTCCTGGTCCATTATCCCAATGAGTAATGCAAATGCATTTTCTGAGCTATTTTTTATCCAAGAGTTATAAGTGCTGTATAAATGCAGCATCAGGTTACATTTGCTAGTGCTATTATCATTCCTATTTTACAAGTGGGAAAAGTGAGAGGTTAAACGTCCTAGAGCTAAAAGCACAAGTAATAGGCAAGCCAGGATTTGAGGCCATTGCTATTGGTTTCCTATCACCATTTACCAACAAGGTCATTCCTCTTTCTATGCTACAAATGGCCTCCTTCTAGTGGCGCAAAATCTGCCAAAAGGGCAGGAGACAAACATGGCAAGGTCTGAGCTTTAATCCTGCATGACCACAAGTTTCCTCCCCATTTTATTTTTTTAATGTTTTTTATTTATTTTTGAGAGAGAGGGCAAGCACAAGTGGGGGAGGGGCAAAGAGAGGGGGAGGCAGAGGATCTGAAGTGGGCTCTGCACTGTCAGCACAGAGCCACAGAGCGGGGCTCAAACTCACACACCATGAGATCATGACCAGAGCCTAAATCGGATGCTTAACCCCCTGAGCCACCCAGGCGCCCCAGCCCCCCATTCTAAAACATGCACCCACAATGAGAGCCGAGGGGAGGGAAAACCTCTCTGAGGAAACCAAGCCTGTTCGCTTCCAAGGGTGATTGTGTTCACTGGAATTCCAAGGGTCATTCAACACAACCTCCTTTGGAACACAAAGTCAGTACTAGTCCAGCGCTTCAGATGTGACGGCAGCAACAACAAAAAGCGAAGAAAGAAATTGGCACCTTTTAGCGAAAGCTTAGGGTGATCTAGAACAGATGTTCTCATCCCCTAGACCAGGGTTCTTCCCAGTGGGGTTAGAGATCCCTGGTTAGCATACGGTCAGGACATGAAGACGACTTTTATTCTTAGTCTCTGTAAAGCACAGAGCAGGACATTGACTGGAGAAAAAAGAAGAGGAAAACATGTTAAGCGGCTTCTCGGACTCAATACTTCAGATTGAAGAAGTTTGTTCCCTTTCTTTTATGATACTAATCGATAATCAATCATGTGCTTAAAAGATTGCTATCAACTGCACGGATAACAATGTAACATGATATTTATTACCAATCTTTAATTATATAGGTAATATACAAATATATTCTCCTTGGAGAAAATTACGACTTACAAGGAAAGCTAAATCCCCTTTGATTGTAACTTTAATCAAATTTTTCCCAAAATGATAACAAATGGTTAAGCATTTTTTAAGTATCCTTTCAGGTATCTTGCCAAGCATTGCGTATAGGTAGGCCTGCACACGTTTATAGCATTATCTAGCACATAAATAGCATACCAGCTTGCCTTTTCACTTCACAATATGACATGAAGATGACTCATTTTACTTTCATTACAAAAAAATTGTGTAGGCATATGTCACTAAATGTTAGCGAACTTTTGATCTATGAACATTTAAGTTGTACAATTTTTCTATATTGCAAACATTGTCGCAGGGGACACCCCTGTACACAGGTATCTCTCTGCGGTGAAGCCTAGAAGGAAAATGGAAAAATAATAAAAAACAAATATATATATATATTTAAATGTTTTAAATGTTTTATTTATTTCTGAGAGAGAGAGAGAGAGAGCGAGCAGGGGAGGGTCAGAGAGAGAGGGAGACACAGAATCCAAAGCAGGCTTCAGTCTCTGAGCTAGCTGTCAGCACAGAGCCTGATGCGGGGCTCAAACCCACAAACCATGAGATCATGACCGGAGCTGAAGTCGGACGCTTAACCAACTGAGCCACCCAGGTGCCCCAAGAATAAATATTTTTTTTAAATTTTAAAGAAAATTCTTTCTTGTTAAATGTTATTTATTTATTTTGAGAGAGAGTATGTGCTCACACAAGTGGGGGAAGGGCAAAGAGAGACAGAGACAGAGAGAGGGAGACAGAGAGAGAGAGAGAGAGAGAGAGAGAGAGAGAATGCCAAGCAGGCTCCACACTCAGCACAGAGCCCTACTCATGACCATGAGATTGAGCCCTGAACTGAAATCAAGAGTCAGACACTGAACCAACTGAGCCATCCAGGCACCCCTAAAATTTTTAATAGATAATGCTACTAATACTTAATTCTGTTGAAGAATTACTATCTACCACTTGCTATTCTAAGCGCTTTACATTGACAAATTCTATTAGGAGAATATTAATCTTAAACCTTTTTAAAAATGAGACTACTGAGACATGGCAAGAATGAATAACTGGCCCCCAGTCACAAAGCTAGGAAGTGACAGGGCCAGGATCCAGCCCCCCGGGGATTTTCCTTTTAGACTCCCTTATTCAAGACACTCTACTATTTATAGCACAGTCTTTATTCTTTTCCAACTCATTTGTGTTTGCTACTTAAAAAGTGGAAATCTACTTACTTTGATTGGCTTTACCAATCTTACTAAAATGTAAGTGGAGATTTTTTTTTATTTTTAAGGTTGAAAAGCTATCTTCATAATAATAGCTGATGATGTATTAGCCTTAGCAAAGCAGACCTCATAGCTTGGCAAGACGAAAGAAAGAGATGTTTCACTGTCACCAGTGTAAGGAGATGGCATGAGATGAAGAGATTTCAGGGAAATCTCTTTGCAGAGACAGGAACCCAAGGCAAATCAGGTCAGGAGCAAATCTGTCCTTGTGATAGAACTTGATCTCCAGTCTTTCAAACCAGGTGCTTAATCTGTAAGATCTGCTCAAACCCGTTTCTTGTTGTTGTTTTTAATAATTATTTATTTTTGAGAGAGGGAGAGACTGCACATGAGCAGGGGAGGGGCAGAGAGAGAGGAAGGACAGAGCCTCCAAAGCAGGCTCTGTGCTGAGAGCAGACAGACCAAGGCAGGGCTTGAACTCACGATGTTCCAAAGCGCTTAACTGACTGAGCCACCCAGGCGCCCCAAAGCTCAGATTCATTTTAATCGAGGTTTCCTGCTTATCCTCTGGGCAGTCTTTGAAAAACTGAAAGATTGAAAGAATCTTCTTTGTACTGCTGTCAAGAGCATCATTCTACTTTATTTTATTTCACATTTGGGAAACAATCTCAAACTTAATGAAAATTTCAAGTTCAGAGTAAATTACTGATATGTTGCCCTATCCTTATTCCCTATCATTGATAAGTATTTGTTGTATAGGGGGTGGGCGATGTGTAAATATACCATTTCTCATTAAATGTTCGATTTATTAATTCATTTATTTATTTCAGTACACATTCATCATTTCTTATTTAATAGGTTCTAATATTACTATTATTATTTATTCTGGTGTCTAATTGTCCCAAATTTGGTATGAGAGAGCCCCTTTTATCATATTTCTATGTACTTTTAAACATGTTCCGGGGCACTTGGGTGGCTCAGTTGGTTGAGCGCCTGACTTTGGCTCAGGTCATGATCTCAGGGTTCGTGGGTTTGGGCCCCACATCGGGCTCTGTGCTGACAGCTTGGAGCCTGGAGCCTGCTTTGGATTCTGTGTCTCCTTCTCTCTCTGCCCCTCCCCCGCTCATGCTCTGTCTCTCTAACACTGAATAAACATTAAAAACAAAAACAAA
Source organism: Hyaena hyaena (assembly GCF_003009895.1). NCBI lineage: Eukaryota > Metazoa > Chordata > Mammalia > Carnivora > Hyaenidae > Hyaena > Hyaena hyaena. The sequence continues at coordinate 1,233,541 of NW_024080837.1, forward strand.
AAAACATGTTCGTGTGTTCTCTGAGCATCTTTGAACTTAACCCTGGAATCAGCCATTTACCCAGACAGCCCTGGATGATGGTATTTATTTTTTCTAATTTATTTTTTTTAATGTTTTTAATTTAGTTCTGAGAGAGAGAAAGAGAGCCAGCATGAGCAAGGGAGGGTCAGAGAGAGAGAGGAAGACACAGAATCCGAAACAAGCTCCAGGCTCTGAGCCAGCTTTCAGCACAGAGCCCGACGTGGGGCTCAAACCCAGGAACTGTGAGATCATCACCTGAGCCGAAGTCGGACGCCCAACTGACTGAGCCACCCAGGTGCCCCTGGATGATGGTATTTAAAGAGTAAAATTGGGTGGTAGGTGTGCACACTGCTTTCCTGGGTTCTGGGAGGTCACTGCCCCCAAGACCTCTTAGTGGACAGAGGCAGAGACTTCTCTCTCTCTCTCTCTCTCTCTCATTTTCGCCCTCCCTCTCTCCCACCCTTCTTCCCTCTACCCTTCTTCCTTCCCTGTTCTCCTGTCTCTGCCTTTGTATTTCTCTTTCCCTCTCTCTCTCATTTATCTAGATTAAAAAGCAAATTTACATTGATATCCCTACATCCAATTCAGTAGATTCTTATTTTCTCCCTGTCATAAGGGTAACTCCTTCCCCAACAGTGAGAAACCTTCTCGCTTTACTTTAAGTATTTATTTATTGGATCAATTCTCTGTATATAACCTGTGTCCTATTGCTTTTCCCACCCCTCCCCTGCACGGGGGCCTCCTCCCCTTCTTCCGGCTCCAATGCCCCAAGTCAGGTCACCCTCCTACAAGGGCACCTTCTAAGCTCATGCTGGCTCCAGCGCTCACACGAAGCGGCCACTGCACGCACAGCCAGGGCCTGACATCCCACTGGGCTCCCCGCCCCACCTGTGTGGACACCAACTCCCTCGACCTCACTCAGTGGTTTTGGACCAAATTGTTCAGATAGAGAAGGGGAAGGGTGGTGCGCCATTTTAAGAATAACTTTCTGTTTGCTTATTCTAATTTGAGCTTTTCTTTTTTTGGTCGTGTGCAAAAAGTTGCGTTGAAGTTATCTACAGCTGCAAGTGATCTTGGACCTTTTGAAGTAACTATATTAATTCTATCATCCTTTTTGGATACTCGGACTTTCTGAAATAGTAACAGTAACAACAGTCTCAGGCTGCCCAGACAATCCAGAATTCAGTCTACTTGCATCAGTGTGAGTTTTTGAGGATCCTGCTTCCTGATGTCTTTATCGTGAACATTTCAGTTTTCCCATGGAGGTAACTTTATCTCCTTTCACACTCCTCTGTTCCCCGCTTTTCCCAGACTACAGTCCTTTCCAAGTATTTCTGAGTACCGCTGCAGCTTGTTTTCCAAAATCCTGCTTTTGTGTCCCCTGCAGAAATGTTTTTGTGAAGCCGTGTCTCTCAGAAGGTGCAGTGTCAATAGTTTATGGAGTGTCTGAGAAAAGTAGGCCACTCCATTCCACATTGGTTGCCCTAGCGCTTCTCAGACCGTTTATTAGCTCAAACTGGGTGTATGTCCATGTTTCCTGGCCTGTCTGGAGTGGTGTATGCATCTCGGAAGACAGTGTGACCCCAAAGCTCCCCATTACCAACATAATGCCCTCATGGTCTCACAATGACAAGAAAAGAAAAGAAAAGAAAAGAAAAGAAAAGAAATATTAATCAAGAATAGCAAATGATATGCGGCTGTGCCAAAACTATGAAAAGCAGTTAGAATGGGATTATGATCACCAGTCTCCAGTAACTGAATGTTCCATTTGGAAGGACTTGGTGTTATTTTGACTTATGCCGATAATCACTTGTGAACTCTTAGGCTAATACTCTCATGGCCAGTGTCTGCTGCAAAAAAATATAGAATTAACATATTTTTTTCCTTCCATAACAGAGAAACTTTGCTCTGTGGGGAACACTAGCTAAGGCAGAATCACAAAGATTTTGAACTTTAGCTTGCTAAGTTTTCTTTAAATCCAAAGTGCTTGGAAGAAGAATAATTCAAATGAAAATAACAGGAACATAAAAAAACTGTGAGCACATTACATCCCAACATGAGGAGTGTGTGCAGGTCTGGGAGGAAGTCCCGGGGTGGGGGCGGGGGGGAGCAGTAGATAGGCTGGGAGATGATAAGAGGGAGCGCTGGGTTTTTCAGGGGAACTAAGAGGAGAAAGACCTTCCATAGAGCATATACTTCAGAAACATTTGTTTAGATCAGCAGTCACTTTTTTTTCTATAAGGGACTGGCACCAGGTAAGCATTTCTGTGTTTGCAGGGGAAAGAAGAAGAATGGGAAGAAGAGGGACCCAATCAGGCCAAGAAAGGATAAAGGGAACGTCTCTGTGAGGTGAGAAAAATGCCTGGTCCTCAGGGAATCTGGAGTATAATTCTGTGCCACCACATGAGAATCGTCACAGGGCCTTGGAGCTAAAATTACTACTCTTACTTAAATTGGCCTCTTCCCCTCAAACGGAGTTCAGTAAATTCAGTTCTTTCAGTGCCGCCTGAGTACCTGTCCCCCATGGGATTCCTAATCTTTCCAGGGCTTCCTTCTGTAATAGGCCAGTGCATTTTCATGATTCTGCCTCAACTTGCAGCTTCCGAGAACTTTTCTTCATTCTCTCTGATGACTTTTCCGTATTATGGCGGTCACACAGTGGGAAACAAATTTCCCTGAGATTGCAAGTGTTCTAAGAGGATTTAGCTGCTTGTGTTTTGAGAAGTCCACGTGATTCATGCAAATCCTCTTAGCTTTCCCTTTTCGGCCATTGCTGCTGTTGGTAGAACAGGAAAGGACGCAGCTTCTGCCGGAAGGAGAGGAGTGGCAAGAGATTGGAGTCGAAAATCCTTCTACCAAGATGCCTCCTAAAGTGGTACTTGCTTCCTTTTGAGAAACATTGCTGAGAATTCTAAGCATGATAAGCCCTCAGTAAAACTTGTTAGTTTATTTACTGAGGAATCCAATCTTTAAAGTGGACCTGAGGTAAAAGTGAGAAACCCTTGACCCCATAATTAAATAGGTAGTGAATGAAATCATCATAGCCAGTCCTTTAATTTCAAGTATAAGGCTGTTCCCTCAACCCTAAAAATTTTATAGAAATGTGACTTATAACTTCCCTTTGGACACAATGATGCAGTTTCAATGTATCACAAATGTTCTCTCACTTTGAGTGCTCTGTTCATTCTTTTGAATGAACTGCCATAGACCAGTGAATATTTGATCAAAACTAGATTCCAGGGGTGTCTGGGTGGTTCAGTCAGGTAAGTGTTGGCTTCACAGCTTCAGCTCACATCATGATCTCATGGTTTGTGGGTTCGAGCCCCACATCGGGTTCTTTGTCACCATCTCTCTTCCCCCTCCCCTATTCATGTTCTGTCTGTCTCTCTCTGTCTCTCAAAAATGGATAAACATTAAAAAAAAAACCCTAGAATCTCAGCTTTTGGCATGATTAATGATTTACACCTTTGTTCCAAATGTATTGTTTATAAGACCTATCCACTTCTTTTATAAACCAGTTTCTCAACTTTCGTATTTCATTTCACAATTAATTTATAAAATAATAAGCTCTGATACAATAAAATATTTTCAAACATTTTCTTTTTTTCATTTTAATTTATTTATTGGGGGGGGGCTGAGTGGGGAAAGACAGAGAGAGAGAGAGAAAGGGAGAGAGATTCCCAAGTCAGCTCCACACTGTCAGCGCAGAGCCTGATGCAGAGCTTAATCTTTCAAACTGTGAGATCATGACCTAAGCTGAAATCAGGAGTTGGATGTTCAACCAACTGAGCCAACCAGGTGCCCCTATTTTCGAACCTTTTCATCTACCTTGCTGCACACACATTACAAGGAGACCAAACCTACCCATTGGCTGTTGGGTAGGGATCTCATGCAAGAGTGCAAAACGTTTGTTCCTCAGCTAAGTCTACAAGAGTCTAAAAGCAGCATTACGGGTGTGTGGATTGGGGAAGAGTTGGATGTTGTCTTTATAACAAAAGGTGTCAGGATACAGCTGGGACACAGGAAAGAAAGAACACTTGTTGCCTTTTATATACTAGATGCTGCTTGTAACCTCCTTGGGATACTGCTGGGTATAATCTGAAACCCGCCCCCATATGCAGAGGGCAAAGAAAGACCAAAGAAAGAGAAAAACCACTCTAGATAGGCAGATGGAAGCTTTAGTAATAAGCAAAGAAAGGGACTAACAAGGATTGCCTCGGGCACAAGATGAGAGTTTTCCACACCCATCCACCAAATCATAAAAGTTTACATAAAAAGGCCTTAATTAGATGCAATCACATATACCATCTAGATTCTCTCCACACCACATTTTCTATCTCAAGGCTGTATCCTTGGGGCAGCTTCTAGGAAGAGGGAAGGCAAGGGGAACACACATTCCAAGGACAAGGGAGGGGGTGAGAAGTCTCCAATTGCCGGCGTCCATCTCACGGGTCAACAGGCAGTCATGTCCTCTTGATGACTGCCCCCCAGGGATTCTCTTACAGTATTAAGACATTTCCAACTCATAAAACCTGGTGCGATATTGTTTTCCCATTTTTTTTAGATGAAAAAGACTTAGGCTCAGTCAAGTGAAATAACTTGCCCAAAGTCATGTAACTAATAAATAGATGGCTGATCCAGGACCAGAACTCAGAGATACTTACATTGAGAAATTGTGCCCTTTCCGGGCATAAACAAGATGCTCCAAAGCAACTCTACTCCCCTTAAATAACACCACTATTACCGAATTTGCTGCTGCTGTGTTGTGGTCTTTGTTATTATCATTTGTCTAACTACATGAGAAACTTGGGGTAGACCAGATGCTCTCTGTCTTTCTACACATTAAAAAAATCTCTGGCCGCTCTAAACATAAGCATAACTTATTGGAGAACACAGAAAACATATATCAAAGGTTAGCCACATGGGCCTTCATAATATATTTTTGACTGGGTTCATTGGCTTCAAATCTGATCTCCTTTAATGAATTTTAAGACACTACAGCAGCATACAGTACATGTGAAAGAGAAAAATCAGGGAGGGAAATGAATTATTTGATAGAAAGGGCTATTTTGGAAACCTGTAAATGAAGAAGTGCAAACCAACTAAGCCATTTCTCTTAATCAGCTGTTCATTCTTGTGAAAGCATTTGGCTGATGAATCATTTTAGTAATGCCTTTTAAAATCAGAAATGTGCTGAGTTAGCTTTATAGCCAACTAGATATGGTCAAACATGGATCTCATGCATAGCTGACTCAGATTCTCTTTGGCCAGTTGTTACAATGAGATCACTTACCATGAAAATTTAGAGAATTCTTAATACTCTAAGTCCCCATCTGCTTGAGTAATTAGAAATCTAGTCTTTTCTTAGGGTTCACTTCCCCAAACATTTTGAAGAGTCCCTGGGTTTTACGTGTCTGTGAATCAACTTCCTTTGCCACCTGTTGGGGAAATGGACAATCACAATTTACTCTGATGGTCAGACTCCTTAAGGCAAGATGTTAGTTCCAGGGAATTTCCCAGTATCCTCAGCTTATTAAAATTGTTTTTAAAACTCACATGCATGGGGCATCTGGGTGGCTCAGCCGGTTAAGCACCCGACTTCGGCTCAGGTCATGATCTGACGGTTTGTGGGTTCGAGCCCCGCGTCAGGCTCTGTGCTGACACCTCAGAGCCTAGAGTCTGCTTCGGATTCTGTGTCTCCCTCTCTCTCTGCGCCTCTCCTGCTCATGTTCTGTCTCTCTCTCTCTCTCGAAAATAAATAAACATTAAAAAAATAATTAAAATTCACATGCAGTAAATTGTGTAAATCCTAAGTATACAGATTAGTGTACAGATTAGTAAATACACACACACATACACACACACACACAAAACCATAACCAAGATCAAGGTATGCCATGTTTTCAGTGCCCCTGAAGTCTCCCTGAACATCTCTTATTCAATTCATCTAAGATAATCAATGCAAAAATGCCTATATATCACTAGAGATTTGTTTTTGACTGCATTTGGCCTTCAAATATAGGGAACCATGCAGGAGGTAGTCTCTTCTGTCTGATTTCTTTCACTCAATACTATTTCTGTGAGGTTCACCAATGTTTTACATAATCTGATTCTATTCTTTTTTTAATTGCTGAATAGTACTCCACTTGATTCTACTAAACCAGTTTAAAAGTAAAGCTTCTCTGAATATTCTTATGCATGCTCTTTTTTGTACACATACACTCATTTCTCTCAGTTATACACCTAACAGTGAAATCACTGCATATATTGGGAATGTATATACATATTTATATATAATTATATATATAAACACTGATTGGTTGATCAATTGATTGCTGAAACATAAGGTTTATATTTGTTCCATTTGGATAGATACTGCCAACTACTAAAGTAATTGTGCCAATTTGCACAAGAGTCTTATCGCGATCCTAGTTGCACGGTTGATCTGACACCACCGCCACTCTTCCGGTGCCAGATATTCAAATTATCCCTTTCAAAGGAGGAGAATGACGTACCATCCCTTTTGTGTTATGACCAGCCCAGGGGGCCTGTGGCAAAGCTGCCTGATCCTGCATATTTGGGCTCTTTGAACTCACACATACGTAACTATTTCCTTCCAGAGTGACAGAGCCACACTGGATGTTAATCCCTGCCCCCTGCTACACCTGCAAAGTGATCCTTATTTCAACAGCTAGCCTTGGTTCTGGGTCCAATGTATTGGGTCAGGTTCCTTACTCCCTTTGAAAATGTTCCCTTTTAGGAGCTCCATGGCTCTTTGCTGTAATCAGGGGCCACCCCAGTCCACAAATCACGTAGGTTATACCTAGCCCTCAGAAAGAATGAAAGTTTCCATCTCTTTTTCTGGACGAGACTCCAATGTAAAGTTGTAGATAAAAGTAGATGGTTAGAAGGTCAGACAATCGCAGTTCAACCTGCCAACAATAGCCAAGACCGAGAAGCATCTTTCTGAGACTGGACACTGACAATTTTGGATGCCTTATAAGCAGAAGGAAACATCATTTCAAACCTGCTAGTGATCTTCCTGTTCATCTATGCACAGAAGCTTGAAATTACTGCTCCATGTTTTTTTTTCTTTTTCTTTTTCTTTTGCTATTTATTTGTTTGTTTGTTTGTTTATTTAGAAGAAAACAACTTAAGAGACTCATTGGTTATGCAAACGCAAGGAGAATATTTGCTTCTGAGGCCAGAAATCAAAGAAAGGAAGGATTGAACCATTCATTATATGGTATCAGAACTGTTTCTTGGGTGCTGCTCCTTCATAGAGGTTGCTTCCTTTTGTGAATATGCTTTTTACTTTTCCTTGGTAAAAACAAAACAAAACAAAAAAGGCTTGTTCTGTAACTCTCCCAGGGAGGTGAGGAGGGGGACAAAGTAGCCCCTACAACAGGGCAGCCAGATGGGAACTAAAAAGAACCCTCGGTGGGGGAAGCCTGACCTACAGATTCTGGGAGCAGGACTCAGCTGGCTTTACATGGTGTTTCTTTCTCTCAGCTATCATTTTCTGAGATGATTTCCAAGCCTCGAGCAAAGTGTTGTTAACCATCAGAGGGTGGTGCTGGCTGTGCTGTAAGGACTTGGACCATCCCTGGGTCCACACCTGCTAAGTTATGAGGGAAGAGAGGAGAGGTGTGCCCTTGCGGGGTGGGGGGCGGGGAAGAGCGACCCCAGGGGGCAGATAGTGAGGGACATGTGCAAGACATTGACTGGACAAACACAGAGGCACCTCAGGAGACTTTTAGAGAGAACTTGGGAAGGGAAACTCAGAAACTGCACTTCCTGCTGTCACTTACATGGCAGATCTGAGTTTTTGCTATGTGGACATTCAAGAGGATGGTAACACTGACAGCTGGAGAAGTTGCTGTTAAGGATCTGGGGATAATTCATAACTCCACTTGTAAAGTTATCTGAGCCCTAGGCGCCTGCACCACCAAAACATCCTATTACTTTAGGAATTTCAGCCAGTGTCCTCTGTGAGGCTGTTGCAGGTCATGGATCCAGGCTGGGTTAATCCCCCAAATTCATATAACTTAATTTAATATTACGATAAAACATTGGCCCTGCTTCTCTTCAGGGTAAAAACGATTGAGTTCTTTTTCCTTAAGATATGATAGATTCTGGATTATCAGATTCTGAAGATATTTACTTTTTTCTTTGTGTCTTACTGCTGCATTTGAATTATTTACACTGAATAAGTATTGCTTTTTAGAAAATTTATTAATTCATATATACAATATATAATATATTAATTATATATATAAGCAACTACTGTATTAAATGGTCTAAAAAGCAATTTCTTCAAAATATAAGGTTACTTCAAGCCTTTCTAAGTTTTTCTAAAGCATGCTGATGTTTTAGCATGTCAGAAGGTACATTTGAAGCTTTTTTTAAAAAGAAGTAAATATCAGCTATATTTATTATAAAATGATACTGCTTTATGTCTCTTGAAAGAATCTCTAGGGAAAACATCCACACTGAATGCATAAGTACAAATTGTATAGTTTATTAAAAACCATCCTGGGTGCCTGGATGGCTCAGTCGGTTAAGCGTCGGACTTTGGCTCATGTCATGATCTCATGGTCCGTGGGTTCAAGCGCCATATCAGGTTTTGTGCTGGCAACTCAGAGCCTGGAGCCTGCTTCAGATTCCATGTCTCCCTCTCTCTCTGCCCCTCACCTCCTCATGCACTGTCCATCTCAAAAAGAAATAAACTATAAAAAAATGTTTTTAATAAAAAAAATTAAAACTGTCCTATTTTAAATACTGAAAAACAGACATATTTTGAAAAAGAAATTTAATTTCCTTTTTCTGGTGTTCATAAATAATGCAAGAATATCTTTGCGCATTTTATGATTTACTATATGAATCAGTTTTAAACAAACTTGATAGTGAATACAATGAGAGTCATTTTTAAGAATGGAAGGCAGACTCTATATTTGGATGAAAGGGATGCTCTTTTCTCCCAAATATCTTTCACATCGACTTTCCTAAAATTATCACCATCAATCTATTCTTTAAGATAATGCACCAAAAATCCCTGTTAAAGTACACAATTTACCCATGAGAGAGAATACACTGAACTGGTAACTCGAGTTTCCCTATAGGAAATGAATCTATCATAGTATTCAGGTAATTACTGGAAGTAATGGATCATAGGATGAGTAAGCATTGATGAAGCTTAAAGGACTGGACAATTAGAGGCAGAGTGAAGAACGTGGGGTGACCAGGTGTCAGCAGGAGGGTCCGTAAGAAAGACTGTAAATGAGGGGAAACAGGAAGGACCTGTGCTGTATCCACATTTGGATAAGGTTGGTCACATGAATGATATACGTGATTCTCTTTAAACGTGAAATTAAAACCCATGTTAACTATTTCCTTTTCTTTTCTTTCTTTTTTAATTTTTTAAATGTTTTATCCATTTCTGAGAGAGAGCGAGAGGCAGTGTGAGCAGGAGAGGGAGACACAGAATCGGAATCAGGCTGCAGGTTCTGAGCTAGCTGCCAGCCCAGAGCCCGATGCGGGGCTCGAACCCACGAACCGTGAGATCATGACCTGAGCCAAAGTTGGACGCTTAGCCGACTGAGCCACCCAGGAGCCCCTTCACTACTTCCTTTTATTTGTAATTACTTATTTTAAGTGTAAAAGCAGTAAGTGAATATATTTTTATTATAAAAAATTCAAACAATCTAAATGAAAGTGATTCTCAATGATTACCCCTAGTTCCTTATTAGTCATAATCTCCTTCCAGAGTTAACTACTACTACTAGTTTAACATTTGTCTCTTTACAGTGTATTGTATTTATGTTGATATTTATATCGTCCATCTTATATATATCTTTTGGGGGTTTTTTTTACATGGATGTTATTATGATATACCTTCTGTTCTGTGACTCACTTTTTCATGTAACAATGTCTCTCTGTGATCATTCTATATCAGATATTTAAATATAACTCTCTTGGGGCAGCTGGGTGGTTAAGTCATTTTGAGCATCCAACTCTTGATATCAGTACAGCTTATGATCCCAGGGTCATGGGATCAAGCTTGTGTCAGGCTCTGCACTGAGTGTGGAGCCTGCTTGAGGTTCTCTTTCTCTCTCTCTCTCTCTCTCTCTCCCTTTCTCTCACTTGCACGCTAGCTCTGTCTCTAAAATAAATCAAAAACAAAAGTAACAACAAAAACCCCATAACCCTCCTTAAACCACTTTATAGTTATAGTAGGTAGATACACTTTTTTTAAACTCTGTTAGGCATGTAAGCTGCTTACAAGTTTTTCCTGTTACGTGCAATGCTGTAATAAACAGCCTTAAACATGCTTCCTTGTGCACGTGTGCAAGTGTTTCTCCAGAATGAACAACAAAAACTTAAATTTCTGGCTTGTAATATTTTTAACTTTAATATTAAAATTGCACTAAATTATACTGTTTTATTTTTTAAAAATTTTTAATGTTTCTTGTTTTTTGAGAGACAGAGACAGAGCATGAGAGGGGGAGGGGCAGTGAAAGAGGGAGACACAGAATCTGAAGCAGGCTCCAGGATCTGTCAGCACAGAGCCCGACACAGAGCTTCAACCCACAAACTGCGAGATCCTGACCTGAGCTGAAGTCAGCTGCTTAACCAACTGAGCCACCCAGGTGCCCCTAAATTATACTAACTTTTAAAATTGCACTCTATAATAATATGGAATTTTTTACTCTCATCTACATGTAGCACATGAGAAATTTCCTTTACCCACACACTTGCTAACAATTAAATTAAATAAAATTTTACTATCTTTTGCAATGTGATGGGTGAAGAAAGGTATTTCATGAAAGTTTGTTTTCGCATAGTAAACAATTGAAACATGAGTCTCTTTCTATGTTTATTGATAATCTGCATTACTTCTCCTGTGAATTGGCTGTTCATATTGTCTTTCTCTTTAAATTTTTTTAATGTTTATTTATTTATTTTTGAGGTGAGGGAGAGGGAGATAGAGACAGAACGTGAGTGGGGGAGGGGAAGAGCAAGAGGGAGACAGAATCCAAAGCAGGCTCCAGACTCAGAGCTGTCAGCACAGAGCCCAACACAGGGCTTGAACACATCAGCCATGAGATCATGCCCTGAGTCAAAGTCAGGCGCTTAACCAACTGAGCCACCCAGATGCCCGTTTTTTTTCTTATGGATTATGAGTTCTTTGGGTTTTGATCCATTAATTAGATATGTTACAAATATTTCTCCCCCAACCTACTTACTGTATTTTAACTTTATTTGCAATGTTTGTTACATAGAAGCTTAAACATTTGATAAGATTAAATATATCCATAATCTTTCTTTATGGATTTTGCATCTTTTATAATGTTTAAGGAGGCTTTCCCCTGATTGAATTATATCCTTCTGTTTTTCTTTTGATACTTTCATAGGTTTTAAGCTTTCGATTTATGTGGAATTTATTTTTGTGCGTGGTATAAGATAGAGATCCAACTTAATTTTTATTTAAATGGATGGGCAAATAAGATTTTAGACAATTTATTGAATTTTGTTTTGCTTCATTTTCCTCAGAAGAAGGCCTTTCCTCTTCCGCCACAGGATCAATAAATTCCAGGGAAGCACTCGGCCCTTCTGGCTGGGACCACATGAGCACATGTGCCCTGATTGACAGCTGCCCTGAGTCACATGCAATGAATATTTGGGAAAAGGTTTCAAAAGAAAAGAAGATGCTGGTCACAGAGCAGACGAGGCAGAAAGGCTGGGCAGATCCCCACCACAGCCCTAACAGTCTCATATCCTTTTGGTACATTTCTCTCTGATCCTTCGGTTTGCTTCTCTCTAGAAGGTGGTACTAGTTATCATAATAACTCACACAGAGCACTTTTCTGTGCATGGCGGTGCTACTAAGTACTTTGTAGGAGTTCCTTTAAAGATATCTCTTTGATGGAAGAAAACTTCATCAAGGGTTTTGAGACAGTTTGGAACTGAAAGAGAAGCTTGGGGGTTAAAGCTTTAAAGCCCAGTCATCCTTTTTTATAGTTAAAAAAAAAAAAAAAAGGCAGGGACATCTGGGTGGCTCAGTCGGGTAAACATCCGACTTCAGCTCAGGTCATGATCTCGTGGTCTGTGAGTTAGAGCCTCGTGTTGGGCTCTGTGCTGACAGCTCAGAGCCTGGAGCCTGCTTCAGATTCTGTGTCTCCCCCTCTGCCCTCTCTCTGCCCTTCCCATGCTCATGCTCTGTCTCTCTCTGTCTCTCAATGATAAATAAAAATGTTTAAAAACAATTTATTTAAAAAGGTAGCCATCTAACAGTCATAAGAGGCGCTTGTCAGAAAAGCTAGAGAAGGCTGTGAACCCAGCCCTGCTGCAAAACGTATATTATCTTTGACTGGCACTCAGGTTAAAAATTTAGTAAAATTATGTTTACAAAAACCATTATTAATGACACAGAAAAAGGCTTGATGACATCATACTAAAATTGGGTTTGGATTCTGGTTCTATCAATTTACATTTATGAGATTTCCGAATAAGGTGCTTAACCTCCCTCGGTTTCCTCATTAGAAAACTGGGGACACTAACAGCTCTTACCTCATACATGTCATGACTCTTAAATAAGTTACTGCATGCGTCGTGCTCAGCCCTGCACATGGAATGTAGTAAGCCAATAAATGTCAGCCATTGTTATTGTCTATAAATACAGTGAACCAAAACCTGTCTCAAAAAATTAGAAGGGAATACACAATATAGGATTAGCCAAAGAATTACTCCTAAAAGCACTGAAAAAGAAATTCCAGAAATTTACAATGAAGTACCTATCACTTTAATAAGTAGAACTAAGACTTAAACCCCTTACATTTAGCGACACCTGCTGGGAGAAAGGTGAATTCTTCAAGTCATGTACTAAGCGGCCACCCTACTGCATTCAATTCAGTAATTGACTGAGCATAAATGTGGCATCATATACTTTGCTAGATTCTGTGCAAGGTGATTTTGAGCATAGGAATGCTCAGAAAGCTTAGAGTCTAGCAACTCATCTATAAACCTCCTGTGCCTGAGAAAGCAGGAAAAAAAAAAAAAAGGACGTTGTCCCCAAGGACCTTTAAATTCTGTTCAGAAAATGAGATCTATTGCCAAGAAAAACTAAATTAAATTAAATACGCGGTTGGTATGTTATCAAATGCTAAAATGAAAGCCATCAATAATAGAGCTGTGTTGGGAGAGAGGATGAGACCAAGTAATGGACACTTGGAAAGTCATTCAAAGGGGTGAATCCAGAATTTCTTTTAATTAAATTAAAAGGCACACATCACAAGGCAGGGGGAGCTCTAGATGTCTGGAGCAAAGAAGTGATGGTGAAGTAGTATTCTAGGAAAAATAGTCCTCTGGCGCTGTATAGCATAGATTGGTTGGAGGATGGACAAGAATTAATTGGATGCTATAAGAATTAACAGTTAGGATGATAAAGTTCTGTACTGACTTGATTCCAAAGTAGGTACTCAATTGTCAACTTGGCAAAAGCGATTCTCCAGACTTTTAATCTGTGACAGACCCATAAAGAAAATATGTATTTCTATAAAAATGGGTGGATGAAGCTGTGTGCCCATAGTGAGTATGTGCTCTCACAATCAGGCAATCTCAATCACTCCATTATGTATAACTTAGATTGTTATGAAATCACACATTTAAGTACTTTTATTTCCACCTATTGAAAAATTGTCATTCTGAATTGGGAATGAGCTCAAGATATTGCAATTAAACATTTTACAAGCATCAAGAAGCAGCTATGTGTAGTTCGAACCTCATGCAGAAGACAGGGCTAGAACGGAGTCTTGACCCCCATATGAAAAATGCAATGAAGATACTTCCTTGGTCCGTGGAAACATGGATGGAAATGTTCAGAGTGTAATTGTTCTCATTGAGGCAATAGTGTGCTTAAGAAAGGATTAAACTTTGGGGCGCCGGGGTGGCTTAGTCAGTTGAGAGTCCGACTTTCGCTTAGGTCATGATCTCGTGGTTCGTGGGTTCGAGCCCCGCATCGGGCTCTGTGCTGACTGCCAGCTCAGAGCCTGGAGCCTGTTTCAGAGTCTGTGTCTCCCTCTCTCTCTGACCCTCCCCTACTCACTCTGTCTCTCTCTATCTCTCCTAGAAATAAATAAAACATTAAAAAAAAGAAAGAAAGGATTAAACTTCATAATTTTGAAACTTAGGTCATTGACAATTTCCCAAGGGATACTCTTTCTAAATATGCTTTCCTGTCCTGGTTATAAAAAAGGTATATTTTTATCTTTCCTCGGTTTATTAACTAGCAATATCTCAGGTTCATCATAGAGCGGACCATATAACCTATTGTTCAAACTGGGCAAATTTGAGAGTGAAGGGAGATGAGACAAATGCTAGGCTGGATGGACAGTGGGCATCCTCAGACCTGTGGACAGTCGGAATGTGCGCTAATTATAATCATGAGTATGCCATTATCATGAGTGGATCCCCCTGGGATTCCTCCGGGAAAGTCCACCATAAGGTGCCCTGCGCACATCCCATCTGTTCTTGTTTGGTCTCTCCTTCCATACAGGCTGGTCTGGCGTTCCTCTCACTGCTTTCCTCTGTCTTTGAAGGTTTGCTGTAACAGCCTCCTGAGCTTGAGAGGTCTGAAGCCAGCCACTTGACCTTGTGCACATCTCCAAGTCAACTGTAGAAAGCCAGCCTGTTCATTGCACTGCAGCCTCAAAAAAAAAAAAAAAATCACAAGAATTAAATGAGATAATGAGTATCAGAGTGTTTGAAAACTACAAAGTGTTACGCGAATGCAGCGACAATGCGGAGGGAGAGCCGAGGCAACCAAAAGTCCACAAAGGCAGCACATTCAGGTTCTTGAGAGGCTCTTCTGGTGAGGCAGGTTCAGTCTGTCTGCTGGGGGATAGGAGTGAGCTTCCCTGCATCACTCACGCCACGGGTCTCCGTGGTGCAAGCAAGAGACGAGGTTAATGACACTCTTCCAAATTGCAATCTACGGAAGCACGTTCTGGATATCTCAGTTCGCAGGGAGGGGGTCGGGCTGAGGATGCACTGAGAAGTGAGGGAGGTCGGAAGCCCTGCGAGAGGCTGCACAGCCCTGTCTGCAGGAGAAGGATGCCATCGACGACATGCAGGACTGCAGCGATGCGCCAGCTCCCTGCTCCCCGCCCCCCAACTCCCTGTGCTCCCCCTCCCCCACCCCGGGGGCCGGATTGCTGCTCCAGGTGATGCCCCTCAGAAGCAGGTGTCAGCTGCTTCAGCAGCTCCTCGCTGGTCGCTTGTCCTGCGCTCGTGGTTAGACACCGATGCTTCGTTCTCCGCCACAGCGCACGTCTTGTTTATTCATGCATTCATTCCTCCGCGCTCCGGGCTTCTTTGTGTGCTTCTCTTCTGTGTCACTTACTGTGTCCATTACTGAATGTCTCCCATTCAGGGCCTCAAAGCAGGGGCGCTGCTTGGCGGAGAGTGTCACCATCTAGAGTGGAACACTCCTGCCTGTGCAGAGCTGTGGTGCCAACTATTTCAGAGCCGACTGGCCCGATGACAGATAGCTGTTTATGTCAGATGCTAACACTAACAGAGATCCTACTTATGTGTGAACCGACTTTCAGCTCTTTGCCCTCAAGGTGGTCCTGTTTGGTGGATCCCTAAGCCGCACTATTTCGTGTTGTGTTAATTCACTTTCCTTTAAGATTTAGTTACATTACTATATCTCGTTTTTGCTACACTTGTAGGGGTTTGATAGTATGAGGTCTTAGCAATTTCATACTCACCACACAATTCATAGCACCGAATATGATCAAATGTGTCATCTTTGAATATGAACACTCTTTCTTTATAAAACAAGAACAAAGATAATTCTAATTCAGCTTCTACTATATCACACATGGTCTCTCATTTAATGGTTACAATGTAAATACAAAGTAGATACGATTAACTTCATTTTGCAGGTAAGAAAATGAGTCTTAAAGAGAGTAAATAACTTATTTAGAGTGATTTATTAGGATTTCAACTCACTTCTGATTCCAAAGCTCATGCAATGTCTTCTTTACTTGTGGTGACTTTCAAGTGTCTTATGCCAGCCTCTCTCATTTATCTTCCTTTTATCTCTATCTTCTCCTGAGATCTGCTTTTTTTTTTTCCACTTGGTAGTATTGTATCAGATCATATGCAATGCTATATTTATATAGAAAGTTTCTGAGACCTTGACTCTGAAATAATAGTATATATTTTTTGGTGTGTTATTTTTCAGTTCAATTTCTGTGCAAAAATATTAACTCATTGTCTATTTTCTCTCTTCCTCTACCTCAGTCTTTACCTACTTCCTCGTAACCCTCTAGGCACAGCTGGGTGAATGCTTCCAAGGAAAGATTCTGTTTGAATATTGCAGGTGGTGTGTACAGAATCACAGGTGCAGAGCCTGCTTGAGATTCCCTCTCTCTCTCTCTCTCTCCTTGTTTCTCTGCCCCTCCCTTGCTTGCTTTTGGGATTCTCTTCTCTCAAAATATATACATAACATTTTTTTAAAATTTTTATGTTTATTTTGAGACAGAGAGAGACAGAGCTTGAGGCAGGGAGGAGCAGAGAGAGAGGAAGACACAGAATCTGAGGCAGGCTCCAGACTCTGAGTTGTAAGCACAGAGCCTGACGCGGGGCTCGAACCCATGAACCATGAGATCATGACCTGAGCTGAAGTTGGATGCTTAACCAACTGAACCATCCAGGTGCCCCACATACATAACACTTTTTAAAAAGGTGGAGCAATATGAAAAAGGAAACCAGGGACCTTCTAAAAAGAGGGCAAGAATGCTGTAATACCTTCTCTTTTTTCTTTAATTTTTATTTATTTTGGGGAGAGAGAGAGAGAGAGAGAGCATAAGTGGGGCAGGGGCATAGAGAGAGGGAAACACAGAATCTGAAGCAAGCCCCATGCTCTCTGAGCTGTCAGCACAGAGCCCGATGTGGGTCTCAAACCCAAGAATGGTGAGATAATGACCTGAACTGAAGTCAGGCACTTAACCCACTGAGCCACCCAGGCGCCCTATAATCCCCTCTCTTGAAATTTTAAGTTCAGATTTTCTCTTAGTGTAGGCGGATGGCCTATGTACAGAAAGATCACCATGGGCCGCACATGGGAACAAATCTTGACTTGGGCTCGACATTGGAACCTGGAGGTTAGTGGGTAAGCTTTGGACGCCCCTCTGGACTTAAGAATGCTTTGGGAATAATGGCTGAACTATTGGTTATGAACTAATAGTTGTCCTTAGAGCCTGTAATAAATTGAATTGTGCCTCCCAGCAAAACTTTATGTTACGGTCCTAACCCCCAAGTATCTCAGAGTGCAACCTTATTTGGAAATAGGTCATTGCAGGTGCAATTAGTTAGGATGAGGTCATACTGAAATAGAGTGGACCTCTAATCCAATATGACTGGTGTCATATAAAATGAAGAAACCTATGAATGGAGACACATAGGGAGACATCTACGTGAAGAATGGAGTAATGCAGTCTCAAGCCAAATAACAACTAGGCCTGGAACAGATTTTTAGAATCTTCAGAGGCAGCACGGCCCTGCCAACACCTTGAATTTAGACTTCTGATCTCCAGGACTGTGAGACAATAACTTTCTGTTGTTCTAAGCCACGCAGTTTGTGGTCCTTTCTTGTGGCAGTCCCTCGGAAACTAATACCAAGGCCAAAGTTGAGGCGCCTCTGTGACCTGTGAGAGACTGAGATTTAGAACCAGTGGCCATCACCGCAATAGGGGATGAAATTCCTCTGATCTATGCAAAATCGTGTGGTACACCAAATGGCAGGAAGAGAATCTATCATGTCTGTGGGCTGTACGTCTGGTGTTTGAAAGATGAATGACTTCCTTTACAACTAGGTAGGAGGTAATGAGGTGAGGTGATTATATAGAATTACATCGATTGGAAAGTTGCATTTTCTCATTCATCAGAATGTTTTATTTATTTATTTTTTAATTTATTGAAGTAAAATTAGCATATGGTGTTATATTAGTTTCAGGTGTACAACATTGAACAGTTCTGTACGTTACTCAATGCTCACCACAATAAGGATAGTCACTATCTGTCACAAAAAAAACTTTATTACAATATATTGACTATATTTCCTGTGCTTTTAATCCCCCTTACCTATTTTATTTCTCTCCTACCCACCTCCTCTCTGGTACAGTAACTAATTTGTTTTCTGTATTGAAGAGTCTGGGTTTTTTGTTTATTTGTTTGTCATCAAAATACTTGTTGAATATCTAATATGAACTAAATTAGGTTCTGAGAATTCTAGGAAATGAGAATGTGGTCTAGAATGGCATAGATGAGGTTTCTGCACTGATGGTGCTTCCGAGATGGGACCCTATTTCCCCAGGAAGCTGTAAAATAGGCCATGTGTTACACGGTTGGGGATGGGCCAAAGGCATTGTAATAATCTAGAAAGCCTAATTCAGACTTGAATTTACCTCTTGATTCTTTTTTTCAAAATTTTATTTACTTTCCAGTTCATTAACGTATAGTGGATGGGCCAGCTCCACATAGGGGATGGGCCAAAGGCATTGTAATAATCTAGAAAGCCTAATTCAGACTTGAATTTACCTCTTGATTCTTTTTTTCAAAATTTTATTTTCTTTCCAGTTCATTAACGTATAGTGCAATATTGGTTTCAGGAGTAGAAATTAGGGATTCATCACTTGCATATAATACCCAGTGCTCATCACAATTACCTCTTGACTTCTAAAAGTAAAGCCATCAATGTTAGCTGTAAGGTTTGTTGTTTCTCATGTATAGATGGAGCAATGAGGTTTTGTGCTTCGTTCCCACTTCCCACCTAGTTATTTCAACATAATCAAGGAATATCTTTAAAATTTTTGATCTGGTTAGATTATATCTAATTCATCTAGGCTGATGGTTCTCATTAAGCAGCAGCAGAGTTTCATGTGGACCTTTAAAAAAGCCAAAATGCCCAGATTCATTCTTACATTTGTTATTTTTTAGCCGGAGACAAGAAGAGAGGAAGCAGACAGCTGCACTTGTTAAAGCTTCTCAGATGTGGCTAATGTTACCCTAATTAAATGTTCTTCTAAGCCTCACGTCTCAACCTTGGCTGTGCATTGGAATCACCTGGAGTGTTTTAAAACCACGAATGTCTTGGTCTCATTCCCACCTCACTCTACTGCTGTGAGCTTCTGATTTAATTAGATTGTAGTATGTCTTGGGCATCAGAATATTCAAAATCTCCCCAGTTGATTCTAATGTTCAGCAGCATTTGAGAACCACTGTTTTAAGCCAGGAAATTCATTAAGTCTTTTCCAGTTGTGGTTGACAAGATCAGAACATGGCTTTGAGGTTATTAATTTGGCCACCATATATAGAGTACATTGAAGCCCAAAGAAATTTCAGGGAGAGGACAGATAGACTGATGGAGCAGAATAACGTTAATGAGGACCTGAGGAGGAGACAGTGCAGCTGACAGTGCAGATGTATAAGTAGTAGAAGTTTGGAACTGGATTCAAAGGAGCCAGTCTGATCATTGAAAGACCTTTTTGATCCAATAGTATCAAAATGACCTGTGCAACAGAATGGATGTGTATCTTTAAACCAAATTGCTTACTACTGTCAATACCTAAGCAATTTGACATGTTATAATATAATTCATAGGCTCTGCTACTTGTTTACTATCCCAGAATGGTATTGCTGAGTTCTCAGCTTAAATCTACAAATATTTCCATTGTGAGTGGTATGAATTGTGATGTAATAACTATAAATAATCAATAAATGAGAATTAAGTAGACCTAAATTAAAGATTATAATATAATGATATGCTAATTATGGCCGTTGGCTTATGTTGGTATAGAAATTTCATAATCATAAAAATTAATTAAAATTATTTAACATTATTTAAATTTGAAAATCACTTGGAGGGGGAAGTGGGCAGTTGGTGTTTAATGGGCATAAAGGTTTGGCAAGATGAAAAAGTTCTAGAGATCTATTGCGTGACAATGTGAATATACTTAACACTTCTATACACTTAAAAATGGTTAAGGTAATACATTTCAGATGTATTTTTACCAGAATTAAACATTTTCAACTGAAAAAAAACAACAAAATCTAAACTAAAATACAAAGTATTTATATTAATTATCCTTCAATGTTGTAAAGAAAAAAATTAAATGTTTATATACACATGTTATTCCATATAGAAGTTTAGAAGATGGAAAATAGCCACTGGAAAAGAAAATGGAGAAAATATTATTTTATTACTGAGTGAAATTTTGGAAATAAAATTGTAGAATTCAGACTATAGCAGTTAGCCTCCAAAGATGGCTTACAACAAACAACACCTCTTAGAGCTCTCTCCATTGTGTCATCTCCCTCTCACATTGGATCTGGGCTGGTCCTGTGACTTGTTTTGACAGAATGTGGCAGAAGTGACACCATGAAAATGGTCTGCAACTTCTGCTTTCTCCTCTTGAAATGCCTGTTCTTGGAAACTAGCCACATGCTAGCTACCATGTTGCAGGAAAGCTTAAGGAGCAAGGTAGAGAGGGTTACAAAGAGAACAGAGGCTCATTTTAGCCACTCTGACTGGCATGAGGTGGTATCTCAGTGTGGTTTTGATTTGTATTTCCCTGATGAGGAGGGATGCTGAGCATCGTTTCATGTGTCTGTTGGCCATCTGGATGTCCTATTTGGAGAAGTGTCTGTTCATATCTTCTGCCCATTTCCTTACTGGGTTGTTTGTTTTTCGGGTGTGGAGTTTGGTGACAACTCTAGATGCTGGCAAGGATGTGGAGAAACGGGCACCCTCCTACACTGTTGGTGGGAATGTAAACTGGTGCAGATCCTCTGGAAAACAGTGTGGAGGTTCCCCCAAAAAATTAACAACAGAACTCCCCTATGACCCAGCAATAGCACTGCTAGGAATTTACCCAAGGGATACAGGAGTGCTGATGCACAGGAGCACATATACCTCAATGTTCATACCAACACTCTCAACAATAGCCAAAACATGGAAAGAGCCTAAGTGTCCATCAATGAACGAATGGATCAAGAAGATGTGGTTTATCTATATGATGGAATACTACATGGCAATGAGAAAGAATGAAATCTGGCCATGTGTAGCAACATGGATGGACCTTGAGGGTGTTATGCTGAGTGTAATAAGTCAGGCAGAGAAGGACAAATACCATATGTTTGCACATATAGGAGGATTAGGAAGAACTTAACAGAGGACCATGGGGGAGAAGAAGGGGATAAATGGTGGGGGAGAGGGAGAGAGGCAAACCGTGAAAGACTCTCGAATGATGAGAACAAACTGAGGACTGATGGGTGTGGGGGGGGAGGGGGGAGATGGACACGGAGGAGGGCACTTGTGGGGATGAGCACTGGGTGATATATGGAAACCAACTTGACAATAAACTATCTGTAAAAAAAAAACAACAACAAAAAACAAAAAACAAAAAAAGAAAAAAAAACTCCAAAGAGAACAGAGGCCCCAAGCTGACCACCCCAGCTAAACTCCCAACCAATGGCCAGCACCAGCAGCCAATCATGGGAATGAGATAATTTTGAACCTCTCTCTCATTCCAGCTCTTCAGCTGACACTACATGAAGCAGAACAACTATTCAGTTATCAGAGCATGGTAAGAAATATACATTGTTTTTGTTTTAAGCCATAAACTTTGAGATAGAGTATTATGCAGCAATAAATAGTTGAAATAATTTGCTGCTTAACACATTATTCAAATATCTAGTGACTTAAACCAGAAAATTATTGCTTCTCATGGTTCTCTGGGTTGACTGAGTGATTCTTTTGGGGGGTCTTGCCTGGGTTCTCTCATGTGGTTAAATTACACTGGAAGCCCACAAAGTTTTATGCAAGGTTGGAATATAGGGAACAAAGGCAGTTCAAAATAAAAAGACACATTTGGGCTTCAAAATTCATTCAAGAAGCAGAGAAAGAGTTCCTCAGCTGCAAACACAAGCCATTTCTTAAGAAAAGGAAGAATAAGTCCAAGGGGAATCTCAAGGGTCAAGGGGAACTACTCCTTAGGAGCAGGACTTGAACCAATTCAAGACTGCCCCTAATTCAATTCTGCCTCTAGAGTTGGAGGAAGTGGCAACATGTGCCAGCCTGAATTTCAGAATTGCTATGGACCAGTAACTGCTAGGCACTTCCCATCCCTCCTCATCTTCTTGACTGGGTATATATATTGTAATTATCTCATCCATTCTTCACCATGTAGATTGTGTATTTAGTTCACAGGGCTCTGACCCAGAACCCTCATCTGAAGAGCTCTATCTCAAGGTCAACACCTAAGGAGATCCTTGAGTTAGATGATGAGATCCAGAATTTAAACTGATACCATAATGGGAAGAAACTTTGGGAAGAGGGGGTGAATATATTTCTACAGAGGAGGTACATGAATGTTGTACCAGAAAGCTGGTGTCAGTAGACTGTGTCTAAAGAGACCATCGTCAACTCCTTCCCTCTCTACAGATGCACCACCTCTACCCCCCATCACCAGATGGAATATTCTATTACATTCATTGAATCTGGGCAACCCCTATGTCTACTTTGACCAATAGAATGTGATACAAGAAACATTCTGGGACTCCTAGTCCCAAGCCTTGAGGGGATCAATAAATTCTGCTTTCTTCTTTTTGGAACATTCATTTGAAATGTAGTCACTATGTAGAGAGGAAGCCCAAGCAACCATGTAGAAAGGCTGGCCTGGAGAACAGTGAAGACCTGTCACTGATAGCCCCAGATGACTCCCCAGCAAGAGCTGGCACTAACCACCAGGCCTGTGAATGAGAGCCTTTTAGGCATTTTGCCCTGAAGCTATTAAGCTGCAACCACATGGGAGAATCCCAAACAGGCTTCCCACTCTCAGCACACAGCCCAACGGAGGGCTTGACCTCACAGACTGTGAGATCATGACCCGAGCTGAAATCAAGAGTCAGATGCTTAACTGACTGAGTGTCCTGGTGTCCTGGCCCAATATCATTTCTGACACATTCTACTTATTAATGTGAGTCCTTGAATCAGCCCAGATTCATTGTGGGATCCATACAGAAGGGAAGCCTTAGAGATGAGATTCACTGGGGCCATATTTTGAGACAAGCAAAAATTGGAAAGAATAAAACTACTAGTTTCAACAGCATGAAGCATGCTGTGTAAATGATGGGCCATAATATAAAGTTACTTTTGCTTTCATGTCAGCCAGAAATGAAGTTCAAAATATTGGAGGCAAAATTTAAAGAAGCCACTAAACCTAGTACACTTTCCCTTGATCCAGGTATATATCCTTGTAATTTGAATAATAAGCAATAGAACACTATTGCAGAAAATTAGCGGTAACAAGTAAGGACATTTATTTTTTCAAATTGCATATATGATGTTTTAGAAACCTATTACAGAGTGGAGCCTGAGTGGCTTGGTCAGTTAGTATCCGACTCTTGATTTCGACTCAAATCATAATCTCATGGTTTGTGGGTTCAAGCCCTACAGTGGGCTCCATGCTGACAGTGCAGAGCCTTCTTGGGATTTTCTCTCTTTCTCCATCTCTCTGCCCTTCCCTCATTTGCACATGCACTCTCTCTCTCTCTCTCTCTCTCTCTCTCTCTCCCAAAATAAATAAATAAATTTAAAAAAAAGAAAACTATTCCACATAAATCTTTTAGGTATCCAAAAAACTGCTACTCTTTGGTTTCTTTATTTTACCTCATAAGATTTCATATTTTGCTAAATTGCAAATTCCTTGAGGATGGAAAAATTAATGGAAGATGAGAATGTATAAAAAGATAGTCACCATTTATCATAACAAATCTGCTAACCTTACAGCAGAACACTTATACGGAATATAAACATAAACATCAAATATTGCTACACATGGCTTAAAAGATGAAATGCAAAAACAAGTGACTGGAGTTATAATAGATGTGATGAATAAAATAATTTTTATTTATTTAATTTTTAAATGTTTATTTATTTTGAAGGGGGGGGCAGAGAAAGAGGGAGACACAATCTGAAGCAGGCTCCAGGCTGTGAGCTGTCAGCACAGAGTCCAACGTGGGACTCAAACTCACGAACTGTGAGATCATGACCTGAGCCGAAGTCGGGTGCTTAACTGCCTGAGCCACCCAGGTGCTCCGGTAATTTCGAATAAGGTAATGCATGCTAAATTTTTTTCTTAGTTGTTTTAGATAAAACACCTGATGTGTGGAGGGTTTAATCCTGATAATTATGTTTGGATTTGTGGATTCCTAAGGGGTAAAAATTTCTATATTTGAACATTTAGGGAATTGTGTCTGGTAAATAATAGGATTAATAATAGGATATTTTGACATTCCTATAATTGCCTCAAATTTGTTGATTCATGAGAAAGACTCACAAGACTCAATAGCAAGTTGTACTTTTGGCTACAATTTATTACAGCAATGAATACAGAAGCAAAATCAGCAGGAAAAGATGTACTGGTGGAATGCGTGTAGGCCAGGAAGTCTTCTGACTCTTTCCTTATCTGAGCCCACATGGGATGTGCTGTCACTCAGGCAGAGAGCTCAGTGACACGAGTGGGGTGTCTATGCCCAGGAAAGTCCATTCAAATCCACGATCTGAGGCTTTCATGGGGAGCCCAACACATAGGCATATCCTGCTATTCAACCAGCCATGGTAACTGAAACTCAGACCCCAGCAATGAAAATAGGTAAACCTTTTGAATCTTGCTGTTTGTGCAAATCAACCTGACAGGTTTGTATAGCATGATTCACTGCTCCAGATTTAAACAACAAAATCACCAATCACTTATATAAAGAACATTCCAAGGGCCACTTTCCCAAAGGTTGGCCAAGAATCCATTATGATTCCCTATATATAAATATATAATATAGGAAATGTGAATGGAAAAAAACAGATTTCAAGAAAAGATCTTTAAAAATTACTAATTTAGGCTACAATGAAATAATATAGTGTATGAAAACACTTCTAACAAACGTACATTTAAAAACTTTACTGGGGTGCCTGGGTGGCTCAGTCAGTTGAGCATCTAACTTTGGCTCAGATCATGATCTCACAGTTCATGGGTTCAAGCTCTATGTTGGGCTCTGTGCTGATAACTCAGAGCCTGGAGTCTGCTTCAGATTCTGTGTCTCCCTCTCTCTCTGACCTTTCCCCTCTCATGCTCTGCCTCTCTCTCAAAAATAATAAAATAAAACATTAAAAAAAAAACCCAATACTTAAACCACAATTGGAAAGTCAACACAAAAACTCAAATAGTAGCAATATGCAACAATCTTCTAGAAGCTATTGATGCATTAATAAATTCTAGAATACAAGCAAAAAGTATACTTTATAAAAAAACGCTAAATTTATTTTATCTTTATTACTTTGAGATGATATATTAAGTGAAATTAATGTTACAGCAAAAGAGGGCAAGAAATAGAATTCAGGGTAACAAAGACTTTAAATGATCAAAGGCACTGAGAAAGTCTTTAAAGAAAAATAAATTGTGTTATAATTGGCATTAAATAAACAACAGAGTACATTGATATTTATGCCAACTTTTCTACATAGAAAACACTAAAAATATTAAGATTTATCTCAACTCTAAATGACAAGGTTTGTCCTAGCTATGAACCAAAATTCAGTTTCAAAATCAATTCTATTCCTATACTGGATGCAAAAGCACTAATATTAAAAGAAGGGGTCACTTGGGGCACCTGGTGGCTCAGTCAGTTAAGGGTCTGACTTTGGCTCAGGTCATGATCTCACAGTTCATGCGTTTGAGCCCTGCATCGGGCTCTGTGCTGACAGCTCAGAGCCTGGAACCTGCTTGGAATTCTGTGTCTCCCTCTCTCTCTGCCCTTGCCCTGCTCACGCTCTCTCTCACTCTCAAAAATAAATGAACTTTAAAAAATTTTTTAAAAAAGAAAGGGTCACTCTATCAAGAGAATATCATGGCTTTCTCAGTGTCAGAATCCATAAGTAATTTGCAGAATTACTGTAACAGTGTGAACATTTCCAATTTAAATAAGATACTGATCATAGTGAGGAAGGTGGTTCGGATGGACAGCAACATACAACTCTTTTCCTAAAATGCATTTTAAGTCCTATTGTAATATAGTAAAAATGATTTAATTGAATTATCTTTGACATAAAACATTATGTAAGTATAAGGCATACAACATATTGATTTGACACATTTATATTGCCTAATACAGCAAAATTTTGAGAGATAATTGCCTGGATGCACTCTGTAAACTTTCTTTTACTATTACAGAATATATGTAACTTTGCCAAATTTTGTCACCAGTGGAGAATGTGGCTCCTCAAAATGAAAATTTATCAAAAATGACATCATGTCTACAATGTCTCAAGAATGTCCAATCTAATAACTTTTTCTGTAGGAAAAAAATTGGAGCAATGTTGAAACTATCAAAAAAATTTTCCTATCTACAAAAGGAAAAAGCATAATAATTTTATAACAAATCATTATATACTAGTGACATTGAATCCCTCATTACTGCAAATAAAACTTGGATGTCATGGTAATTGACTTTATTTGCTTGAGATATACAGAATAACTTCACTTTTGTTGGTAAGTATTGTCATCCCTTCTTCCACTCTGACAACCTCACCTGCTATGCCCATATCCATGACAGCTCCAACTTAATTCTTTGATAGGCTTAATCTCCCAAACAAAACAGATAGGGTTTTCTTCAGCAAAACTCTTAGAAAATAAAAAAGTTCAAGAGTAGTTGTGCTTGGGGTGCCTGGATGGCTCAGTTGGTTAAGCATCCAACTTCAGCTCAGGTCATGATCTCACAGTTTGTGGGTTCGAGCCCCACATTGGGCTCTGTGCTGATAGCTCAGAGCCTGGAACTGCTTTGGGTTCCATGTCTCCCTCTCTCTTCCCCTTCCCCACTCGTGCTCTGTCTCTGTCTCTCTATAAAGTAAATAAACATTAAAAAAAAAAAAAAAAAGAATAGTTGTGTTTGTTGTTAGCTGGGTGGGGGCAGTGGAGAAGAGTATCTCCCCTAGGAATCAGAGCCTGGACTTTCTTCCAAAAAGTAGCAAGGGGGGTGGAAAAGTGTTGCTTCCTCTTTTGATTCTGATATAGACAGCATTATAGATTCCCCCCTGCACAAAAATATTTAGCTCATCTCCCTACCAAAATTCCATCACAACAATAGATATGATATAAAAATGTGGCAACTGAAGAAGGATACCATCAATGGAACAGAAATTTTGAAGACTTCCTGCAAGATAGAAATATTGATGAAGCACTCAGTGAAGAGAAGCTAGGAACCAAAATAGATTTAGCCCTGAAAGAGGCCATTCATGGAGATTTGAGCTATTTGTCATAACAGTGCCCTGGGAGAACCCGCAGCCTCTATAAACAGGCTTAGGAACACCCAAGGTCATGATAGAACCTGGCGCTGGGTAGTCTCTGCAACTCACTCACCCACTGCCCGGACAGACGGAGCATACAAACAATGGCCAGATCACATTTATCACTAGAACTCTGATCCACAACCTTCCCAGGAAGCCACTCTCTTATCTACAGTAACCAGCCCAGGAAGCCAGCCTGCTAGAAGTCAGACTTGGAGGAAGTTGGACCGCTATGTTTAGTAACAATCCAGGAAGTGAAATAATAACTTCTGTACCAATGGGCTCAAAATGGCTAGGACTGGAATCATAATTGACCGTCTCCCTATTTTTTGGTCCCTGTTTAGGACAAACCAGAGAAAGCTAAGTACACATCCTCAACTAGTCCCGTAGGATGCCCCACTTCTAGGTAGGTAGCCTGCTTACAGTTTCCCCAGTTCAACTGTGCCCCCGTTGGGGCACATCTGAAGCTTTTTCTCTCTTTTTATTATAAATCTCTCCCACTCCTCTGACTGCCTTAAGTCTCTGCCAAAACATATGTGCTGGTGGCTGACTCCCTTGCAGCTCTGAATTAAATAGACTTTGCTTTTCTCATGTGGTTAGTCTTCATTTAATTGTGCAACCCCAAAACAGCTTTAGAAGAAAAATGGATGCCTGCTTCGGAAAACTCCCATCTGAGGACCCAAAGACGTGGATGAAAGCCCAAATGAACTTTCAACTCTACCATCAGCCCCGTGGGAATAAAAGTAAAGACAGCTGCACCCAATACTGGATGCGATACAGTCTCCACCTCAGAGAAGTCTCCTTTTGACAACTGAGGGCTTCATCCTGCCCGCTCACTATCCATGAAGGCACCATGAAGGAGCTTCCGGCTCCTTGCCCAGCCTGCCCACACACCTGCACAGCCTTGGACCGGCCGTGCCTCTAAGACTATTCCATGATTTGTAATTTCCCCTTCAATACTTCATCTTGCAAAGTATGATATGTGAACAAAGTATGAACACTTGAGAATTGGTTGCTTGACATTTGGAGTATATTTACTCTAATCAACAATACACACTCCAGAAGTACTTAGTTCACGTTTGAAACACTCTAATCAGAAGACCTCACTCCAGAGGGTACTGCCAGAGAATTCAACTGTTTCTATCTGCCCAATGAGATTGTCCATCAGCAGAGGAGCCGTTAGAATTCACTGTGTATTGTTAAAACGAATACTGTTCAAGTTGTGTGATTTTCTAGGAAATATTGCCCAGGAACGTTTGCTCCCACATGCACTGGAGTACAACAATCAATTCAGCACAACTGCCTGTACTCTCTAAAACTCTTATTCTAGGGTTCCAAATAAGACCTGGTCACACTGCTTCGCAGAACCACCTTAGCAGACTAGATCAGCTAAATCCTACTGCCAGAATTCTTCATATCCAGTGAATCTAGTATGCAAGGTAGTCACTGAGCTTTTAAAAGCAGATTGCATGGCTATTACTGTGCGTGCTTGCAAAAAGCTGTTTGCATAGCATAATTCAACCTGAATCTTGTTTTCTCAGTAACATAGCCTGGCAGTAAGGTTGTGTAGTGATCCTCTAACTCTCTTCCACCTTATCACAGGAGACTACTGACATGTCCCGAAAAGAACCTATCTCAAATGGACAGATTAGCTGAGACCAGTTTAAGTCAAGGGGAAAGGGTTACTTTCAAACCATATCTACACAACGTCTGAGAAAATCTATCCCATTTATCAATTGATCAACTTTGTCAATTTATGAAAATTAGTAGAAAAACAAGGTTTTCAGGCAGTTGAAAAAAACACATAGGTTTCTTTTAGCATTACTATGAGGATTAAATCAAATAACATGCATTAGGTGCTTAGCGTATGTTGGATCTGTCAGTTGGTAAGTTCTCTGAACAAATTTTTAAAAATTCCTCCTAGGTGGTAGGCACTGAAGCTATAGCAGTGAACAACAGAAAAAGACCCTGCCTTACCGAAGTAGACATCTAAGGACGGAGACACACTCCCTACAAATAAATATACAATACCAGGGAGAGGTATGTGCTCCAAATTAATACACAGCTGGCCCCTGGATGGACAGGGATGAGGAAGGAGTGGTTGCTTTAACTGGACTGTTTGGGGAGACCTGCCTGTGGAAGTCACATGTGAGCAGGGGTCTGAATGATGGGAGGAAGCACATCACTGCAACATCTGGGGAAGAGTGTGTCAAGTGGCCAAAGCAGCGAATGTAAAGACTCTGAGGTGGGAGTGTGCTGGCATGTTCAGGAAGAGCTACATGGCAGATGGGGCCCGGGAACAGTAGAAGGAGTCTGGAAGGAAATGAGTGAGGTCACGGCTGGCCAATTTCTATAGGGCAGGAGGCCATGGTGAGGAGTTCTGATTGTGCCCTAGATATTATAGAAGGGCACTGAGGAGTTAGAACAAAGAAGAGGCATGATCTAGTTTACATTCTTAAAAGACCCATTCAGGGCCACCTGGGTGGCTGGGTTGGTTAAGCATCTGACTCTTGGTTTCAGTTCAGGTCATGGTCTCACAGTTTCATAGGTTCAAGCCCCGCATTGGGTTCTGTGCTGGCAGCACAGAGTCTGCTTAGGATTCTCTCTCCCTCTCTCTCTGCTCCTTCCCCACTTGCACTGTCTCTGTCTCTCACAAAATAAACAAATAAACCTAAAAAAAAATTTCCACTCAAAGACACTTGAGGAGTCCAGGGAGAGAAGACTGGTTTGACCCAGTGTGTTAGCAGTGGAGGAGATTTTTAAAAGTCAGATGCAATGTGAAGGTGGAGCTGAGTTGTCTACGGACTAAATTTGAGATGTGACAGAAAAGAGAAATTAAAAATATCTTTAAGATTTGGGGCCTGAGCACAGAGATGAAAGGTGGTGTCATGTATGAAGATGAGTGGATAACAAAGTAAATCTGCTGTGAGTGGAGGGGAGTGATAATCCAAACACCAGATCTGGATGAGGGGGTTGCACGAATTCTCTGCAATTAGCATTAAAGCCTTGGTACAAAAAAAAACTGACCATTCAGATTTCACAACAGTCAGAAAAGGAGACAATCTGGAAGTGAAATGACCAGTGCACTGGGTCCGAACAGGGCTAAAGCAGAAGTAGTTTGACCAGGTCTCTGATGAGGAGGAACACAAATTACTATTTAAACTGCACTGTGTGTTAATTGTGGTTTAGACAATACGTATATGCCTGGGACACAGAAATTAGCATGGTAATATCCCTTGAGCTCCTTCCCACCTCCTCAAGAGGACTCTGCAGGGGTCTGCTGTCCTCCTGGGCCTTTTTGGTATCAATCAGGGTAATCGATGAAGAGAGGATTTGGCAGGAGTTGAGAAAAGAGGCAAATTTACATTGGAAAGGGCATGAGCCTGCAGAACAAATCCTAAAGCCAAGAAAGGGGACAAGATATCTGAGGGCAGAAAAAAAGCAGTGTGAAAACGACACAGTAGCCCTCGGTGAATTTCCGACCGGAGACAGCTCGGAGTGCTGAGCTGCTTGCCTTCTGTGAGAATATTCGTATTCTAAAAGCTATTTTTAGTGGCTCTGTGCCACGGGTCCAAAAACGTGACTCATTTTTTATTTGTTTATGGGTATCTTTTCAAGTGTTGTCACCATAATAAATTGAATTTATAGAAAAATGTGAAAAATTCAAAATAAAACTACTGCTTCTCAAAAAGAGGTTATAACCTGCAATGACTCTCAATTAAATATATTCTAAGAGCTTGAATAATTTCAAGACATGGAAATAAAAGCTTCAGTAGAATTTTAGGCTTGCTATTATGTTCTGCTATGCTATTGTAAAGTTATTGAAACACATGAACAGACAAACGAGAAATAGCTTAGAAATCAGGAATGTTCCTACAAAATAATCAAGAAGCTTTCATTCGGGTTTGCCTTAAGAAGAAAACAACAGGGGCGCCTGGGGGGCTTAGTTGGTTAAGCGTCCGACTTTCGCTTAGGTCATGATCTCGCGGTTCGTGGATTCGAGCCCCGCGTCGGGCTCTGTGCTGGCTGTCAGCTCAGAACCTGGAGCCTGTTTCAGTCTGTGACTCCCTCTCTCTCTGACCCTCCCCTGCTCACACTGTCACTCTCTCTCTCTCTCCTAGAAATAAATAAAACATTAAAAATTCAAAAAAAAAAAAGAAGAAGAAGAAGAAAAGGACAATAGCTAATGTTCACTGAGCACAAAGTAAGTGCCAGGCACTGTGTGAAGTATGCCTGCTTTGTGGATGAAAAAAAAGAACCCAGAGTTCACACAGGTGAGAAATAATGCATCTTGCATCCTTAGTCACAATGCCAAATTGTGAAATTCTTTCTGAAAGAAAAAGATTCCTTCTCTTTCCATACCAACTTGAATAAAATTCAAAAAACAAACCAAAGCAAAAACAAAGCCTTCACCATTTATCAGCCAAAATTATATTTTGCAAACTACCGCAGTAACTTTACCAATAGATGGCAACATTGGCACAGAAAAGTCTGACCAACACACTACGAATGACCCTTACAGAAAATTCTGGAGCTGAAGCAACAAGCAGCTTTTTATGGCTTTTTCAAAGAAGACTTTTGCTCTTGTTTACATAGTGACGCTGTTGCTTTATTACTTTATGATTTCTCTCTAAGCTCCAAACATTACATTTAGACTTTGAGCAAAGGAAAATTTTAGAAACTTTAAATTTACAAGATTTCTGAAGTAACATTTTGGTTGGACTTCCTTTATCAGAGAGAAACTGAAATAAAAAGAAAAAAAACATTTGTTTATATATCATTTTAAAAACTTTTAAAACATTTCTTTTTACTTCATTTACTTAAAATATTAAAAATTTTTTTTTAATTTTTGAGAGAGGAAGAGAGAGACAGAGCATGAGAGGGGGAGGGCAGAAAGAGAGGGATACACAGCAGAAAGAGAGAGAATCTGAAACAGGCTCCAAGCTCCAAGCTGTCAGCACGGAGCCCAAAGCGGGGTCTCAAACCCACAGGGCACGAGATCATGACCCGAGTTGAAGTCGGATGCTTAACCAACTGAGCCACCCAGGCACCCTTCTCATTTACTTTTAAAAGAGAAATGAAACACATTTTCCCCCAGGATTGAAGAACTATAAAATCACAGAATGTAAAGGCTAGAAGGTAATTAAATTTTAAATCCCTTACTCTATTGAAGATTTACTGAGACGAAGCACAATAAAATAGGACAAATAAGATCATTTAATAGAAAATTCTGTAAATCAGTGGTCTTACGTAAGTATTGTTTGTTAAATATCTACCTGCCTGATTGTCCCAAGGTACCTGATTTTATTGTCCAAACTTTATTTTCCACTGTGTTTAAAACTACTTTGTAAGAACACACATATTAACATTGCCATAAATATTTCAGAGTCACTGCACCAAAATTAAAGGAAACTTCTCTAAGCAGCTTTATTTTAGGACTCAAGTACTAATTTAAATGGAATTATCTGCTGTTAATACCTGTCACGATTTTGTAAATCATGAACAAGTTTAGGCAGAGAATATCTCCTTTGACTCAGGAATAATTTCTTTTTAGCTGACTATACCTATTTTGAGCTCACTCATTCTGCCATTTTCATTACCTGTGTTGGTGCCACCAAATGATAAAGTTGTAGAGTAGCTGGTCAGTTTCAAGCATAATCGTATCCAGTGATTAATCTTCCAGAGTAGATGGCAGGGAACTTGTGTCTGGGTGTGATTTAATTTGTTCATTCACTAGTTTCATTTATTCACTCACTCATTCATTTATTCATAAATGTATACCAAGCACCTCAATGCTAGGGCTGCGGGGTTGAAGATAACTGTTAAAGTCCCTACCACCAAGGGAAACTTACATTCTGAGTGACTTATAATAAAAGCTAATATTTAGGTCAAGGGTAAGACATATTTGCTGTGATAGTGACATTACACTGGGTGCTTTAAGCAATGCTCTAATCTTCCCAATAAACTTATGAAGTTGGCACTGACATCAAGTGAATTGTGAATTGGCTTGATATCTTAATAGCTTGATGCTTCGACCTTAGAAAAGAGTATGAAATTATTTCTCGGTTGCCCAAAAATGCCAACTGGATAAGTAGGATTGTCTATGCTTTAGGTCACACTGATTTTATCCATCAATGAAAATGTATTGAACTCTGTGCTGATACCATGCTATAAATTAGTTAAGAGGTATGAAATCAGTCTCTGCCCACAAGGAACATATCCTCTGGTGATAGCACTTGTATTCATTTGTATTCCCTAATTCAAAATGGCATCTGTTAAGGAAGCTTCCAACCCATCTTCTTTCTGCTTATTAAGATTCTTACAAAAAAAGAAATATATGGGAAAAAAAGAAACATATGAACGCTTACAATTAACACTAAAAACACTAAAAATTAAGATTAAAAGAAGTTTACCTTTATTGCACTGGATGATCTGGGTTGAAACACCTTGCCCATGACACAGGAAACTGAACAACATAATACCTTCCAAACCCTCTGCCCCTGAGCCAGAAATGCAAGGCCCAGCTAAAAGGAAAACCAGGCATCTCTCTCTCTCCTTTGTGGCTGTTGATTTTTTAGACTCCCAAATTGCCATTCCCACCTCTACCCGCCATTTCCATGCTCCTTTTAGTGCCTTTGTTTTTATATCTATTTAGGGACTACGACTTGAGGAAGACAATTAGACACGGAGGGAATGCACTGAATCTAGGGATGTGTATTACTTTTTTCCCATAATATTTAGCATAATCTCTTCCCATGGCGTTCTCCCTTGTGTGCGTGTCTGTGTCCGAACTCCCCCTTCCAGCAAGGACACTGATCACATTGGATTAGGGCCTCACCTTTCTTCACCATGATTCCATTTAACTTACTTCCATGTGCAACAACCTCATTTCCAAACATGATCACGTTCTGAGGTGCAGGGGGCTAGAACTTCAGTATATGAAGGGGTAACACAATTCCATCCAGAAGAGGTAACTTACTGAATCTTAACCTTGAAAGAGAGAATAGAACAAAGCTAAGGCTCTATCTGGTAAAGAAGCAGAAGTCATGTTTACTGATCTGGCCAGGAGGATGTTTGGTCAATTATGTGGTTTGGAGAATGTTGGGTTTTCTCTGTGCTCAGGCATGACTACAGAGCAAACTTGTTTTTCTCCTGATCCATCAGGTCCCAGATGGCCTTGCCTGGTGCCGATGTTCTGTGAAACTGTTTTTGTTCAACAGAAAGGGACAAAACTTAGATGAGAGTACCAGTTCTGAATGCTAGCAAAACCGAGACCTAATTGGTAGTACCCAGCCAGCTCCCTGCTACCAGGCGGCTGCTCTCTTCATTCCCACTTTACCATTTGATCAAGGGCAGAGGAAATGAGGTCACAGGACACTAACTTACGATTTCAAGATCTTCACTGTGGCCAAAATTTGCTGATTAGGAGGTTTTCCAGAGAATGTAGTGCCTGATTCCCTATTTGAACTGTTTAAGACTTCAAAGTTAGCTCTTATATAACTCTCCTTTGAACAGTCTGAAGTTCTTTTTTTTTTTTTTCATTCCTTCCCCAAAAGCCAACTTTACCCTAGTTGAGAAATTGCCCATAGAAAGACAAACTAGCAAACGGACTTTCAGAATATATGAAGTAGTCAATCCCTGTGTTTTATATATAAAAGCAGATTCCATCCCATGGAGAGTCAGGGGCAGAGGGCTATGCTTACATCTTCAGATATATGGAGCTTTCAAAACTTATATATTTTTGTTTCATTAAAGAAGTTCTGAATTACTGTGACAGTGAGAATTTTTTCTTTCTAGTGTTTCAGCAAGGGTGAAGGAATAGATGCTAGGCTTGGTCATTGTTGAGAAACTTTAAATCAAAGCTGTACAAAGCTCCAGATTTATCAGTTGCCAAAAGCTATATAAATCTATTCTAGATTGAATTGGGAGAAGGAGTTTAATTTTATTACTAAGTGCTGAACCCGCTGTCTCATCATGTTTCATCTATAGATTGGACAAAAATATAATTCTGACAAAAGTCTCTGGTTTGATCATGAGATTTATCAGCATCGAAAATTTTAGGTACAATGGCCAAGTGTAGGATTAAAGAACGTATAATCAAGGCAAGGTTTCTGCAGTAAATTTCATTGTACATTGAGTTGTGCTTAATATTCCCTTTATGTACATACATATATATGTATAGTGAATTTCATGAGGCACTAAAAATCAGTCCTGAGGCTTATTCATTTACGTTGTATTCCTTTCCCATTATTGCTAATTAAGGAATTAAGGACTGGTACCAACTCTAGTAAGATATAAAATAATGGCTTGTCTATTAATCCCACCGCCTCCCCCCCCCCCCCCGCCCCCCCATCCCTCTAAGGAAGTTCTATGAGTTTAGAGAAGCCAAGTTGCTTATTTTAATCTTCTCAAATGTACTTCTGTGGCTAATGAATTTAAATTCCAAAAAATAAAGCAAGATTCTGCAAAATCCTAACCCCTTCCCTTCTGGGCTACACTTTAACTTATTTTTTAATTAATTAATTTTAAAATTGAGATAAAAATGATATATAACATTATGTGACTTCTGGAGAGCCAGCTTTAAAAATTACTTCTTCCTTTTTCTCTTCCTGCTTTTTTCTTTCCTTCCCCTCTTATCATAATCTACCTGCCTTGTGCTATATTTCTTGAAAGTCAGTCTAGAGACAGGAATTAATTTAAAAAACCAAACTGATGGTGGAAAACAGCTAAGGATGTTAGCACTCCTTTAAACATTTTTCTCTCTACTTATTTATTGGCTCAAATACTATGTTTCATAGGTTCGTGTAATTCCAAATTTCCAAGGTAAGTTCAAAGACGTTATTCAGAAGCCAGCGTCTCTCCTTTTATTATTCTAACTGCATAAACTTGGCTCTGTTTTGTGCTGACAAGATCATGGCATAAGGTATCTGGGTGACCTGTTTCTTCATCCATGTCCAGGGAGAAAAGCTGTCCATACTGTATTGATAGTTCTATTTTGATGCTTCCCTTCTTGGTAGTAGATCTGTTTAAAACGTCAAATTGATTCAGACATAGTTTTCAGCAGGCAGACTGCCTATACCACCAGAAGGCCCACTTGGAAGGGAGCATTCAGAATTGACTATTTTGTAATTGGCCAGAGTCCCATCCTTCCAAAAAAGATTTATTTCTGTCAATATACGATCACTGGGCTCTGGCACTAAATCTCCTATGGAACCGTGAAGGGAAGGAAGAGTTAAATTTTGCTACTTTTCATCTCCTTTACCAGTGTTGAATTTTAAACCAATCTACCAAAAATGCCTAGTAGTTAAGTAGCAAAATCAATTTTTCAAAGGTGAGAAGAATAAATTTTTAGAACACTTATTTGCTTTTTTTTTTTTTAATTTTTTTTTTCGGGGGGGGGGTGGTCCGGGGAGAGGAGAGGGAAAGAGAGGAAAAGAATCTTAAGCAGGCTCTCTGCTCAGCATGGAGCCTGTCACCAGCTTGATCCCAGACGCTGGGATCATGACCTGAACCGAAATCAAAAGTCTGATGCTCAACTAACTGGGCACCCAGTTAGGTGTTAACTAATTAGCACCCAGGCACCTCAGCATTCTTATTTCACAGGAAAACTGAAGGAGGAGATTATTTCCCCCCTTTCTCATCCTAAGAAACTGGATTCTGTCTTGTGCTCTGTGGCTTCAGGGATATTTTTATTGCAGAACAGGGATATATTCTATTGTAGAAGACTCTCAGAATTATCCCTTTCCTTCTGCACCAACCCTTTTGTTCTGGGATAATGGCCCATTGAGGGAGGCTGCTAGTCTGGGTGGAGGGCCAGGACCAGCCCAATGAGAAGGCAGATTCTTTCCAGACCCTGAGGAGGAATAAGCGGTTTGAACGGGTTCATGATGGGTGGGCACTTGTGCCCCAAAGGGGCATAAGACCTCCCTTATAGGGTGGCTCATAACTGACAGAGGGACTGTCATACTGGTGTCAAGGAGTGTGCACTTATTCTCTTTCCTGATGTTTCCTCCTATGTGGGGAGAACTCGGCAGAAGTCGAACACCTGATCTCTCTCCATACCTCCCAGTACGGAGAGAGGAAGCAAATGCTCTCCTGAGTGAAATGGGAGGAAGATGGGCCTGCACCCCCAGCCCTTCTCCATTGTTTTCTGCTCTGCTTTGCTGCTCTGCCCCCATTGGAGGGGATGGTAGTGGCCTGGGGCAGCCTTGGCTGGGGGAGTAAACCAGTCTCCTTGGGTGGGTGAACCAGTCGAGCTCTGGAGTTTACTATCAGCAAACTCTTTGACCATTGACGTAGCTTTATTCGTATCTAAAGTAGCATTTTGATCTCCTTGACGTAGCTTTATCCATATCTAAAGTAGCATTTTGATCCCCTGCACATTCCTGCATCTCGCAGTTGGTCCTGAACTCAAGTGGAGAGAGAGGGAGGTGCTATGTACTGACCTTTTCAGATATGAACAATGGCCTTGCACCCTGTGGTTACAGAGCCTTCTGTCCACTTGGAACAGGCATTCAACCATTCATTCATTTAGCAAACTTTCACTGATATGCTAGGCACAATTGGCAGCAGGGGAAACATGGCAGATGGGTGTTTCAACCGTGGCAATGATGTTGTGCAGACTAGAAACCTTTTCAGTGTTTGAGGGCATCATGGTAGTCTTCAGATCCCTAATGTCACTCCCAAAATATGACTGATACATTTAATTTAGAATAAACAATGCAACCTTTCTCACATGTAAGTACTATAGCTGGTGTTCATAACTGCCACTAATAATTTAAATTTGTTTTTGAAAGGATAGCTGTTATTGAGACATGTGGAGGGTAGGATGGGAAGGGAAAAGATTATGCCTTCTCTCAAGCTGTATGGCAGTTATATGGACAGTGTAAAAGTTGATCATCTTTTTTCAACAAAGCTACTCTATTGCTTGGGGGAAAAATCCTAAACCTCAAGTAAATTAGTTTCAAATAGAAAAAGGTTGAACATTAAAATAAAATAAATAAAATAAAATAATAAAATAAAATAAAATAAAAGGTTAAATGTAGTTCTCTGTTATACCCATACAAAAAAATGTTTAATTTACTGTAGAGAGAAACATATCCAAATATTGTAATTCAATGGTTTCTGATTTAATGTAATCTGTAAATAGCTGGGTGGCCAAATACCGTATTTCTGAGGAGTGAATATTATTTAATGTGACACAGTAACAACAGAAAAAAAACTATCACCGCCAAGACCTTTGAAAAAAATCATTGTAGTTCTTGCAGCTTGCTCACTTCAATCTCCAAGGAAGAAGATTTGAAGGTTGAAATGCTAACAATTATTATTATTCTCACTTCTAGTTCTTGTTTTTGACAGGGCTAAATGCCACAAGCTTAAAATATTTCCATTTTCTCCTCCTTCATCATGTTTGCCAAATCCAAAAGTGGTGTGCAAGAAATAGCTTTGTTAAGATTTTTTTTTAATATGTGGGGCGGGGGGAGACCCATCACCATGCCAATTCTCACCATGTGCTAATCACAGAAAGTTGGGTTTAATTTTCATAACAGCTATCACAAAACTTGTTCCCTGGCAAGGAGCTCTGGCTCTCAGCAAAGTCATGAAGTAGGAAAACACTCTTTTTGGTCGATCCAGTTCAACCTTTCTATTGCCTGGGCCCCACCACACCCTGTATTCCAATGTGGTTTCCCTATTTCCCTGCTAGGCAATTCCAAATTTAGGATTAGTGGTTCTCTTCTGGTATAGTTTTAATTTTAAGAACATGCAAATGAGAAATTCAAATGAGCAGGATGAGATATATGAAGAGGCTTCCATATAATTCTATGTCTACACCCGTAGTATGATGTCACACTGTGCCACAATTTGTTCACATGTCTGGCTCTCCCACCATGTTAAGAAACATGCAGGCTCAGGCTCGCTCTGACATCTGTAACCTGCATGCCCAGTTCAGGTCATGGCGCACAACAGGCGATTCATTTATTTTTAATGAATTAGTAACGGATGGCTATTTTCACTTTTGGATGTTTTGACAACGTATGAGCTGTTTCCTTTCACCTAAACTGCGACCTCTGATTCCTTTCCCGAAAGGATACATTTGAAAGTTAAATCGGAGTGAGCAGAATGGAAATGTAATTTCCATGGGGTGCAAACATAGAAAACAAACTTTATTCTTTCTCTCCATTGCCCTGACCGACCTGTCCTATAAGGCTATTTCTTCTCTGCCTGTTGGATAAAATTGAAGGCAAGCCTCAAGAATCTTATAACTCAGAAAATAAAAACTAGATCTCTAGTGGGTACCTGGGTGGCTGAGTCTGCTAAACACCTGACTTCAGCTCAAGTCATGATCTCACGGTTTGTGAGTTTGAGCCCTGCTTTGGGTGAGCCCCACTTCTCTCTGTCTCTCAATCTGCTCTCTCTCTCTCTCTCTCTCTCACTCCATCTCCCTCTTTCTCTCTGCCCTTGCTCACTGGCACCCCCTCTTTCATTCTAATAAAAAAAATAAAGGTAAATAAAAAAATAAATAAAATAAAAAGATGCCCAGTTACTTCTAATCCTAGTAACAACTTTATTTCAATCATCACATATCTAGTTCCATGTGTTGTAAAAACTCCAAACTTTATTGAGTAAACGCTTCCTTCTTACCCAGCCCAGGCTGCCTTTGGGCTGGAAACCTGCCATGAGAAGAGGGATCTGGTCAGTTTGCTTTCTATTTCCTTGAGCTTCTTTCTCCTTTCTGCCAACTGATCTGAGGTTCTAACTCAAGATGGGCTATGGACATTCCAAGTTGACTTTTTTGTTTGAGTGTTCCTATGGGGTCTCCAGAGACCTTTTATGAGATTTCACATTTCATAGCCCCTCACATGGATGAAAGCACTCCCAACTGATCTGTTGTGACAACCTCTTCCCTTAGCACCAGAGCCGATGTGTTCCCTTGACCTGGTACTGATGGGATTACCTCACTTAGTGAAGTAGGGTCTATGTAGGGCTCCTTCCAAATGCATCGGGGATCACTTTCCACTATCCACTTGGTCCATGGTATGCCCATGCATCCTTGATTGTACCACCTTCCCAGAAGGGCCCAACTTCCTTTCCTGTCTCCACAAGTGGTTTCAGTTTAGCCCTTTAGCTTTGGCTTCATAGGTATGGCTCAAATCAATTCTTAAACTCTGAAATACCCATCACGCTTTCCAAGTATGTCTTTGAAATCCTTGTCACCAGCTTAAGTAAAGAAGAGGCAGCCCTTTCCCATCCCCAACATGTAGGGTTGGGAGAGGGAAAGAGCCTCAGCTTACCAGCATTTTTTCGAAGAAACTCTTCAACCTCCACTTAGAATACCCTTTAATGAATGTTAGGATGGGAGGGGTCATAGAAACAGCTTCTGATCTCCAGCTTGGCTAGCCCTGCATGGGAGGTGCAATGCCTCACTGGGGAATGTGGGTACATTCTCCACCTATTATTCTCTATCCAACCTTTTGAAGCGATAGCCAAAAGTGTCCCATTTTAATATCCTAGGCAAACACAAATGGCAGGCTTCATAGTAATCTGTCATTTCATACCCAGATTCTTTAAAATAAAAGGGTTATGTTTCTGGTTCAAAAGTTTGGATGAACAGGGCCACACCTGGGGGTCTCAGTCGGTGAAGCATCCAACTCTTGATTTTGGCTCAGGTCATGATCTCACAGTTTGTGAATTCGAGCTCCACGTCAGGCTCTGTGCTGACAGAAGGGAGCCTACTTGGGATTCTCTGTCTCCCTCTCTGCCCCTCCCCTGCTCATGCACTCTTCCTCTCTCTCAAAATTAAATAAATAAACATTAAAAAAAAGTTTGGATTAATATGTTACACGTAAGAGGGAAAACAACCGCAACAGGCAATGAGAGGACTAATGATTTTGACCGATTTCTGGAAAATGGAAAGAAGACTGAGGGTACTTTCTTAGCACCCCCAGGAGGAGGCTACAGTAGAGGTGACAACTGTTCTCCTTTGCAAGCTCCGAGGAGGCGTTAAGCTTAGCATCACCAGGTTCCAAGCGGGAGTGACAGGCATGCGTTTACTGGAGGGCTTTCTCCAGAATAGTAGAGCTGGTGGCTGTCTTCCCATCGAAGTCCCTCACCTCACACTTAACAAGCAACTGGCTACTGTGTTTAGCCCAAGGGGAGAAAAGCCACAGCGATGTGGTAGCTAAAGAAAGGGAGTGATCTGTTACACAGAGGTTAGGGCTCCAAGAGTGGGCGCCGGCAAATTGAAGTAAAGCCTCGACATTTTTGCTGATGGAATTAGCCCATGTATTCCCCGTAGAGCTTCCATGCGGAAGTAAACCCCGGCATTCAGTGCATGCACAGGCACACGCACTCCTCCCCCCATGACAGGATGCTGGTTTCAGGAAGATTCTCACCGGGAGAACAGACCTATGCAATAGATTTGGAAACCATGCCAATCTCCTCCATTAATGAGTCCAGCCCTTTATGCAAAAATAGGAAAGGACGACCAAGGATCACTGGACCATCACTACAAAGACCTGGGCAAACACCAGAGGCTCTTAATGGTGGAAGTTGAGAGGACCCTGGTTTCTGGCACCCCACTGAGAGGCATGCTTGATCGCGGGGCAGCTGAACACAAGGTGGGGCTGGTCTCTACCAGAAGCACCATGATTCCTGTTACTCTTACCTTGTATAAAGTGAGCATGACGGTGGTCTTGGATGAGAAAAATAAAGATTCTGGCCCTGGGTATGAAAAAGTCTGATCTGGGTGCCAATTATTTAGGAAACTTTTGGGAAATGCCAGTTTTTCACATCTGGAGAATTTGAGGGTGCCCACTGCTGTGAAGCTTGGGCACCAGTCCTTCCGGAAGGCACTTGATTACATAGGAAATTTCAAACTCTGCCCCTTAGAGGCGTGAACCATCATTTTCCCTAGCTTGTTGCCAGGCAACCAAGAACAATTTCCCACATTAGTCATCAGGAGAAGGACCAAGAAGAATAAACAGAATGACTAATTCTGGAGAAATCAAAGTTTCTTCAGGAAACCCAAAAGAAAAAAAAAATCAGAAAAGATATTGTGCCCACCACATGCCCACAATAACATCTGCCCACCTACCTGTCTTCAGAGGAAAAGGGCTGAATTGTCAAAGCAAACTCACTTGAATAATAGAGCTCACCCAGCACTGAACTTCACTGATAATTTGAAGACTATGGGCAAGAACTAAGCAGAGAGATGGCAAGTCTTTCAGAAGGAGCCTAAATCGGTCAGACTCTGCTTAAAAAAATAATAAAGTCTCTTTCTCCTTCGTTAGAATGCATTCTGTTTTCAGATCAACAATTGGTTTCTGAGCAATGTTTGTGGAGCAGTGCACTGTCCGTTCCCCAGAATGTCAGGCTGCA
The DNA here is from genome assembly GCF_003009895.1 of Hyaena hyaena. Taxonomy (NCBI): domain Eukaryota; kingdom Metazoa; phylum Chordata; class Mammalia; order Carnivora; family Hyaenidae; genus Hyaena; species Hyaena hyaena. Next base: position 1,276,346 of record NW_024080837.1, read on the forward strand.
TAACTCTGTAAGTTCCAGGCTTATTTACAATAAGCAATATTGACCCGATGCTTTTATTCTTTCTTGAATTCATTGTAAGTTGTGCTGAAGTATTGCATCAATGTTCTTTTTTCAGAAGGGCCAATGGTAGAAAATCTTTTGAGACACACATATCTGAAAATGCCTTCATTTTGCTTTCATGCTGAAGGAGTAGTGTGGGTTGTTATTAACTCTAGCTTGTCTTAATTGACTACCTTGACACCTGGCGGCTCTCTCTGTGTGTAGATGCATGTGTGTGTTTCCACCTAACAGTAAACGTCATTAATATATTTATTAGGAGGTCTGGTCAAGGTCAACCATCCAACTGCCATGTCCCCTCAAGAGGAGGCCACATTCCTGTTAACCTTTCCCTTCCCAGGGCTTATTCTTCCTTTTACTATAAATTGTCTACACTGCTATCGAGGGCCAATCTGTCCACTTGTGTATAAGATCCTGTTGCCCTTCATCTATTAAAAGGTATTATTCTAGCCATTGTTCTTTCTCTCCTGTATCCCTTTTTTTCCCTGCTGTTCTCCTAGATAACTACCATCGGCACTAATAAACATGCAATAACTTCTTACATGTTAAATAATCTCTCTCTATCCTGTATCCGCATCCAACTCCTGCCCATTTTCTCAGTTTCTCTTAATAGAAAAACCCCTCCAGTATATCAATTATTTCTCCATAAAATTGGGGAAAAGCCTTAAAAACAAAACCCCCACAATATTCCTCCAAAGAGTTGTCAAGTTTCTACTCTATTTCTTTCCCTCCCATTCTCTTCTGAGCCCACTCCAAATGGTTTCTACCCTCATCATTCCATGAAAACTGTTCTTGCCAAGGTCACAATGATTCCATGTTGCTAAATCCAGTAGGGAAGTTATCAGTCCTCATCTTTATTGACGCATTAGCAAATAAACTATAATTTTAACACTGTTGACCATTCCCTTCTCTTTGAATCATATCTTTCACTAGACATCCAGAACATGCAACTATTGTGATTTTTTTTTTCCCCTACTTCATGGGCCTCTTATTCTCAGGAAGAACAGACAAATAAAGAAGAGGAAATCTTCCAGAGCATAGATTAAAAGATGAGAAGTATTGAAAAATGAAAACTGCAGAAGCAAGGAAAAGGCAGGTGAGGGGTGATTAAAAGATGCCATGGATAGATGCGAGGGTGGCTCCTCCATGATCCCCACCTCCTGGTATTCACACTCTGGTATAGCCCTCTCTCCTTCAGTGTGGGCTGGACCTATGCATTTCCTCAAGTGAACTGACTATAGGCAAAATTGACAGAATGTCACTTTTGCGGCTACATTACATTATACAGATCCTTTCTTGCTAAGAGACTAATGCCAGGGATTCTCTCTCCCCAACTGGCTTTGAGAAAGAGAATACCCATGTTGGGGGGCCTATGTGGCAAGTATCTGAGGTGGTCTTGGGAGCTAAGGGAAGTCTCTAGCCAGAAGCCCCCAGTAAGCTGGGGCCCTCAGTCCTATAGCTATAAGGAAATGAATTCTGCCAAGCTTGGAAGCACATTCTTCCCCAGCTAAGCCTCCAGATAAGCCTGCAACCCAGTTAACATCTTGATTGCAGTCTTTTGAGATGCTGAGCAGAGGACTCAGCTGGACTGTGCTTAGACCCCTCCACCCATAGAAACCATGAGATAGTAAAAGTGTTTTTGTATTAAGCTACTGAGTTTGTAGTATGAGAAATCATCTTAAAGTCTGGTCAGTGGGAGTTCTAGAAATAAAAAATAGACAAAATAAAGGGAAGATATAATAAATTGTGTAATATAAGAATTTCTAAAATAAATAAAATATTAAAAAAAATTATAACTTTGGGAGCACCTGGGTGGCTTAGTTGGTTAAGTCTCTGGCTTCAGCTCAGGCAGTTTGTGAGTTCAAGCCCCACATTGGATTCTGTGCTGACAGCTCAGAGCCTGCTTCAGATTCTGTGCCTCCCTCTCTCTCTGCCCCTCCCTGACTCATGCTCTGTCTCTCTCTCTCTCTCTCTCTTTCAAAATTAAATAAACATTAAAAATTTTTAAAAATTAAAACTCTGTTTGAAAACTACTGAGAGGGATTAATTGATGTGGAGGAAAAAAGATTTATACCAAGATATGAAATTTCAGAAATCCAGCTTAGGAGGTTTTGATAGAAGAAGTATACCACAGTGTCTCTAAAAGGAGTGAAAATTAGGTAAGCAACCTATTGCTGGATGCCTTCAAAGTTCTGAGAAAGAGTTATTTTAACCTATAATCTTATACCAACCCATACCATTACTCCAACATAAAGACAAAACAAAGATACTCTCAGACATGCATAGCACAAATGGTTTTTTACTATTTACCCTGTGGGAAAAAATTGAGGATTTACTTTAGGAAAACTTAAAATGAATCCAAGAAAAAAAAAAAGTATGAGGTCAAGAGAAAGGAGACTAACTCATGATGAAGATTATGCAGCAGCCCTGAAAAGCTATCTGGTCAAATTAAAACAAGAATTCAAAGAAGGTCAGTGATTCACCTTGACAAAAATCTTTAAGAAGCTAGGTCACCTTAGTGAAAAATATGTATATGCTGCTTTTTGGAAAATACAAAGGCAATTAGAAACTAAAAGACGAACAAACATCCATAAGAAAATCAAAGCTCAGGGGCGCCTGGATGGCTTAGTCGGTTAAGCGTCAGACTTTCGCTTAGGTCATGATCTCACGGTTCGTGGGTTCAAGCCCTGCGTCGGGCTCTGTGCTGTCAGCTCGGAGCCTGGAGCCTATTTCAGAGTCTGTGTCTCCCTCTCTCTCTGACCCTCCCCTGCTCACGCTCTCTCTCTCTCTCTCCTAGAAATAAATAAAAATATTTTAAAGAAAAGAAAATCAAAGTTCAAACATGAAGCAATGAAAATATGTGGTATAATTTTAAAGAATTGATAGAGTGTAAGAAAATAAGTTATTTGATTTTAACATTTGGAATTTTTTTTTCTTTTAGTATTACAGCTTTTAGTGACACATAAGTACATTTCTGTATGTATCCCACCACATGACTTCAGTTAGCTCCATGGTAAGTAATGTATTCTTAAGTATTCAGCTGTAAATGTGGTATGATGAATAACAGTTATTAAAAACAATCTATAGACAAGGTATGAATAAATTAATTACAGTTGAAGACATTATACACATAATGCTATAAATATTGAGAATGTAAAAATAAGTTTGGTTTTAAAAGTTGGAAGGTGTTATAGTGAGAATTGGAGGCATATGGAACAATCTAATCGAAGAATTAAAAATGGTTACAATGAATTGGGAGAAGACACTGGGACTGGCAGGTTTGTCTAAGGGAAGGACCCAGCAGGAAATGAAATCCATTCTGCACTCTGTTCATCAACCCGTGTGTGTGAGAGGGACAACTTGCGGCATCTCTAATTTCCACAAGGCCTTGGTAGGAGGGAAGGAGCAGCCTCTTTGTGAGCCTAGAATCCTTTCCTCTAAGCTTCTGACAGCTCTGCTCCAAAATGTTCAAGACAGTGTGGATACACCAGGATGGGGCAATGTTGCTCCTCTAAGCATGGAAATCACAAAAGCCCCCATTTCCTTCCCAGTTCTGGAGGGGAGTTCTGGAAAAAAACATTCCTCCCCTACAGTTGCTTGAGTCTTTTCAATCCTGAGTACTCACTTCTCTTGATTTCCCTCTTAAGGCAGCATAATTGGCTTCCAGCAGCCCAGGCCTAGGCAAAACAAAAGCCAGGAGGGGGTGGGGGGAGTCTTCTGGGTGCCTGGCAACCGCTACTTCCTGCAGTGCCACACAAAAGCACTCAGGCTGGCTGGGAACACAAAGGCCTGACATCTTCTGGGATGGGGGAGTTAACACACTCTAGCCTTAAGACCAAAACACAAACTGATATCATCAAAAAATGATCTATCACTTCTCTACCCCCCCATCTCCCCACATGCTTTTGGAGTCCCTGCAAAGAAAACATTCCCCTACCTTGTGATTCCTCCAAGAGGACCAGATCTAGGACCAGATCTAGGATCGAGGCTGTTAGCTCCCCAACCCGAAGCAGTTTATCTGTGGGTGAGGGATCTTTCCCATATTCATGTGGGTTCCCAGCAAGTGGACCAAGAGGCAATTCCCCAACTCATTATGTCCCTGAGATCTAGAATTTTCTTAGGTTCTGAAATCCTTAGTAAACGTCAAGTTTAGGGGAGCAATGTTTGGCTTCAAGGCAGGAGGAAGAGAGTCAATGTTTTACAAAACCAGATCTGGTCTCCAAACTGGGGGGTTGTTCCCTCTTCTTCCTCACTATTCTTTTCCTCATTTATAGAACCTCTGCAGTGTGGAGTAAAAGGGAAAACTAAAGAAGCCAGTTGAGCCTAATTTCTTATTGTTTGCAGTGTGTCCACTTCCTCCACCCTCCCGGTTTCTCCACAGTTACCGTAAGCACCCATAATTTCCTTTATTCAGCTGTACATTCATTCCTGGGTATGGTTCACTGTAAGAAAAGCAAACACAAGCCTATTGGGCTTCCCTAAATCCTCAATGGCTTGCTTGGATCTTCCCACCATAAGCCTAAGAAGGGCTTCTTGTCTCCCCTGGAGCCACTGGGGCCTAATCCATGTTTTAGGCGTATTACTTGGGTTCCAAGCCACTGTGTCAAGGACAAAGTAAGAGCCATGTCTCTTTGATGGGGTACTAGACCCAGAGGGTATTCTCTGTAGGCTGCCTCAGCACCCAGCTCCCTAAAGGGGTGCCCACATCATGTTTCCCAACATCTGCCCATGGAAGTCAGGGCTTTTGTTGCTGTGGTAAACTTCCATCTATCACAACAGGCAAGATATGGGCCACTAAAGTCAATCTATCCATGCCTTGCTCCTACCCTTATGTAAGTGAGCAACAGCTTCCTCACCCCTTACCTCTCCCCTTTCCTTCACCTATTTCAGTGGGTAGGAAAGCAGTTGGGGTGAGAAGGGGGCATACAGTGTCTAGTGAGGGCAAGGATGTAGCAAGGCAAGGCACTGTGCTTTGTAAATGCCGTTTTAAATGAGCACATTCTAAGCTACAGAGGTCTAAACCTTCTGTACTCTAATCTCAGTACAAATACAGACCCCAGCCTTTTCAACAGCTTTCAGGAAGAGGTTGAGGAAACTGGCTCATGGTGTCCTTAGGTTTTCAGTGACACTAAATTCTAAAGTTCTTAGCGATTTTTTTTTAAGTTCATTTAGTTCTTTTGAGAGAGAGTGAGAACTCACACACAACTGTCACGGGGCTCAAAATCAGGAGCCATGAGATCATAATCTGAGCCTAAATCAAGAGTGCCATGCTTAACTAACTGAGCCTCCCAGGTGCCCCGAGCTCTTAGACATTTTAATGCAATGTCTGAAGAAAGATTGCTCTGAGCAGAGATCCTGTTGTGCTCCCCCCACCACAATTAATATATTGAAATCCTAACCCCCAGGACCTCAGAAAGTGCCTTTATTGGAAATAGTCTTCACAGATGTAATTAGTTAAGAAGAAGTCATACTGGAGTAGAGTGGGCTCCTAATCCAATATGACTTATGTGCTCCTTTTACAAGGAGACAGACACACACAGGGTGTGACTCTTAAACACCACGTGAGGACTGGAATTATGTTACCACATGCCAAGGAATGATCCGAAGCTGGCAGGGAGATCTGAACAGAGCCTTTCCTAGTGCTTCAAAGAGAGTGTGGCCCTGCTGATGCCTTCATCTTAGACTTCTAGCCCCTTGAACTATAAGACAACAAATTTTCATTGCCCTTCAGTTTATGGTACTTTGTTACAGCAATCCTAGGAAATCTAATACTCTTAGGATAGTGCATCAGGTGATATCATTATTTGGCCTTAGACACTTGTTACTCTTAGACTGTTTACTTAACATCCCCACTTCTCTCATACTGGTAGCTACAGCAATTTATTTTCTGACTGAAAACAAGGGGCTTCTCCACCTAAGTCCCAATAGCCTCCAGGCTGCCATGGCCAGGTCGGAATACACTGGGGTATTCTTAGAATTCGTGCAATATTTGAAAGTTGATGGGGAAATAATATGCTCTTGGATGAATCTTTAGATTTGAATTTTTTTTTTATCTCCAGATATATTTGGATCCCACATATCTGGTGTCATCACCCACTCATGAGGGCGCAAACTCAGAAACAAGCAGCAAAAAATGGCATCAGCTACTCAAAAGAGATATCCCAAGTCCATGTACATACTCATCAGGAGAGAAGTGGAGTCATGCCTTCCTTCCTCAGGCACAGAGGCTATGCAATTATATAAATGGTTTTGGGGACCTGTTTTCCTTTAGCCTGGAGTTCCTTCCTAGGTTCCAAGTGGGGAATAGAAGTGTAGAGAGGTGAGATGTGGGAAAAGAGGGGGTGAAGAGCCACAGCCTGTTAGGCCTCCCAGAAACTCAGCAGGCTGCCCAGCAAGCAGAATCTATAGGGAAGGAGAAAAGACTGCTCTCATCTCTCTGCCTTTGTCCTAAGTACGTGCACAGACCATTGCTTCAACTCCTGACAAAGTAGCTAAGACTGGCCACCATCTTTTGCCAAATCTGTAGACCATGTAGGCACAAAGAATAATAGCTCAGGGGCTCAAGGCTGGCCTGATGTTAATTTTGCTGCCAGACACCCACTGTCTCGATGTTTGGGAGCCAATGCTCTCCCTGTTGGGCTTTCAGCAGGGGTTCCCCAGGCACATCCTTGCCTCTCATTCCTAGACCCTTTTTGAAAGCCACAGAGAAAGAATATTACACTCCCTCCCTCCCAGCGCAATCTCATCCTAGACTCAGAAGTTCTCATATTTGGTTTCTAGATCTGCCCCTTCTCAGGATGACTGTGGAAATTTCTGCTTGCTTCTTGGAATTACATCCCCGTTCAGAGGGGTTGGCCTTCTTTGGCCTTGGCAAGTCAATGGTAACCACGCATGGGTAAGCAGTGTTGGCACAGTCCTCCAGGCCAGAGTGATTTAGTCTGGTGTCACAGCACCTGTCAGGCACCCACGGATCAGTTCAGACTGAGCTTGGTCAAATCTAGTCCATTTGCTTTCTTTTTTTAAAAAGATTTTATTTAAAATTTTTCTTAATGTTTATTTATTTTTGAGAGACATATAGAGCATGAGTAGGAGAGGGGCAGAGAGAGAGGGAGACAGAATCTGAAGTAGGCTCCAGGTTCCAGGCTCCAAGCCGTCAGCACAGAGCCCTACGTGAGGCTTGAACTCATGAACTTTGAGATCATGACCTGAGCCGGGGTCGACCCTTAACCAACTGAGCCACCCAGATACCCCTAAAGACTATTTCTTTAGAGTCAGTTTAGGTGCACTGCAAAATTGAGCAGAGGTATAAAGATTTCCTATATCCCCCTGACCTTACTATCAACACCCCCACTAGAATGGTGCATTTGTTACAGCGATAAAGCTACATTGACTCATCATCACCATCCAAAGTCCATAATTTATGCTAGGATTCATTCTTGGTATTATCCGCTCTATAGATTTTGACAAATGTATATAACGACTTGTACCCATCATTATATTATCATTATATTTAAGACCGTTACACTGTCTTAAAATTCCTCTGTTCTCCACCTGTTCATCCCCTCTCCCCCTCACCCCTGGCAGCCACCTATCATTTTTACTGTTTCCACCATATTCCCTCTTCCAGAGTGTCAGATAGTTGAAATCATACAGAATGAAGCCTTTTTATATGGCTTCTTTCACTTAGTGATTTTAGGGTTCCTCCATGGCTTGTCATGACTTGACAACCCTTGCTGCTTTTTACAAATGCCTTCGTTATGAGATGGGTGTTAGGCCTTCCCCTCCTCCTGCAAACCTCAGGTCTCAAGTTCCAACTCATGGCAAATGTCTTATTTTCTTTCCATTCACCATCAATCTATTTTAGAATAAAAATTCAGAAATGAGAAGGCTGTCACAGAAAGATGCACATTAATGCGGCTATTTGAACTTAAAAATGAGTTTAAATATTTCCTAGTGGAAAAAAGTATTATATTATAAGTACAGTCTTTGCAGCTATTTACATTTATGGTAAAACATTCAGATTTCATCTTAAAAATGTATGAAGAGGGACAGGATTTCTTAAGAGTTTTTCAAATTCTTTCATGGTGTACTCGAACAAAAATGTTTGAAGGCCCACAAGCTAGAAGCAATTGAGTGAAGGAGTTAAGTTGGCTTTATATTTCTCATATTACTTACTCTTCAGGACAGCATTGCATGACAACTTAATACAGTCACTACCCAGAATAACCCAAGAAATATTCCATCCGGTTCCTACCCTATGGTAACTCAGGCAGGGAAGTGTGCAACGCACATTAGAGTGGTGACTAATGTAAAATCTCTCTCAGACTGTTCATCAAAAACTTCACTCACCATGTAATTCCCTAACCACTGAAAATCTGGCCATTCTTTAGATTTCCAATTGTCCTCTATGGTGGTTACATGTTTTGGCATGTAGAGAAGTAAAGAGAAAAGAAGCACACAAGAGAATAAAAACAAAGAAAGTTCTGTTTACTAGGGCTTGATGTTAATCTCTGTCCTGTTCCTCACCTGCCCTTGACCTTGGACAAGACTTTCCTTGTCAGTCCTTTCCCAGGGGTAAGACAAGGGAAGAGTTGTATCTGCAGGGCCCAGGTCATAACATCCCCACATTGGGCTCTGGGGCCAAAGTGATTTGGAGTGAACTAATGTTTTTTGATAGTTTTAAAGATCAAAGACGACATGAAGTTAATTCTATGGTATAATAACTACCAGCTTCCTTTATAAACTAATGCTATGGAGTAGGTCACAGCATGATTAATCACTTAATTATTTAAGGCCTCAATTTCTGTACCTGTCAAAAGGGCACACTGAATTTGATAGTCTGAGGTCACTTTTAGTCTTGACATTGGGTGATGTCATTATAAAGCTGAAACGAAGAAATGGTCAGGGATCAGTTTAATTACTCAGTAATGATTGTGCATCAGAACAGATCTCTCCTAAGCCCAAAAAAGGTTAGACTGTGGGTAAAGCCCTTTAGAAATGGTGCAAATCTCCTTGGCATCCAGACATTGCTCTTCTTCTGAAAGGTACTCACTCTTTGAACTAACATATTTGCTAACTCAATTTTATCATGTTTCTTAGACATGTATATCTTCAAACTTGAGTTTTCTTTTCTTTCATTCTCAAATGTTAGCATAAGAGGTAGGGGATCATTTTGAGAAGAGAAAAGTACAGTTTGTATGAGATCAAATGATTATTCAATAAAGACCCTCGAGTAGATTAGGTAGGTTATGGGAGTTGAGGAAAGATTTAAGATGAGTTGTGATAAGGGCGGAGTTTTGGAGAGAACCCAATCTCTGGTTGCTGGTGAGTTTGGCGCTGGGGACAGGGACTGGGGTGGGCAGTCCCACTGCTGTCCTGCCCATCAAAATAGAGGCATCGTAGGTCTTCCACACTTTTCCAAGGGTAGATAAAGATGCTGCTTACACGTGTCTGGCAAAAGTTCATAGAACAGTAAGATACAACTGTTTTCTTTCAGCCAATGAATGCCATAAATACCATACAATAATGAGGATGAAATGCCAAAGTGTCTCAGACTGTCTGGGCTACTCTGTGATGCTCTTCAGTGAGGCAGGTCTGGAATTTGCCAGTAGGTTCTTCACTGTCACTTAGAAGTTTCTATGAGGAGAGAGGTAGCCAGGAAAGAGACGGAGGAGCTAGAAACTGCCTCATCAGTGTTCCTTTATTTTTTTTTCTAGAGATATTTATAAATGTTCCATTTGTTGTGAGCCATGCTGAAGATGATGACACTTTTATACCTTAAGGATTCCTTTCGCATTTCTTCCCAGGGTAGCTTCAGGTAGACTCTGTGACCTAAGTCCTGCCTCAAATCTTGGTACAAAACAGAATAAAATAAGAGTTCTGGAGACAGTAATAATTATATAAGCCTAAGGAGGGCATTTATGACATTTATGAACATCAAAATGTCCTTACTAAATAGCATCCAGGATCTGGAAAACTGTAAAGATGGCTGTTATATTTGATAAGAAGAAAGAAGTTTCGATCAACGGTTTCCGTCTTTGAGATTCACCAATAGCAGGGAAGGGTATTAGAAACAAAAGGAAGGCGAGGTCCAGGTGCAATGAATATGATCACACAGTTTGGAAAAGTCTCTGGTTCATCCAGAAGAGTTCGTTGTTAATGGCTCTGTCCCCATCACTTTGCACTGGTTTATCACTGCTGTATTTGGAAGCATGACATAAACATTTGTAGGGATGGATAAATGAGGTTTTGAATGATTGCCCATATTCCCTTCAGTCCAGGGCCCAAGGGCATCTGGGAAGGCATAGATGCAACACGACCAAACAGCTCATTGGACCCACAAAAACCACAAGGTTGACAAAGAGCAATTCCTGTAACCGGTGGGGTGCTCTCTCTTTTCCTGGTAGACTCTGGCAGCAACTTGTTGCAATCTCCTCAGCCCCTTGTGGCGGAGGCCTGCTCTTCCCTCTATCTATCAGAAGGGGGCAGCAGAGAAGCAAATTCAGGTTCCAGCCTTCTGTAAGCAAAGCCACCCCACTCCCACGAATATCTCAATGCAGATTTTCCAAGCTGCGTCCTCCTAAAAGGTAATGTTTTGTTTTGTTTTGTTTTGTTTTGTTTTGCAGAGAAATTAAAGATCTAACATTAAGGAAGTTGGGAGAGATCTACATTAAAATTGTTGTGTCTACACTGAAAAATTTCTTAAGAGTTTTGGTGTCCTAAGAACAGCATACCATGGGGACAATTTCTCAAACTATCTGGATAATGAAAGAGTCCCCTTAGTTTTTAATTCCTTAGAATATCTATTAACATCTGAAGGGACACCAAAACTCTGTAGAAGACGAATTAGGAAGCGCTGTCCTGGCAAATGTGTTCCCTCTTGAGCAGAGGTTGATTCTCTCAGCTTTAAGGAGAAGAGAACCTTTATTTGGCAACAGGAGGGGAGGACTACAATGCTGCCCCTTGCCATTTTGTAGAATAAGTTGTCTCAAGATGGTGCTTGAAAAATGTAGATACACCTTCAATCTTTTCTACTTGGCACTTTCCTTTCTCACCTTCTCTCCTGGGAAGTTAGGCCAGAAGCCAGATTTTTGTCTGAGAGTTAAAGATCTCACCAGGGGCCTCCAGTTGGGTACATGGCTCTGTGAAATGTTGAGTCAGGTCATGCCGTTGTAAAGGCTGGAGATTCGTGGACTTTTCTGGTTTATCACCACTGTATGCATTGCCAGTCTACTGTCATATGCTGTTTCTGTCCTTATTTAGAAAAGGGAGTGCATGATTTGGACGGATAAACAAATAGATTCTCTTCTACAATTACTGTTGCTGTTGCATCAGCAAATAAATCATACTTATATAGCACCATAACAGTTTTAAAAGTGCTTTCAAATACTTTATCTGATTGTATTTTAACTAAAATCCTTTTAAAGAGTTTATGTTAGGAATTTTGGACTCTGGCCAACATTAGCCAAAAATGAATCTGTTGTTTGGTTTCGGGGTGGTTTATAAGACCTAAGGGGGGAAATAGTGAGAGCAAGCCTTGGGAAGGATCAGGAAAGTTCTAGAGAAATGGGTAACAGGAACTAATAGATGGTCTTTTCTGAGTTCTGCCACAGAGAATGACTGACTGTGCCTTTCAAGTATAGTGTCTTGTGTCACTTTGGAAGACTTACATTCTGAAGACAGAACACCTAATTGTCATGGCAGGCAGCTACAAGCTTACCCCTTGGCTAAAGGGTGGTGTGCACTTGTTGGCAGATCCCAAAAGAAAATTACAAGAATATTGCCAAAATAAGTGAGTTTAGCTGCTTAGTAAAAAATTACCGGCTTTAGGCAAAGCAAGTATATGTCTCCCTATCTTCAAGATAAGGAAACTGGGCCTAGAGGGATGATTTGAACTGGCCAAAGTCATGTGCTTAATAAACAAAAAATCCAACAGTAGCATTTATATTATCTTACTCTTGAACCAGTATTTTTTCTATTATTGCCCTATATTTCTATGGAGTCCCTTGGATGCAAATAACAAGCTATGACTTATTGAGAATCACTGTGGTCAGATACTGTTCTAAATACTTTCTGTATATTTATTCATTTCATCCTTGTAGGAATCCTATGAGATGGGTGCGATTATTATCCCATTTTAGAGATGAGGAGATTCAGTCTCAGTTTCCAGACTTCCTTGCGATCAGGTCTAGATCTCAGTTATACGCATCTGTATGAAGGTAGGTATGATGGGGAGGCTATTTACTCTGCCTCTTTGGGGGAGTTTCTGCTGGCCTGTGAGTTCGGGCAGATGTGAGATTTTCCAGAGACAGCATTCCAGCATCAATAGCTTCCAGGAGAATGCAGTTATGAGAGCAGTTATCATCTGACCTCTGAAATTAGGCAACACGTTTCTTGAACTCATGGCTTTGTTAGGTGGCCTTAGATACAGGAGCTCAGCTGACAAGTCAGCTCTGTATCATTCTGGGAGTCATTTCTGAGTGCTTGCAATCTGATCTTTCGGGACTTCTAATGATTTTATAAGCACTCACTTACCTATGTTAAATTCCTTCCTGCCTAAAATTCCTGCACTGAACTCTGACTGATATGATCAGTCCCTAACTAAATTCAGAGAAAGAAGATGTGGAAGAGGGGATTCTCGTCTATCCTGCCCACTCCCTGTGCAAGAGAATTCTGTTCCTGCTTTAGTTAGTTGTGCTGGGGTAGGACTGGAGCAAGCACAGTGAGGAGTGAGACAAGACCCTCTGAGTGGGGAATCAAGTCAAGGAGACACTGACTGGCTGGCCCACTGAGATGGGCGGAGACCGCGGAGTTCAAGTCCAGCAGGACCAGGAGATGAGTCTGGAGATGTCAGCTGGAGCCAGACTGTGCAGGGCATCTTAAGTCTCATTAAGAAACTTAGACTGATCTTGGGGCGCTTGGGTGGCTCAGTCGGTTAAGCATCCGACTTCGGCTCAAGTCATTATCTCATAGTTCGTGGGATCTGTGCTGACAGCTAGCTCAGAGCCTGGAGCCTGCTTCAGATCTGTATCTTTCTTGCTCTCTGATCCTTCCCTGCTCATGCTTTCTCTCTCTCTCTCCCTCTCTCTCTAAGAATTAAATAAAACATTAAAAAATTAAAAAAAAAAGAAACTTAGACCAACCTTAAGAACAGAGGAAGCTGGTGAAAGGTTTAAAATAACTGGAGTCCATTTAAGGGTCTTGATGTTAGAAAAGAAATCTTCTTGGCTGCAGTTTGGAAATGGCCTTCAGGAGCAAGACCACCATCAGGGGGGCATGCTAGAGGCTGCTGCAGCTGCCCACCAGGCAAGCTGTCAGGTGACCTGGATTCAGAGAGCAGCAGTGGAGAGCGGGAGAAGGGAAGGGATCTGAAAGAGGTTGAGTAAGCATGCTCATCTGGAGAGAACTCTATTTACCAAACATATTTATGTTTCTTAGTCCAAGTTTTGTGGGATCTGAACATTTTAAAAATTTGGGGACTCCTACTTTTAAGAAATAAGAATACAAAATGGGGCACCTGGGTGCCTCAGTCGTTAAGTGTCCAACTCTTGATTTTGGCTCAGGTCATGACCTCACCGTCCATGGGATCAAGTCCCCCACCATCCATGTGATCAATCTCTCTCTCAAAATAAAGAAACTTTAAAATAAACACATAAGTAAAGATAAATAAGAATTCAAAATTAAGTATGAACGTGAATATTTATTTAGCTAAATTACAAATACAGTAAAACCTTGCTTTGTGAGTCTAATTTGTTCTAGAAGCATGCTTGTAATCCAAAGCCCTTATATATCAAAGTCAACTTCAAGAATCATGGGCTCAGTTGTGACCATGTGACTTGAGTATCACGTACTACTCGTATCGCAAGACGTCATTCGTTTATCAGGTTAAAATTTATTAGAAATGTTTCCTTGTCTTCCAGAACACTTACGGAACAAGTTGCTCACAATCCACAGCTTTCCTGCACTAAAAAGCTGCCAGTGTTACAAACATAACACAATCTGAGAATTGCCTAATACATCTTACAGTTTTTCTCCCTCTCCTCTCTATATGCATGTTTTTGGTCACATGATTTTCTTCAGAGAAAATCGAAAGAATCCCGTCTCTCACCTAGCGTGGCCATCCTCCTCCATACACTCCTTGTGCTGAGAGCCATAGGGCAGGTTCACGTGGAGAGGCAATCTCTAGCTCTGTCCCCTCCATCGTTGTGCCCCATGAGTGACAATGTGGAATATGTGTGACACACGTTAGCATAGTGGGTAGGAGAATTCTGGGAAGTCCGTCTTTTATAAAGAGAGCTAGCAAGATCTTAACTATACCATAAAGTTCCTGTGAGCCATCTAACTGAAACTCAAACCAAACTGTTTTCCAGATTAACTGTCCCTAAGCTAAAGCCCAAATATTCCAGGGGCACTATGTCACCTGACACAAAGAAAATGTGACAGAGGGGATGTCAGTGTCGTGGTGCAAAGAGTTAGTTGTAGTTCGTTGCAGTTAAATATTTTACTTTTAAGCTACTTCTGCACACATGAAAAAGGGACTCAGGTAGATGAATTCAGGAACCAACGCCAACTTGGAGTCTCTACAGTCAAAAAAATTTCCCAAAGTCCTGCTCTGAGCTGGGCCAGCTTGCCCTGGGCACTTCATCACAGTGTCCATCTAGTAACCTTAAACACCAGACGTGGCAGCCAGAACCCTCACCACCATTGCTGCCTGAATGGGGCCTGAGTCTCACTTCATGCCTCCAGTTTCTAATGGACAATCTGGGGCTTGTGATCTGCTCGGCAGAGCCTGGCCTTATGTGTAAAGGAAGCCAGAAAAGGGGGCCTTTCCAGCTTCTTTGTGGGAGGCAGTTGATTTTCTATTCCGTGCCCTCCTCACTGACCAGCAAGTAAGGGGACAGGTGATGAACATAGACTGAAGCTCCCAGGACAATATTGACTGCTGTTGTCACATGGGATTGAGCAACTTTTTCTGACATCAGGGCATGAAAGGAAGGATACGTAAAGGAAAGGCTTAGTCATTGAATAAATGTTGTGGATGCCTCTATCCCTAGGCCATGTAAGAGGACTGAGGAAGATTTAAAAATTAGAAATAATTTATTAGGAAAAACAGCTGACGGCATGAAGAAGGATGCTCCTTTATATAGCTAAGCAGGACAAAAGCAGACGGAGGCCAGACAAATCAAAGAGACAGTATAATTTAAGGGAAGATTAAAATTGGCACAGGCCTCTTAGTTGCTCAAATGCATCTTGGTGCAAATTAGAAAAAGCTGTCCCTTCCTCATGATACTTTTTTCTAAGTTTATGTATTTATTTTGAGGGAGAGTGAGCACGTGAGCAGAGGAGGGGCAGAGAAAGAGAGAGGGAGAGAGAGAGAATTCCAAGCAGGCTCCACGCTGTCAATGCAAAGCCCGATGAGGCTCAATCATGACCTGATCATGACCTGAGCCGATATCAAGAGTCAGATGCCCAACCAAATCACCCAGGCATCCCCCTCATGACATTTTCAAGTGTCTTTTTCTGGAAAATTTGTTTTACAATCAGACAAAACCAAGCTGTGTGGTGAATGGGAATGGTCCACTTATCATGCAATGTATACATTGTGTAATAGGATATGGCAGCCCTAATCTGAAGAAGAACCATTCCTCAGATGTATACTTATTAGTTACACAATGTTAAAACAATATTGAGAAGACATTTTTTCTGGGCCGCCTGGGTGGTTCTATTGGTTAAGTGTCCGACTTCAGCTCAGGTCATAATCTTATGGTTAGTGGGTTTGACCCCATGTCAGGCTCTGTGCTGACAGTCAGCTCAGAGCCTGGAGCCTGTCTTCCCATTCTGTGTCTCCCTCTTTCTCTGACTCTCCCCTGCTCACGCTGTCTCTCCCTCTATCTCAGAAGCAAATAAGACAAAAAAAAAAAAAGACATTTTTTCTGAAAATACTTTTTACATGATTTACACATGATTAGGATTGGTCTAAATTTCTTAACGTGGCCTAAGATTACCATTCCAACAGTGTTAGTTACTTTCAGTTTTTATAATACCTACCACTATGCACATGTGTTTAACAATTATTATAATGGTAATCAGCACACAATTTTCTACTCTGAATTTCTCATGTATAGTAATAAAATAACATTTTTTATTGCTATACCATCCTCTTAATGATTTGTTCTATAGTTTTCTACCCAGAAAATATATTATAATAAATTCATCCATGCTTCTTTTAGAATTTGAGGAACATGAACCCATATGTAATGATTGGTAAGATTCTACACATGGGATCTTCTTTCTATAAAAGTCATATTGAAAACTTTTAGAGAAAGAAGTTATTTAGGTAGTATACACAGGTAATATAATAACTATCTTTCCAAAAAGATCATACCAAGATGAGTATTTGATTGGACCAGGGCTAAGGAAGAGCTGAATTTGTATCTGGGCATTTTTTGTCTAAAGATCATATTTCCTCATTTGTATTTACACTGTAATGAACCACTTTAGGATTAGAAACTCCAGAGATGCATCCCACATAAACATAGTGCCGTAAGATACACCATGGAGAAGCAACGGGGTGTAGTCGAAAACATGTGGATTTTGGAATCAAATGGACTTCGACCGCTGTGCTTTGAAATTTTATGTTCCACAAAAAGACTTGCACAGAATGCTCATAACAGCTTTATTTATAACAGCTCCCACTGGGAACAGTCCAGGTATACATCCATAGGAAAATGGATAAATAAACCGCAGCATATTCACCCATGGAATACTATTCAGCAATAACAGGATGAACCTCTAAGCCACATAAAAACATGGGTGAATCTCAAAATTATGCTCAGCGATAGAAGCCTTATCTGAAAGTACATACTTTATGATCCCATGATATGAGGAGCTGGAAAAGGCAAAGGAGACCCATGTGAGAAAAACCCACAGCACCGGTTGTTTCCGGAGGCTGAAGTGGGAATTTGCTCAGAAGAGATAACAAAGAACTTTCTGGGATGATGGGCATGTTCTGTAACTTCACGGGGGGTTGGATGTGCACATGTATGTACTTTTCTGAAATCACGTCATGGTACCCTTAGGATTTGTGCACTTCGTTTTATGTAAAATGTCTCAAAGGGGGGAAAAAAAGGACCTAAACAAATACTGAACTCTAGTTAATGATACACAGACCAAAGTATTTCAACTTACTTTGAAACTCATAAATACTGGGGCGCCTGGGTGGCTCAGTCAGTTAAGTGTCCGACTTGGGCTCAGGTCATGATCTTGAGAGTCGCAAGTTCAAGCCCTACATCAGGCTCTCTGCTGTCAGCTCTGAGCCCGCTTTGGGTCCTGTGTTTCCCTCTCTCTCTACCCCTCTCCTGCTTGTGTGAACATACACAGGCTCTCTCTCTCTCAAAACTTAATAAACATTTAAAAAAAAGAAATTCATTAAAACCTAGAAGGATCAATGGATGGATAGAAGGACTGATGTACAGATAGATAAAAGAGCAAACATTCATAAAATGTTGATTACAGAATCCAGGTTTTCCTGTGTTCTTGAACATTTTCAGGATGGAACATTGGAAAGCATTTTTTGATCTGGGGCATGTTCATAACCTTCTCAAGTTCAATTTCTGCAAATGGGGGGAGTAGTATTTACCTCGCAAAGTTGTGAAGTTAAAAAAATTGCCACAAATAGGCCTGGAACATAGTCGACGTTCAAGCGCCTGGCTTTTTGTCTGGTCCCCTCTTTCCTGTCTTGCCAGCTTATCAGCCATGCACGTCTTTTAGAATTCCACAGCATTACCTACAAGCAGGTGTGTAGGAACATCATTGGGGTAATGGGGAATAAACAGTCTGCGTGCTGTCTGCTAAGATCTATTTCTTGAGTGGAGGAACAGCTTCTAAGGGACAGCAGTGGCTCAGACTCCATGCATGAGGGACAAACAGCCCGTGGTTATACTTGCTCCAAAGATATTAATGGCAATGAGAGAGGAAGACCTGGGTGCTATAGGCAACCATCAAGTGAGTTTTGATGTATAAACACTAAACAGGTATTCAGCTCATTGAAATCTCCATTTGTGAGCACTCAATCTATTTCAGACATACTTATCGAGGATCTCGATAGCATAGCTGGTATTGTGCCAGAACCTGGGGGTACAGAGACGGACGAGGGCACACCCAGACACACGTGCAGGTTGGCTTGGGGCTTATTTTCTAGCAGTGCTAACATTGGTTGGGCTTACAGGGATCAGCCTGTTAGCCAGCATATATTCACTGAATATGCACTCCGGGCCAGCACTTGGAATACCGTAATGAACCAAACATGCTCCACACCCTCATAGAGCTTACGATCTAGCAGAAAAGGTAAAATTGATCAATCCATGCCAAGAAATACACTACAAATTATAAATGTGCAAAATATGATGGAGAGATGTAGGTTCCTTTGGGAAATTTAGGCAGAAGAATATCTCCCTGTAGCCCAGGTAAAAGGAATCTCCCCACTTTTCTCGGAGTTAAGAGAGTAAGGGGAGCACAGGACAGACCGGAATAGCCACAGCTCACATCAGGGCAATAGTGGAATAAGTAACAGAATTAGTTCTACCAGGAGGCAAGGTAGTCAGCCACACTCTTTGCTCATTCCTTTTGGTTTCTTGTCTGATTATGCCTTAGGAATGCCAGTATAGTTCAACTATAGAAAGCAACGTGGGGAAAAAAAACAAAAAGTGAGAATTGCTTTTAGCTGTACTTAAGGAATTCTAAAATTAAGTTTGTCTTCTGTCTGATCAAAGACTACAGCGAATACCCTGACACTTTTATGATGCCCACGAGCTGCTGGAGGAGACACAGGGCTAGAAATCATTAGACAAGGCAGTTATATGATTGACCAGGTGCAAAAATATATCCTCCCCTCCACCACCACCCCATCCATCCACCCTGAACCCCCATACCCTGCCAATTTGAGGTCACTGGTTCTGAGCAGAAAAAATAGAAGCGGGGCGCCTCGGTGGTTCAGTCGGTTAAGCGTCTGCCTTTGACTCAGGTCATGCTCTCGCAGTTTGTGAGATCGAGCCCCGCGTCAGGCTCTATGCTGACAGCTCGGAGCCTGGAGCCCATTCTGTGTCTCCCTCTCTCTGCCCCTCTGCTCCTCTCCCACTCATGCTGTGAGTCTCTCTCTTTCAAAAATAAATGAGCATTAAAAAAATTTTTTTAAGGTAGAAGCAAAGTGAATACGGAGAGCTGATGAGAGATGAATGTGTGTTACAGATAAAAACTGCAGCTCTTTCCATCACAACACTTTCTGGGAACAAATTAAAACTAAAGCTTCATTGCACTACACATTTTTCAGTGGGAACAAGCTGATCTGGGGGCACACTCACCTCTGAACCAGTGGAGAGCTTCAGCACAATCAGCACACATAAAACAGGCACACAGTAAATACTAGCTGAATTCCTACAGGCTCGTTTCCATTTGCTCTCTGATTCCTGGACAGATAAGAAATATGTAAAGATATCTAGTGATGAAGAAGGAAAGTACACATGAGAAGTGACTTTAGAGTTGGGTTATGATCCAGCCAAGAAGTCGAAAGTAGGTCCAGAGTAGTTCAGCTCTTGCCGATGGCACAAATCGGCCTCTCTGTCCAGGGAAGCACCTAGGTCTAAAGGGCATGTTCATGGCATCCTCCTAAAATCAAGAAAGGCTGATAAGGGAAGGCTGGGCCATTCGGATGTAGGAGAGCTATGGCATTAGGCTGCCCAGCTTTGCAGTCTCAGCCCCACCACTAAGCAGCTATGACACGTTAGGCAAGTTTCTCAGCCTCTATTGCCTCTTCTGGAACACGGGTACCTGCCTCACAAGTTGTTTGTTTATTTGTTTGTTTTCTCAAAAGACTCATCCCCCCCCCAAAAAAAAAAAAGAATTATATGAGTTAATACTTTCAGCACAATTTCTGGCACATAATAACCGCTCCATAAATTCCAGTTGTCACTCCTCATGATTTTCTCAAATGATCTCAATTTCCTAAGATTTTTCACTAAACACGATTTGCTTAAAGGTATAACTGAAGGTAAACTATCACAACTCTGTGAGACCTTTTATCTAAATAATATTCACAGATCAGGGGGGAAAAATCCCCCTTCTCACTCCCTGATTTTATTTCTGAGTTTGTGGCCACCACACTCAGCCCGAGGGGCGTCAGTCTGCTCTCTCGGCATTGGCAATGCTCTCCTCCAGCGGAGCTACACACACCTGACCGCAGAGTCAGGCAGGGGTGGCTCCTCTCTTAAAGGTAACTATGCATAAATAAACTGGATTACTCCCCTATCATCCCAGGGTATTAAAAGTCCAAAGAATCTATGCAGCATGAGTTCATGCACGCTTGGGCTTGGGCCTGGATTTGTGTGACAGGCCTTGGGGAGAAAGTACACACCACATTCACCTAGAGCAAAATCAGGCTGAAACAGTAAAGCTGGTTTATGCTTTGTTTAAATGGCAAGTGGCACAACTCTTGGAGTAACAGTCTTGCTGAAAAACTGCCTCACTTTTCCTTCTGGCGGTATGTCTTTGCATAAATTGTCCCCCTCTCTGCACGCTTAACTGGTACCATCTGTGAGCATTCTGGGCCGTCCCTCGCAGCGTCCCTTTAAATCTGCAGGTCTCCCTTCTCTGCCCCTTTTCAAAGGTGCGGGTAGACAAGCACTCCCCCCAACCCCCCTCCCCCAGCTCGTGGCCAAACCCTGTCTGGGCTCCCATGCTTTTTAACCCCTTGCTTCCAACTCTGCATCTGAAGGCACAAACAATCGTCGCAGACACGGCCCTCCCACCGCCTGTGATAGGCTGCTTGGAATAGCAACAGGCTGTGTCACCGAAAAGGGCAAAGCCTTCGGAAATAGAAACAAAGTTGGTTACAAATCGCATTGGCTTTGCCCGAAGTTTTTTTTTTTTTTTTTTTTTTTTTTTCACCCTTCTTAAAGCATGCTACCATGGGGACAGTGACCGCTGCTGCCAGAGGGGACGGCCGGGGCGCCTGGGTGCCTCGGGAGCGGCTGTAACTTCTCCGCGACCATGGTACCTGTTGAAAACAGAGAGGGCCCCACTCTGCTGAACCCGAAGGGGAGCGCGGCCCAGACTGACGGCAGCGGCGCGGCCAGCGGCAGCCGGCATCCTCCCGGGGCCAGAGGTAAAGTGAGGCAGCGACCGGCTAGAGGAGCAAGCTGTGCTCGGTCCGCTCGCGCGCGCGCGCGCGCGCGCATGTGTGTGTGTGTGTGTGTGTGTGTGCGCGCGCGCAAGGTGCGTGGAGAGACGGGAAGGGGATCCGGTGGGAGAAGGAGAGGCAAGGAGCTGTAATGTGAAGATTGAAGTTCCACTACTGGCGCGATAGGTCCATCGATCGTGTTGACATAATGTATAACTCTTTTTCATTTTGGGAAGAGTGACCGGCAAGACAGTGTAAACACACACACACACCCCCGCGCGTGCACACACACACTTTTACATTGATTGCCACAAACAGACAATCCGCAACAAGTGGACGTGCGGAACCACTATGTTTTAAGTGAATATTTTAAGTAGGCTTCATAAAATTATTAGTTACATAATCAGCGAACACAACTTTCTTTCTTTCTTATTATTTTTCTATTTCTTTTCTTTTCTTTCTTTTTTTTTTCTTTTTCTTTCTTTTTTTTTTAACTTCCCAGCGTCTGTTTGTAATGAATTTGAGCCTTTGAGTGTTTGGGAAGCTCAAACCTCTGCTCCATTTGCTCCTGCTCTCTTTCAGACTGGCCTTCCAAACTGAGGTTCCTTGAATAGTTTTTCCTTCTGGAGGTGACACTGGAAAAAGTTTTAATTCATTCCAGTTATCTTTTGCTAGACCAAATGCTTTCCTTCACTTCCACATTTACACTTTCCCACAAGCACACTGCAAGCCCTTGGCTACCCTTTCCTACTTTTCAGTTGGTTCCCAAAGGAATGGAAACTAATCGTAATAGGAAATTAAAGCAAACACAAATAATTGTCTCTTGACCGCTTTCCTCAACCCTGCTCCCCTTCACCATACCTACCAGAGATTCCCAGGCCATATACTGGAATTTCATGAACAATCCAGAACACTAAATGATACAAAAGACATGTACCTTTCACCTTGCAGTGGATCTGTAAAATCATGCTTGCATGTGAGTTTGTCTGATCTTGGACTTGAATCGACGACCCCTCTGACGGAGGCGTGGATTGGCTCCTGGGGAATGAGAAGCTGTCCTTCTTCCCTGCCCTGCTCCCTGCTCAGCTTCCTCGAACTTTCCCATTCTGGTCAAGAGTGAGTACCGGAGGTCAACCTTTAGGACGGCCTCACCCTCTCTTATGCAGAGCTGCCCCTTTCTCCAGTGGTGCTCTCTGGCTCCAATATCTCCAAGCAGGCCAGGGAAGCTTGTATCTGAGGGTGAAAGGGAAAGAACTGCAATGTTCTCTCCGAGTTCCAGGAAGACTGAGCTGCATAGCTTGCTCAGGTGGCCATGTCAACAAAAGGGCTCGCTACACAGTCTGTGACAGTGTCACAAAGAGGATGAAAAGAAACTTTGTCCTGAGGGGCCCTCCCTGGCAACAATTAAAATCATGGACTCTTTAATTCTGATATGGCCTTAAAAGCACCGTGTCCTCTAATAGGTTAAATCACACAAGGTCACAGTCATCCTGAAAGGAGGTCACCGGTATTAGTGTTTGGAAAAGTTGAACATAGGCACAAGATTCAATTTACAGTGCAACTAAAGTTTGTGTTCCAAAGAAATGATTAATGGAAAAACATGGTAAATTGTTTTCTTGATTTAATCTTAAATAAACCTTTATTACATAGAAAAGAAAGAAGCCTAAATGTTTCCCCCAAGTCTTAAATCAATAAAGCTTTGATTTGTGCTAGAGTTTATATTTAGATGGATACAAACATTTTAGGATTATTTGTGTAAATTTTCCTAAGTTTTCTTAGCCGCATCGTGGTACCCAAAGGCAATTATGTGTATAGATATGGATCTACTGAAGGCATAGCCCAGGTTTGCCGTAGATTATACTTTAGTCTGTTTTATGAAGATGTTGAGGTTTTAATGAAATAATGTGTGTCAAATACTTCTTTGTGCTTTAAACGTCCATAGTTTCATCCAGGAAATTCAGAGTATTTAAATATGCCCAATACTTATCATACTATTCCTGTTCTTGAAGATACAAGTTTTTCTGTATTCCTAGATGGGGAAATTAAAGCACAAAGAAGAATGAGTCATACAATCCAGGAGAAGGTAATTAGATCATTTGAGATACTGAGAAACAAATCGACACAAAAATTTCCAGACTCCATGCTAGCACCTCCTAATGCTCTTATGCACAATAAAAGTGTTGGCAGACCTTGCCTGGCCACCTGCTCTGAAACTGGAAAGAATTCTTTGTTCCAGTGACTACGAGCTAATGAACTTAAGTCCATTTTCAATAAGTTACGACTTAAAGCGTATGTATTTTTAGCACATGTTTTGGTATTCATAGACACGTTATAATGGACCTTATAGGCAGGGTTAAGCTCAATTCGTAATCCTGGTGCCTAGAGCCCACCACTGTATAGCTGATATTAGAAATGCGCAGTGCTATAACATCTCGCACAAGTGAGAGAACATGTGAGGCCGGCTCAAGTTCATGCAGTGCTGGTGCAAAACTCACCCTCGGGTCTCTGACCTGGGGGCCCAGATGCCTGTTCCTCTGTCTCAGAAGGTGGGTCTTGCAGGCTCTTCCAAGTTCATGTTTCTTTCTTTCTTTCTTTCTTTTTTAATGTTTATTTTTTTTTAATGTTTATTTGTTTTTGAAGGAGAGAGAGAGACAGAGCATGAGTGGGGCCAGGGCAGAGAGAGAGGGAGACACAGAATCCGAAGCAGGCTCCAGGCTCTGAGCTGTTAGCACAGGGCCCGACGTGGGGTTTGAACTCACAAAACTGTGAGATCATGACCTGAGCTGAAGTCAGACACTCAACTGACTGAGCCACCCAGGTACCCTCCTGATTTCATGTTTCAAATGACTGGCTCAGAGGACGGTTTCATTTAAGGCCCTTTTTACCCCTCCAGCACCTGCCCAAAAGGTCAGAAACTAAGAACAATATTCACTGGATGAGTTCAAGTTCTCAGCCTTGCAGACCCAGCTGCCCAATGCTCTAGAACCCCGATGAATATACCTGGACTCACTGACCCAGCTGAAAGAGCTGGGCTTCATCCCAGCTAAGACCCTTCTAAATCCAGCATGCCACAGGCTGAGATTTAAGAAACGTACGCTTGTGCTAATCAGATGAGTATCCGAAGGCAGTTGTTCTCAAACATAGTTAAAGCTGTGAGACTCCTTTCTACAAATGAAACACTGAAGTAGGTGGTCAGTATGTAAGAGAGGCAATCATGGCACCTCTTTAGTGGAAAGAGGGGAGGAGGAGAAAAGGAAAAGCCCGGGGCAGGCTGCTCCCTGATCCCTTCCCATCCCCTGTAGTCCTGAGCTGGGTCCCGGATGGGACCACATTAGCGAACCATAGGTCCATCACTACTCTTGGCTACATAGGTGATGTTTTTGAGGGTGGGGCATTTTTACTATCCTCCTACTGAGTCTTGGATTCCCAGGATTAGCCTAAACCAGGCCCCTTTGATTTCAGTCAGGCCCAGCTCTCTCAGGCTTCCTTAGGCAGCCGGATGGAAAGTCTACAACTTGTGAGAGTTGAGGAGACTTTAGAAACAACCTTATCCCCAGGGAAGAGTAGGTCAGACCAACTACCTTGACCTCATAACAGAGCCTTGGTTGTGAGAAGAGCAGGTCTAACAACAAACCAGTCATTTGGAGAAGACCCAGGGCTTGGCCATTACCATTTTTCCAGGCTTTTCATACATTGAAAAGTGGCAAGACCCATGACAAAAATTATTGTGTTTTAAAAACACAGATATTTAACCAATTCATGGCTGATAACAACAAAAAATGCTGTATACAGCTTGATATTGCCAAGGAAATGGCAGGATTTATAGACATGTGAATCTATGATAGACTGCAGACTCTTTTGTCTGGAAATAAGACCAGATTTAAAGATGATTATCTCCCTTTTCACTTTGGCCAGCTTATCTCTATGATGGTACATTTAACTTCACTTGGAAATCACATCAAAAGTCTCTGTTTGAGGCTCCTTGTGACTGTGAGGTCCAAGCAAATGGCTTCTCCGTGATCTAAGAAGAGAGAAGGCTGTAAGCAAACATGGCGGGAGCTGTTTCACCATAGATTCTGGGTGGTGTTTGGCTCACACAGCCAAGGCTCTTGTCTCCCTTTCAGCTCGTTGTGACCTAGAGAGGGCAGAGAGGTTGCTGCTTCCACAGACTACCTTCTGGGCGCCACCACAGCTGTAGACATGCGTTGGAGGGAGCCTGCAGGAGGCAGGGCCTGGCAGACATGGATAAAGCCATCAAGAAATGTGGTTGACCGGGGGGACTGAAATCTGTCAGCTGACACCAGTGTTCCTGAGCTGGTTTTATAGCTAATGTCTATTCTGATAGGTCAGTGCCCCCATCCCAGTTGTGAAATATTTGTAATATCAGCCATCTATCTGGTAAGATTGCTGTCAGGAGCTAAGGCCCCTGAGATCCCAGGAACATGCCTAGTGGAAGTCTTTACCTTCTATTGTTTGTGAATTTTCAAGGGGGTACTTTTTAGTAGGCTAAATCTTATAGTAGCTGATAAAAAAAAAAGAAAGAAAGAAAGAAAAAGAACTCAAAATAAAATGAACCCACCCTGTAGCTGGCTGAGGAAACTCCAATTTAAATGTGTAAATCACAGGTGAACCAGCCAATATTAAAGTGCAAGTTTTAATTACCATAGAGATGTGGGGTTATATTTTTCATTCAAGGATAGTTAGTTCTTGAATCTGGTTTTGTAGGGAGCATTTTCTCATAGTAGGAACCCAGTAATATTAGCCTCAGGGTTTTAAAAGTTCTGAGAGCGACCAGTGCCCCCCTTCCCCCACCATGAGTGTGCAATTAGCTTGTGCTTCTCAGCATTAAAACAGCGATGGACTCAGATCAGGCAAGCAAGAACTGGTTGTATAAGATTCTTAAGTTGAGCAGAGTTGGGGCTCCTGAGTTCAGTGCTTTCCTGAGGCACAGTCTTCCCCAAAATGAGTGCTTGAATAAAATAGAGAATGAAAGCCATGTAAAAAGATACCGAGTTATGGTGAGAAAGGCGTAAGGTTGGAATGGGCTTCTTTTCAAGGGGCTGATTGACCAAATACCAAATAAGGATAATTTCTCATCCCATCTTCCCTCAGAAAGTAACTAATCTCCGTTAAAGGCAAAGGACTTGAAGTCGCCCCAGATATTTCCCAGCTGAAACTTATAGTCAGATATATAACCTTGACAGCAAATCATAAAATCATACATGTGCTTTTCAATTTAATTTTGTTTTCTTTTAGCTTATGGATACCATTTTACTTCCTATGTCATAGCACTGCTGATCACATAGGATCCTAAAAATTAATTAATTAATCAAAATTTAAGAAAGGAAAACTAAAAAAAAAAAAAAAACCAACACAACACAGCACACTCATTTATGCATTTGCTAACTGGCCATGAGTCAGTGATATACTAATTTTTCTACACAGTTTAGGCAGAAGTAATAAGAAGACTAAAATAATTTATCACGTTCTTTTAATTTCAGTATGTTTCATTCTTTTTCAACAATTCCTTACTTTATATTGTTCTGCCAAAATATCAGGGAGAAAAATACAGTTCTTTGTTTGACTTACAGGAGTATTTTTCTTTCCTTGAGTAAATCAAGGGTAATTCACCTTTAAGCTGTTAAATTGTGCTCCCCTTGGAAGTAATTGTTTCTCTGGAACACTCATGACTCAGGTCCTCCTGGCACAGTCAGGCTTTGGGGCTGCTGGTCATGTCCATATAATTTCCTCCAAAATGTTGTCCTGCATGCACCTGCTTTCATACTTTGTGGAAGTTGGCATTGGGAGCAACGAGCAATGCTAATTTAGCAACAAGCCCGAAATGGTACCTCAGCCTCAACCTTACACCAAAAATGCTGTAAGACTTTTTTTTTTTTTTTTTGGTAGTGTTTATTTATTTTTGAGAGAGACAGAGGTGGGGGCAGGGAGGAGCAGAAAGAGGGAGACAGGATCTGAAGCGGTCTCCGTGCTGACAGCAGACACCAGATAACCTGATGTGGGGCTCGAACTCATAAACAGCAAGATGACAACCTGAGCTGAAGTCAGAGGCTTAATTGACTGAACCACCCAGGCACCCCAGCAAGACTTTTAGGAATAGATAAATAAGTTGTGATTGAGATCAGTTTGCGGTGAGAGAGCCTTCCCAAGCAAATAAAATGTTTCAATTCCATTGGGAAACAAAACTGTTGAAACCCCAGGCAAACTTACAGGAAGAATTTTTCATGGTGTAAGCCCAATTATGTAGGCACTGTCAAAAGCAAAGGAATACAAAATTTATGAAAAGGCATAATTGTTATGCTGGAAACAAGGTATCATTTTACTTCCTTTGCTATCAGTAAGAGGGACTGTTTCAGTTTTATTTCCATGTCATGGAGATTTTATCCCACTGATTCAGACTACGCGGATCTTTGCTGAATGATATTGTGGGTCATGTGCTTCTATTACTATTATTCCTTCTTGTTTTTACAATAATGCAATGAGGTAAGATTATTCCCAGTTCACAGTTAAGGAACCTGAGCTAAGAAAACAACAGCGAACATTTACCAAATGCTTACTACCATGCCCAACACATTCTTCTGACTCATTAATTCTCCTAACTTTATGAAGGAGGTAATATTATTATCTGTATCTTAAGAATGAGGACACAGAGGAATAGAAAGGTTAAGGGACATGTCACAGTCTAGCTGGGAACTAATCAGGCACTCTGATTCCTAAGTGTACCATCACCATTAAGCCCAGGGACTTCCTAGAGAGAACCAAAGGGACTCACTCCAGTAACATCTATGTGAATAGAGTCTCAGTATCCTACGATCCAATCTAGGGTTTTGTCGACTTGACCCATAATACCATTCAGCACCAATATCTCTACTTCCTGCTGTATTCTGTTATCGGATCTGTGACGTGGGATACCTGTTACACTCGTTTCAGAACTTTATTGCATTCTATTTTAGCTAGTTCCCTGATTTTCCACGCAACACGTCTTTTGCTATAAGATTATAAGTTTCCGGATAAAATATATATGCTGGCACCTGTCATAGCTCTGAGATGATTGCAAGTACTGTGGGCCTAGATAATACAGGGCAGTTCATAAGAGGTAGGAGCTTTGCCTTTTCCCTGTATTTCCATCAGGGATCACATGCATCTGAGACAAGTACCACCATTTTTTAATGTTTATTTATTATTGAGACAGAGAGAAACAAAACATGAGTGGGGGAGGGGCAGAGAGAGAGGGAGACACAGAATCTGAAGCAGGGTCCAGGCTCTGAGCTGTCAGCATAGAGCCCGACGTGGGGCTCAAACCCACAAACTACGAGATCATGACCTGAGCCGAAGTTGAATGCTTAACTGACTGAGCCACCCAGGCACCGCTAGTACCATCATCTTGAGCTATCAAATCCAGATGTAACCTAGGAAATCTCTCAACACAGTGCCCGCAATGACCATCCTGCTGACTGCACTGTTTATCCCGATGAGCATGTTACCACCTGTGCCCAACACGTTGCTGGCACATAGTACATGCTTACTTGTTAAATGAGTAAATGAATTCAGCATTTGTTCAGCTAAACTAAACAACATGGGAATTCAGCAATATGTATTGAGCACTTACTCGATGCTGGATACTTCAGAGTGAAAAACGATACATAAGATATTATCCATGTCTATAGATTTTACCAGCTCCTCAGAAACATAAGAATCAAGATAATTATAAGATTATCATTTAGCAAATGTTGAGTCTACTAAGAATCAGACATGATGCTAGAGCCAGGTCCAAGGGTGAGTATGAGACATCCATACAATGCAGATACATATCACCAAAGGCAATAGGGAGAGAGACAAGACTTCAGGGAACCCAAGATGGAGGAGGTGGCCAGGTATATAATGCCCTGTTAGTGTCCATGGGGCACCAGGTTTTGATGAATTCTGGAAGATAGTAGAGTGAAGCTGAGTCAAGAAGGTATAACTGAGGTCAGTGCATTTACAGAGAGCATAATAAGCAGAGAAAATCACTTGTATACAGATTTTGAGAAGATAAAATGGCACATTCAGGGTCACAGCTATTCTGTGTGACAAGAGCAGAGTTCAAAGAAGGGTGGAGGGCAGGGAATGAGGAAGGAATCTAAAGATGTAAGCAGGAACCATATCACAAAGCCTTTGTGTGCTAAGTACCATGAGGGAAAGAATTCTTAGGAAGAGACCATATCAGTTTAGAGAAACCAAGCAAGTTTCTGAAAATGATGCTAGTGGGGACAGAATTAGAGAGTCCTGGAAAACCTTACCTGCATGTTAAAATCCTCCAGCTTCATGGGGCCACCATTACTTTAATATTTAAATAAATACAGCTCCGGCCCCCATAAGGCTAAATCCACATGTCTCCTACTCTCACCCTTGCTGTCCATCCTTAAACACACACAGAACACTTGAGGAATCTTGCTGTTCTTCTGACCACTTTTTGCATCAGCTTCCTGTCTTAATCTTCACTTCCTGCAGTTAGTCTTTCTCTCTTATCGTCATTTGATCCTTGTGCAGATCATGGCCCTTTTTCCTTCACATTCTCAAATCCTATTCACAGAAACTCTCTGTGGATCATTACAGTGATTTGAGGAGAGCCATCATCCAAGTAAATATTCGGTAGGCCCATCTTTTAAGTTATCCTGTCAAATCTACCATGGGAATTTCTGGTAAACCAACTTTTCTAAAATCCATAGGCTTGTGGCCCTTCTGTTTCCTTATCCCCATCCTCTCACAACTCGATAACTTGTCAGGACCTTTTCTCCCATTTCTCCATTTTTCTTGCATTTCTTCCATTTCTGGGCATTCGTAGCCATTCTTTCTTGAACTCTCTCTATTTCTCTCTCTCTGTCTCTCTCTCTTTTACACACACACATACACACAGGTCAAAATTCTTTTTTTTATTTTTTTTAATGTTTTTATTTATTTTTGAGAGAGAGAGAGAGAGAGCATGAGCAAGGAAGGGTCAGAGAAAGAGGGAGACACAGAATCCGAAACAGGCTCCAGGCTCTGAGCTGGCTGTCAGCACAGAGCCCGACGTGGGACTCAAACCCACAAACCATGAGATCATGACCTGAGCCTAAGTCAGACGCTCAACCGACTGAGCCACCCAGGCACTCCAAAATTCTTCCCTTATATTGTATAAAACATCTTGGCCTTCCCTCCCTTTCCCATAGTCCACTTGTATAATATCAACATGCCCCATGCACTACTCCCTTAACCCCAGGTGACCATCCAGGTATTTATTTTTAGTAAATAAAGTGCTCTTCTTAAGAGCTTTACATCCACAGCCTTTACAATATTATTATTTCTCTTCCCATTGTATTTCCTTAATTTAAAATTTTTAAATGCACTCTGGAAGATTCCCAGTCATTTTCAAGTACATAGACCCCTTTAACAACTCCTTAAATGACTTTAAATCCTCACATAATAGTTTTTGTCATCTTCTATTTATTGATTAGGAATATAGACTGATGAAAACCTGCTGTGCCATCACCAGCATTTTGAACTTTTTAATAATTTTTTCATCACATCTGCATATGTTTGAAATCTTCGATTACACATACGCATGTTACTCTGTTTTCTGACCTTCACTAATTAAAGATTTTGTGAATTCTCACACGTCCATAGCTCACCAGTGCTTGCACACACTGAGAATCCCCACGCCAGAGTCCTCAGAGATCTCTGGGTGAGGTGGCTGCTGGTTTGTTCTCCAGATCACACCCCCCTTCACTGTCTATTGAAAATACCCATAAAAACATGGAAAGAGTTATAAAGTCACCAAAGCATGAAAGCCAGATATAGTCATCAATGAGTTAGGATTTAACCCTAAATAAGGTACAAACATAAGGCTAATGTATAAAAGGCAGTAAAATTCTAGCTTTCCACAAACTCCCGGTGCACATCCCTAATTGAGAGGATTTTCAGGAGCCGGAGAAAGGAAGAACATCTCCACAGACCCCGGAGCTGCTCTGGCAGAGGGTCGAAGCTTTGATGCCCAGTCTGATCTTCTCAGCAATCCCGTCACCATTACTTCTCTTTCTCTCTTGGGGGCTACAGTTTCCAAGATTTCAGCCCCTCTGGGCCGATAGGAAAGCCAGTGGCTCACTGAGTTCTGGAACATGAAATCAGTGTTAAGAAGGGACAAAGCCTGGCCGAGCCACTGGAATGGCGCCTTCCAGAAGTTGTCGTTTTGCCTGTACTGGTTTTACAGACTCCTTTAAATCATGCAGGAATGGCATCTCTTCTTCCTAGTCGTGAAACCAAAACATGGAAGCCAAAAAAATTCCTTTCTCAGTCCAGTGGCGTCACATCAGAAAAATAACTTCCAGACATCGGAAATTTGGCCAGAAGCTGTGCTCATCAAGTGCACTTCCTGCTCTAGCTAAGAGGAATTCCGAACGGCAGCCTGGTAGCTCGAACAAGGTGTGTCAGACACAGAAAGCCCAACAGCTGTTCCAACTCCCTTCTCATGTTCTGCCTTTCCTATCTGGGGAACAAAAATATTCAGATACTCACACTCAGTCTCCCTTGGAGCCACGTCTGACCAGGGAACCCTCTGGTTCTGGACAATGGGACATTAGGGGAAGTCTTCGGCGAGGTCGGAAAATTAAACTGACAAAGATAGATTAAGAGGAAAAAAGCATCCATGTGTATTTAATGTGAGTTTTACATGACATGGGAATCTTTGCCAGGAAATAAAGACTAAGACATGGTTAAACCTAAGTGTTTTTATGTTCTGTTTGATGAAGAGTAGTCAGTCATGAAGCATATGAAAGGCCAAGGTGTGTGAGGTAAAGGTAGCGAACTGGGTAAGGCCTGTTTGTTCATATCCTTCATGGCTTCTCTTTGTCTTCAGACAGAAGGTCGGTCCCTTCCCGGTGGGTGTAGGGAGGGCACCTCTCATCTGACGATTTGTCACCTGTTTCAGGGCGAAAGGGCAGGGAGAAGGCCAGAGGGACCCTCCTGCTTCTGCCATTTTCTCAAACTCCTTCAGCTTAAAACACTCAATAAGCCAAGGTGCTACATTTTGGGGGTAGAGTATTCTGAAACCCATCATTTTCCAGGGTGCTTCTGGAAAGTTCCCTCCATGATAAAAAGAAAGAGGCCTTGGGGCTCCTGGGTGGCTCAGTTGGTTAGGCGTCCAACTTCGGCTCAGGTCATGGTCTCATGGTTCGTGAGTTCGAGCCCCACATTGGGCTCTGTGCTGACAGAGCCTAGAGTCTGCTTCAGTTTCTGTCTCACCCTCTCTCTGCCCTTACCCCCCTCGTGCTCTCTCTCTCTCTCTTTCTCTCTCTCTCAAAAATAAAAAAAATATTAAAAAAGAAAGAAAGAAAGAAGCCTTAGCCCAAGCCTTCTTCCACCATCACTTACCTTTGAACTTGGTTGTGAGACAAGCTTATGCCTGGAGGTATGGCAGCCTCCTTGCACATGTGGAGACAAACCAGGGACACAGGCCAACCTTCCGAGGAGGCAGGAACAGAAGAACGGATGGAATGTGAGTCCTTGGAGACACCAAACTCAACTCAGTCTTCTCACTAATTAAACAGCAAGTGCCACAATGTTTTAAACCCGTGCTTTTTCGGGTTTTGGTTTCTTACAGTCAAAAATACTGTAACTGATCTGGGGGCTGGGTACAGAGAAGGCAGCAAATCTGGCCACTGGGAAGTATGTTCTAAATACAAAGGCAAAGGATGCATTTTAAGATTTCTTTTTATAGGAAACATACATATTTTTGGAAAGCATCTGCTTTCTGTTCTCCATACATTTTGTAAAAGTGGACTCTGAAAACAGAGATTAGGACAACACCCGATGATGAGAACACATCCAAGGGAAGCTGGAGCTGAGGATGGAGGGGCAGACAGGCCTGTTTGAACCTGTAATGAGTGTGAGGACACTATCGCTGTAGGAGCAGAATTATTATGTGAGATCTGCAGCATGGAGAATATTCTAGAAGCTATTCTAGGTGCTCATAAAAAGGACAAGAAGATAGAGACCGGGGGCTCCTGGGTGGCTCAGTCTGTTAAGCATCCAACTTCGGCTCAGGTCATGATCTCATGGTTGGTAAGATCGAGCCCCAAGAAGGGTCTTGGCTCTCAGTGCAGAGCCCGCCTCAGATCCTTGGTCTCCCTCTCTGCCCCTTCCTGGTTCGTGCTCTCCTCTGTCAAAGATAAATAAACATCAAAAAAAGATACTGACAGGAAATAAGATGAATATGTATGACTAACACATAACTGATTATTACTAAACAAATAGGGGAAAATACAAAATAGTAGAAGAAATCTTTCCTGAGTAGAAGAACTCAGGTAGTAGCAGAAAAATGTGGAAGAAACAAGTGGCCGGACTTATCCTGCTGAAAGTCTCACACTGAAGGAGGGAAGGAAGGGCTGAAAGACAAAAAAAGTGTGAGGAGAGAAAGAAAAGAATGAAAGTCCTATGAGTAATCAGGCAGAAAAAGAGAGTTAACAAAGCAAGATGCAGGGAAGGGCTACTAAGCCAGTGTAAGTGACGTCCCCTCTGTGCACCTCCCTGGCCCAGGGAATTTGAAGAAGGTTGGTTTCCGGAAAGTGTGCCTGTATGAGTACCGCTAAATCAAACCTGAGATTTGAAAAATGAAAAAGAAAGCAAAGTTCTTATCTTTTTGTTTTAGAAGGGTCAAACAACAGCAGGTATGGCGGGAGGCCAAATTTTCTGTTGGGCTGAGTTTCATTGTATGCAAAAGGGGATTCGGGGTGGAGGAGGCGGACAGTGGTTAGATGCAGGCTGGTGCCCACTACTTACCACCACAGGGCGCCCCACAGGGGGTCTAGGGCCCAGAGGCAGCATCTGGGACTTGTGGCAGCTGGTGGAAACAGCACACCTCAACTCTCCAGGGACCATGTCCTCTGGGCCCTGGGGAGCTCTCTGACTGAGCCAACGCCCCTCCTCCGTGTGACAGCTAGTAGTCTATACTGAGCTCTCTGTGTGGGCCCCTTGATGGTGCCAGTCCTACCCTCAAGGCGCTCCCAATCTAAGGCAGGAGATGGGCACAACTAAATATGGTCCACGGTGCTGTAAGGCTGTGGACAGAAAGGCAAGAGAGAGAGAGGAGAGACTCATGCTCACCAGAGGGTGTCTGGAAAGGTTTGGTAGAGAAGGGGATATTCAAACTGTATCTTCAGAGATGACTCAAGTTTCCCTAGACTCTGGCATTTTCCAGAAACAGCAAGCGGTCCAGAGGGGCTGAGGAACTGATGCTTGGAGACTGTTGGGGGGGCCTGAAAACCTGAGTCCCTGGGGGTGGGGCTGCCAAACACCAAGTCTCAGCAACCAAAAACACGAGGCTCGCATTTCATAAAGTATAAATATATGAGTGATAATGAAACACTTTATAGTGTCTACAATGGTGCTATATCAACAGGCTAAAAACAGTGCTGAAAGCTTTATAGAAATGCTAATACTACGCTGTTCAAATGCTAAGCATTTATGTAAATATAAAGTTGTATACGCTAACCATTCCATAATACTGTGCATTAATCTTAGTCTGTAGACAAAACCTTGGGGAGGAGAGGATCAAGGATCAGTATGCTGGAGCGCTCTTATCATTCATTTATCCCATCACTCAGCAAACATTTACTGAGGATTTACCTTGTGCCAAAGACAGAGATGAAAATAGAGATAAAAGGAATGTAGAGTTCTTAAACTTTCCATTTAGCAGAAGACAAAGGGTAAAAAAAATGAACACCTTGAAAGATGACGGGCACACTAGAAACACATTCTTTGGGCAGCAGGAGTGCAGAGGGGTTGGGGTGAAGCTGCAAAATAAGGCAGAGCAGGGTGGCCTTCCTGGGGGAGGTGGCACTTGAGATGACTCTGGAAAGATGAGTTGGGATGAAAGATATTCAGGGGGGAGGAGTGGAGAGAGGGGAGACTGCATCTGCAAGGCCATCTGGGGGCCACGGCAAGTTTTTCCCCAGCAAAACATGAGGCAGGGGGTCTTTGAAATTTTGGAGGCATTCGCACTGCGTCACGCTGTACAACTCCCTGGTTGTTTGCCAGAGGAACCTGTGTGTGCACGTTTTGCCGTCTGTTGTAGGATTCAGTGAGCCGCTAAGTGTTCATTGTGCGTCCATTGTGCACCCAGGCTGTAATAGACGTATGGGATAAGAAAGAAAAGCAGAGAGCAGGCAGAAACGCAAATATTATGGAAAATTGAGTGTGTTGCGTGCGAGCCAGTCACAGCGTGGTTTCATGTGAGTCACCACAAGCAGTGGACAATGCAGCTATTGTGGCCTCGCCTAGCCTGTGGAGGCGCCTGCCCTTCGTGCCTTCCATGTGGGTCTCAGGACATGTACACGAAGCCCCTTGGTTCTGATGGCGTCATCCATAAAGTTTTACTTCATTACCTTGTAACACAATCATCATTGCATCAAAAGGGACACTGCTGGGCTTCTAGCAAAGCAGCACGACTGAGAAGCAGGCATGCCTCAGCAACACTGCGGGTCCCAGCTGTGAGTCTCCAGATAGTTGCCGTTTCTGTGATGTCCACAAAAGGCTGGTGTTCCCTGTGGCCCCTTTGGGCTCATTTCCTTGGATGTTAAGGAAAGGCCCTCATCGAGCAAGGCTATGAGCAAAATAGATGGAAATGCTAGACTTCACCATGAACGTGAGGTACGGAATGTTTGACTTCAGGGCTGGTGTTCTTGGAAAAGGCATTAATTATAATTCCTCATCCTGCCCTCCCCTTCAGCACTGGGTCCACCGAGCTGCCCAAACTTTCTCATCTGTATTTAGGCAAACTCCGCCTTCCTGCGACACACTCTTTCTTTCCTCCTGTTCATGGCCAGATTTCTTGGAAAAGTTATTTCTGCTTTCTGGCATCCATAGAATAATGTCTTGCTTTTATCATCATAAAAAAACAAGACAGAAAAAAGCCCACTTTTTATGTCTCTTCATTATTTTTATATGATAAACGAGCACTAAGAAAATGTCCTGTGGTAGAAGTCCTAAGGTGTCACAGGGCTACAATCTTGGGAGATTAGGGACTAGCCTTCCACAGGCTAATTGGAATTCAAAATCCCCAGCTGGGGACCATACAGGAACTTCAGCAGTAATAAGTAGCAGTACCAAGATGAGTGAAATTTTTTTTGTCGGGATCCCTTAAAGCATATCCCAGGGAAGATAAGCCCGCCAAATAAAATACATACAGTTAAGACCTTAGCTTAACACTGTGGTATATCATCCCTGTTGGTATGCCCATTGTGTCATAGATATAGACATATCTATGTCTATATAGATAGAATGGGATCATAGAATGTCCTCTTCACCCTTTAAGCTTTTAAAGGCCAACTCCCTAGATAGACAGACAGAAAGATAGGTGATAGATAGATAGATAGATAGATAGATAGATAGATAGATAGATAATGTTGCCATATATAAAAAAAATTTTAAACTTGGGGCACCTGGGTGGCCCAGTCTGTTGAGCTCCCAACTTCGGCTCAGGTCATGATTTTGCAGTTCACTAGTTCAAGCCCCGTGTTGGGCTCTGTGCTGACAGCTCAGAGACTAGAACCTGCTTTGCATTCTGTGTCTCCCTCTCACTCTGCCCCTCTCCGGCTCATGCTCTGTCTCTGTCTCTCTCTCTCTCAAAAAAGTATTTTTTAAAAAAATTTTACACTTGTAATTTTGTAAAAAGAATTTTTAGTAATTCATATGGAAATAACTTTATTATAACTCTGAAGAATTATACTCAGTGCTAGCTGCTGGTATCCAGAGGAACCTTGACAAAGTGGGATGGTTTCCAGACCATTTGCACACATCCCAATTTGTCAGTGTCCCCTGAATGCTGACTAAAAGAATCAGCATATGAAGCTAAGTCCAGGAAGTGGACAAAGAAGCTGGCTCTGTCTTCTGTCAGGACCGTCCCCCCCACAGTATAGGGAGCAGGCTTTGTGACGTGCCCGCCTCAGATTCTGTCTGAAGGAAGATCAAAGGAAGGGAATCTCATATGTCAAGAAGTCTTTCTTTTGGTAGGGAAACACTATTTCCCAGCTAACAAAGGGGGGGCAATAAGAGGAGAAGGGCCAGGTGGCAAGGACAATCTTCTGCTACTCAAGCAGTTACGGCATCTATTCTGCCATGTCTCTGACTCAGTATCCCCTCAGTGCTGCCCTGTGTCACTCTAAATTCACTCCTGGGGTGACTCCCTCAATGCGCTTTGTAAGTGTTTTATTCTCCATATTTATTTCTTTAATATGAATATCAGATAATATTTATTATCTGATATAGAATAATCATATTTGCCAAAACATATAGAAGCTAATCAATATGTCAAAAGTAGATAAAATGGGGGCGCCGGTGTGGCTCAGTCAGTTAAGCGTCTGACTTGATTTCGGCTCAGGTTATGATCTCACAGTTTGTGGGTTCAAGCCCCACATCGGGCTTCATGCTGACACTGTGGAGCCTGGAGCCTGTTTGAGATACCTGTCTCTCTCTCTGTCCATACCCCATCTCAAAAATAAAGAAAATAAGAAACTTAAAAAAATAGATAAAATGAACAACGGCGAGTAGAGATATGAAGTAATACAATATTCTTATCTAAATGTGAGAATTTGACCTGATTCTTCTTGTTGTAGAGAAATATGTTGCTGAGCATTTCAAAATCACAGGGGGGAAAATATGTGGAGATTCAGCACATGAATGATTCTACAAAGGAGTACTTTATTTTTTTTAATGTTTGTTCGTTTCTTTATTTATTTTGATAGAGGGGGAGAGAGTGGGCCAGGGGCAGAGACAGAGGAGGAGAGCCTGATGTAGGGCTGGAACTCATGAACCATGAGACCATGAACTAAGCTGAAATTGAGTCATATGCTTAACCAACTGACCCACCCAGGTACCCCTCTAAGAGACTACTTTAAAGTCTTTTTGCAAAAGTGTTGTAAAAATTAAAGCACTGCATAATAAATAACAGATAATAGAGATATCACCAGAATGTTGGGTTTCTTGGGGGCAAATATTTATTTTCTACATAGCTGGACAAATTGCTAATTTGATTTCAGTTTAATGGTTTGTATTCACTATGCCCATGAATTAGTTTTATTTTATTGTGGATTTTTGCATTTTTATTTGCTCCTCCATCAAAGTGTTCAGTCCTTTTTAGATTTATTTTTCGAAGTCATCTATGTCCCAGGATCCTGGAGATGTAAAATACCTTGGGTATTTCTGTTGGGAAGAGGTTCAAACCAACTTTATTTGATCTGCTTCTCTTCCTGGAGCTGGACAGCATTTTTAAATCACCTCCCTCCCCCTGCAATGGCAGGCTGAAATAGCCCTTGCTCACTGTGATAATCGTGTGCCCACACTCGTTTCTGGTCCATTCTGTACACATCTTAGTGCTGTTCCTTCTCCACCTCCTTTTGCTGTTGTCTCTGTTCTAAATGTTGGCATTCCCTAGGTCCCAGGCCTACTCCTGCTGCTTCTGCTCCTCTGTTCACCTCCCTACATGATCTTATTCATTCCCATGCTTTTAAATCCCAAATACATGCTGCTGAATCCCATATACATATCTGTACACAGGGTATTGAACATTATAAAATCACCCAACCAACAGGTCAAACCATGAAGCCATCTTGGGCTCTGACCTACCCCTTCCCCTTCTAACTCCCAATTCACGAGCAAGTATAGTTGTTTTTACCTCCAAATTAACTCTTTTTTTTTTTTTAATTTAGAGAGAGACATCATATGTGAGCTGGGGAAGGGTGCAGAGTGGAAGAGAAAGAGAGAGAGAGAGAGAGAGAGAGAGAGAGAGAGAGAATCTTAAGCAGGCTTCACGCTCAGTGCAGAGTCTGATGCAGGGCTCTATCCCATGACCCTGGGATCATGGCCTGAGCCAAAATCATGAATTGGATGCTCAACTGACTGGGCCACCAAGGGACCTATCTCCAAATTAACTCTTGAATCTTTCTACTTGTCCCCAGGTCTACTCTGAACATCCCAGCTACTATCATCTCTTGTCAACTCTAAGGCAACATGCTTTTCTCTGTTACCAGTCTTGCTTCTGGAAGAACTAGTCTGTACCCAGCAGTAATAAGTTTGGTGTCAGTCACCCATACCATTCAGTGTGCACTGGCCCCGTTATACTTATGAAACAATAAAACGTGTCACTGTGGGGCACCCGGGTGGCTCAGTCGGTTGAGTACCCAACTTCAATTCAGGTCATGATCATGCAGTTTGTGAGTTTGAGCCCCACATTGGGCTCCCTGGGCTCCCTGTCAGCACAGAGCCCACTTCAGATGCTCTGTCCCCTTTATCTGCCCTTCCCCTGCTTACACTCTCCCCCCAAATAAGTAAATATTAAACAAACAAGCAAACAAACAAATAAATAAAAGGTGTCACTGTGACTTGCAATACTCTGTTTGACTTGTGCCCTCTGTATCTACCCCAATTTACTGTATCCTATTTACCTTTCCAAGCTGGTGTTAAACCCCACATTTGATGTACTAGCTGCCTAACAGTTCCAAAACTTGCTTTCCTGTGTCACGCCTTTCAGTTGCAAACTTGTTTCCTGTGCCTGCAATGCTCTTCCCTGTGCTTCCTTCGGTTACTTTTCTTTTGTTTTGTTCCTGCTTTGACAAATTACAGATATACCAATATAATAAACACCCGCTACTTTCTTCTGAAAAGTAATGACTGTTAACATTTTGCCATTTTTCCTCAGTTTTTACCATTAAAATAACAAAACAAGATGAAGTCAGTCCCTTTTGTTCTTCTTCCCCCAAGTTCTAGTAAGTTCCTCCTTATCACAGCAGGTAATGATGTTAGTTCCCTCTCGTGCATCCGTTTCTTTCTTCCTTCTTTCTGATACAACCTTAACTCTGTTAAGGTGCGAGCAGGTGCACACGTGCGTGTGCACACACACACACACACACACACACAATACCCTCATATGTTTTAGCAAGAGCCAACTGTGGCCGGATGTGACCAAGGAGACATGATGGCAGGTTTCCTGGAGGCTGTGGTTTGTTTTCCCCCCAGGTTACACAAGGGGAAGGAAGCCTGTAGCACTTCTGGAGGCTTCTACCCTTTCTATTCTGCCTCGGAGATTTCCCTTTAGAGAACCGCCTGCCGTGGGGCCCGAGGAACCGGGCTGTCTGAATTTCTGATCCAACGCCGAAGCAGGAACCAAATGGTGTTGTTCTTGTTTGTTTAGCCTTCATCATCTATCATCTGCTTATCTTGCGTAGCTGTCTGCTGGTCACTGAAAAACAACAGCGGCATCACAAATAGAAGGAAATGACTTCCTAAGTGTCTCCACCTCGCTCCTCCCCAAAATGAAAGAAAAAGGACATTTCCATTTATAGCTAGTCATTTTTGTTAATATATTACTTTACTATATTGATGTGTGTGCGTATACTCAGTGCTCTGAAGAGCTAACGTATATAAGGTTGAGTCTCCATTCAGACATAAAATGTTTAAACTGACAGTACAGAACTGACTTCTGTGTCTCTCCTCTCTGCCTACAGGTTGCGGCATGTTTACTCTCCTGTCATCTGTCACTGCTGCTGTCAGTGGCCTCCTGGTGGGTTATGAACTTGGGCTCATCTCTGGAGCTCTTCTTCAGATAAGAACCTTATTAGCCCTAACCTGCCATGAGCAGGAAATGGTAGTGAGCTCCCTCCTCATGGGGGCCTTGCTTGCCTCTCTCACTGGAGGGGTCCTGATTGACAGGTATGGAAGAAGGGCTGCTATCATCTTGTCATCGTGCCTACTTGGACTCGGAAGCCTAGTCTTGATACTCAGGTTATCTTACACGGTCCTCATAGTGGGGCGCATTGCCATAGGGGTTTCCATTTCACTCTCTTCGATTGCCACATGTGTTTACATCGCAGAAATTGCTCCACAACACAGAAGAGGTCTTCTTGTGTCACTGAATGAGCTGATGATTGTCATAGGGATCCTTTTTGCCTACATTTCAAATTATGCATTTGCCAATGTTTCCCATGGCTGGAAGTACATGTTTGGCCTTGTCATTCCCTTGGGAATTTTGCAGGCAATTGCGATGTATTTTCTGCCGCCAAGTCCCCGGTTTCTGGTGATGAAAGGACACGAGGAAGCTGCTAGCAAGGTTCTCCGAAGGTTGAGAGCCATCTCAGATACAACCGAGGAACTCACTGGGATAAAATCTTCCCTGAAAGATGAATATCAATATAGTTTCTGGGATCTGTTTCGCTCCAAAGACAACATGAGGACCCGGATAATGATAGGCCTAACATTAGTATTTTTTGTGCAAGTCACGGGTCAGCCAAACATATTATTCTATGCGTCAACTGTTTTGAAGTCCGTTGGCTTCCAAAGCAATGAGGCAGCTAGCCTCGCCTCCACGGGGGTTGGGGTTGTCAAGGTCATCAGCACTGTCCCTGCCACTCTTCTTGTAGACCACGTTGGGAGCAAAACCTTCCTTTGTATCGGCTCCTCTGTGATGGCAGCTTCATTGATGACTATGGGCATTGTGAATCTCAACATCCCCATGAACTTCACCAACATCTGCAGAAGCCATAGCCCTATCAACCAATCATTGGATGAGTCTGTGTTTTATGGGCCAGGAAATCTGTCAGCCACTGATGATACTCTTAGAGAGCTCTTTAAGGGGATCACTTCCCACAGCAGAAGCTCCCTAATGCCCATGAAAAATGACATGGATAAGAGAGAGATGACACCTTTACCTAATGCTGGACCAAGCCAAGCTGAATACCAGATAGTCACAGATCCTGTGGACGTCCCAGCTTTCTTGAAATGGCTTTCCTTAGCCAGCTTGCTCGTTTACGTTGCTGCTTTTTCCGTTGGTCTGGGACCAAGTAAGTATTTTATTTTTTTATTCCGTCTCCTTTCCCCTGATGAATGCTAACATATTGCCATTGACCATCAGAACATCTTATGGCTGTGGTACCGTATACATAAGCCTACTAGAAGTAAGATGGGGACAATATTGGCCACCTGACATTTCTACTCATGTGGAAACTATGCTTGGCTCATACCTCTCTTGTGAAATGTGCAGGGCTGGTATTCAACAGAAGGATTAGTTTACCATTATCTGTCACAGGAGGATAATTTAACAGCAATTGATTGGGGATAAACCAGACCTCAAAAGATGTGTATTGTGCAAGAGAATATATTGTTTTATGAAAGTAGTTTACCGGAATAACATTTTTCCCATATCATTCCTGAGTGTCTTTGTAAATGGAAGAAAAAATCAAGGTTTTAGATTTTCTTAAAGACACTGGATGCATTCAGTAATAAATAAGAACAGGGAAAAAGGAGTTGGGAAGGAGGGTGAATTATTTCTTTAAGTACTATATCTTTTATCACCAGAGTAACCTCCCTGAGCACTTCACTCATTAGGCAAAAGAATGGGAGTCAAGTTACTCACATTCAATACAATAGAAACAATTTACAGGGAGATAGCTACATGGTAGTTTTATTTTATATAGCTGGTCTACTCCAAGTGACAAAGTTTAAACACTTCCCTTGAGCAAACTCTCTTGAGTTCTCTAGAACAGGTTGTTTGTTGCAGTTCCTTGACTTTTAGCCTCACCCACAAAATCTAAACCTCTCTTTAGAGTAGTATAAGGTAGTCTCTCTACCACCGTCAGCTCCTTCATCTCTCCCTCTCCCCCATTCTTTCCCTCTTTCCCCCTTCCTTTCTTCCTCTCTCCCACCAAGTTTTCCTGTTGTTATTTACAAGGATCAAGGACCAAACAGAGTTGCTCAGATGAAAGGAAATATTGGAGCTTAAGAACATGAGAAGACATTGGTTATGTTGAAGGAGAAGGCATCTCATGGACAAATTTAGGTTTCTGGTGCCAGGATCTGACAATGTTTCTAGAAAGAAAGTCACTTTAGGGCTTTCTCTGGTGATCTACTGTTAAGCCATTAGCTATTCTTTCAGGTGATATGTATCAAGTGACCCACTTTTTAATAACAAAGAACTATGCTAGATGTTGGGAAAATAGTAATGAACAAAACAGACCCTGTTCCTGTCTTGAAGGAGGTTATACCTGAGTTAACTGAGCTATAGTTCCTGTGTTTGCTGCTTTCTGGTCAGCAATCAGCACGTTTGGCCTCCTTAATCTCAGTTAATTCATAATTAGATTTGCACATGATATGGCCTCTACAGCTCCTCCGTTTCCTCACTCTGCAGTCTACTCCCACATCTAAGTGAGATCAGTCTCTAGATACTGATTTTTACAAATTCCAGAGTAAGAGAAGGAATATGATGGACTCTGTTTTTTTGTGAGGCAGAGTCATAAGTTGTTGTTCAGGGACACCTCTAGGCCACAGGGTCCAAACCATGGATGACCAGAGCTGGCCCTTCCTCTGGAACTATGAGTAGATGGATTTCCTTATAAGGGACTGTGCATGGACAAATAAGAGTAAATTTTACAATACCATCAGCCTCTGACCTCTCTGACTTGTTTCTGAACCCTGGCCCTCCTTGTTAAGATTTAACAATGACAAATATTATTAATGAACAGTTTCCTGGAAACAGGTTTCTTCTATTATTTCAGGATTCAGGCACCTTGGGTGTGTACCTGTGAAACACTTATCTTAGTTAGTTTGGGTTGCTACAACAAATCACCAAAGACTGGATGGCTTAGACAACAAACATTTATTCCTCATAGTCTGGAGGCTGGCAAGTCCAAGATCAAGGTGCTGGTAGATTTGGTGGTTGGTGAGGGTCCCCCTCCTGGTTTGTAGTTGGCCACCACCTTCTTAGTGTATCCTCACATGGCAGAGGGATGGAAAGAGAGAGAGAGAGACAGACAGACAGACAGAAACAGAGACACACACACACACACACACACACACACACACACACAGAACTAGCTAGCTTTCTCACGGCTCCACTCTGATGACCTAATTACCTCCTAAAGCCCCTACCTACAAATGCTATCCCATTGGGAATTAGGATTTTAACATATGAATTTTAGGGAGACATGCATGTGATCCAGACAATACTTCTCTGGTTAC
This sequence comes from Hyaena hyaena, assembly GCF_003009895.1. Lineage (NCBI taxonomy): Eukaryota > Metazoa > Chordata > Mammalia > Carnivora > Hyaenidae > Hyaena > Hyaena hyaena. Next base: position 1,320,609 of record NW_024080837.1, read on the forward strand.
TCAGATACAAAAAGCTAATGAAATTTGAGAGAGCATCTTATACTTTTGTTTTCAGAAACTCTTTGAAGTCTACCAGAAGGGCAACCTACAAGTCTTATCTTGCACCAAGGAACAACTCGCTTCTTTGTGAACTTTTCCCTACTAATAAGTACAATAAGCTTTGCTCATATGATAGATTTCAGGTGGTATTGTCTTCTTTGCCGACATCTTTGTTTCCTATACATTCTTCATAAAACTAAAAATATTCTTTACATCAGTTTTCTTAATCCAATCTTTTGAAATATCAAGAAGCAACTAAGAATCTAAGGAAAAGCGAGCAAAAGGGATGCTTTCTTTGCTTTAAGTCAGAGATACTTTCAGGTTAACGAGATTATGACATGGCACATATTACGTCAGACATTGGTCTTAAACTTCCAGAACCCACGTACTCATGGTCAGAGTCTTCCTAAGCTCATACTCCCCTCCTCTCTTTAGTTTTTGGGTAACTTTGAAAAATGCAGCAAATTCTCAGTCACTGACTTATCATTTGATATATTGTTGTGTTAGAACAAGAATTCCCTTTTTCAGAAAACTCAATTTGATTTTGGAAGAAATTAGTGGGGGTTGATTGTTATTTACCTTTTAGTGTTCTTTAAATAGCATTCTCTACTAATTCATTTTAAATATAATTTATGCTGTAGATTCAACTAATATTTATTGAATTATGTCAAATACTGTGCTAAGAAGGTTTTACATACTTTGCAGTATTTCATTTTACCTTCAGAATAAGCCTGTGAAGAAAGAATATTCACCAAATTTTACAAATGATGGTATTTTGTCTCACAGAGGTGGACTAAGTGACTTGCTCAAATAATTGAAAATACCTCTTGGGGTCCCTGGGTGGCTCAGTCGGTTAAGCGTCCAACTTCGGCTCAGGTCATGATCTCACAGCTTGTGAATTCAAGCCCTGCATCAGTCTTTGTGCTGACAGCTCAGAGCCTGGAGCCTGCTTCAGATACTGTGCCTCCCTCTCTTTCTGCCCCTCCCCTGCTCATGCTCTGTCTCTCTTTCTCAAAAATTAATAAGCATTGGGGCGCCTGGATGGCTCAGTCAGTTAAGCGTCCAACTTCGCCTCAGGTCATGATCTCACAGTTCGTGGGTTCGAGCCCGGCATCAGGCTCTGTGCTGACAGCTAGCTCAGAGCCTGGAGCCTGTTTTTGTGAGATTTTGTGTCTCCCTCTCTCTCTGACCCTCTCTTGCTCACACTGTCTCTCTCTCTCTCTCTCTCAGAAATAAAACATTAAAAAAAATTTTTTTAATTGATAGGCATTGAAAAAAAAGAAAAAGAAAATGCCCCTTGTCTTCTGAAATTCAATGTTAATCCTAGTCCAAGACAAGAATAGACAGCCCTCTGTTGGTCTTGAAAATAAATGTTAATTACTTTTAGTTCAGTCCTCCATGAAGATACTTTAGAAGTAAGAATGAATAGAAAGAGTGTATGACTGGCTATCACATGAGGCTATTAAATGCACCACTCTGCATTTTATGCAAGATAGAGACAGTCTCTCTTTTTCTGAAGCTCTGTTAGGTAAGCGAGCGTGTACATTTATAAGGCTGAACTACAGGATAAGAGAGAGGGAGGGTTGGGGCGCCTGGGTGGCTTAGTCAGTTAAGCGTCCGACTTTCGCTTAGGTCATGATCTCGCGGTTCGTGGGTTCAGACCCCGCGTCGGGCTCTGTGCTGACTGCCAGCTCAGAGCCTGGAGCCTGTTTCAGTCTGTGCCTCCCTCTCTCTCTGACCCTCCCCTGCTCGCGCTGTCTCTCTCTCTCTCTCCTAGAAATAAATAAAAATATTAAAAAAAAAAAAAAAAGAGAGGGAGGGTTATGATAAGAATACACCATTATCATTTTTGGTGTGCACTTACTTGAATGACTGAACTTGATTAAGATAATATTTAATGGCTATTTGGTTAGATTTCAAACTTGGCCATAACAAAGACTAAAATAACAGTGAATTCAATAAGATAGGAGTTTCTCTCTTGTTTGGTGACTGAGTAGTTCTGGGTGCTGCAAAGGCTTCCAGGATCAGGTACCGGAAACCAGTAGATGGTGTCCCTAAATCTCCGTGTAGCCAGTACTTAATTATTGGTTCTTGGTCCATCATGATGACTATTTAAAAATACTAAGATGCACTTTAAAATTTCATCACCCTTTTCTGATAGCTAATGGGCCCTTGAGAATAAGTGGGAGATGCAAAGTACAGTCAATTAAAGGGAGCCTGGGTATAGAAAGGCCTAGATAGTGAGGGAGTGTGAGCAATTCTGTCGGGAAGCAGAACCACTGTAAGTAATAGGGGACAAGGAACTTGTCACAAGGGTTGCCCCTCACACAGTTGTGGGAGACACTGAGAAAGCAAAGGTCTGAAAGGGGACAGTGAGAGGGAAAGGAGAAAGCCACTCATCAGTCTCTGCAGGTCTGCAGGGCCCAGGGAAGAAAAGATGGATTCAAAGCCATGACAAACTGGAATCCTTGAGAAGAAACTGGAGCCCACATCTGTCACCACATCAACTCTGATGAGGTTGGCCACTTACAGAAAAATAGGTGTCCTTCTCCGTAGGGCTCTGACAGCAGCAAGAGAGGCTGGAGGAGGAGACCGGGTGGCACTGGCTAGTCCCTGCGACCAGCAAGGAAAGGTAGCCAGTCACAGCACAGGTGATATCTAGGACTCAGCACAGGCTTTGATGTATCAGTTTGACCTTCCAAGCCTCGTGCCAATTTCTCTTCTGGCCAACCCTCACCAAAACTACACAGGGGAGGGAATTCTGGGAAACGTAGTTCCAGCTCAACTAAATCCATGCACTACAAAACCGTCATAGTAATAAACTCTGGCCTTAGAAAGAAAAAGTGTGAATATGGCAAAAAATACCCCAGAAGGTCAAGGGTCCTGAATTCTGTCTTCAACTGCTGTGATATTTATTTCTTTTCATTGAAAAGTTAATTGTTAAAATGAATGACTAGCTTCCATTCCATCAACTTCTAAAAAAGAGGTGAGGTCATTAACGTTAATGTCTCGTGGATTTTGTTTCTTTAGCTATGAAACAAACAGAAAAATGCTCTTTTGCTAATGTATTATAAAAGCCTCCACATCTATTTTCTCAGGAACGTTCATTATCTCCCTGCAGCTGATGACTCTCACTTTTCTTGAGTTCTATCATGTCATATGACCTCTAGTTCTTTTTTTCCTAATGAGTACGGGATTTTTCCACTTTGATGCTTCACCATCTGCCCAATGCAAGAAGCTCAGTGCTGAATTCGTTTCTTCCTGAGACCAGGGAATGTCCCCCATACAGAAGCACATGCAGATTCCTTATGGACAGCAAAGTGAGGGGAGCCCCTGCCCTTGTGCAATGAGGCCGTGCCTTACCTCTCGGTGCTGCTGTATCTCCATAGCTCCACACCTTGGTCAAGAGACACAGGCCTTTCTTATGGCCCCTTTTCCATCCCCATGTCCTCTATCGAGATCCCTCCTATCTTTAGAGCTTAGTGAAAGCCTTGCCGCCTTTATGAATTCACTCAGTTTCTTAGATGTCCTTGTATGAACTGCAAAGTATTTCCAGTGCAGAGTGGTCTGGTTCTGGGCTACAAAGAGCCTGAATTTAAAATCAGAAAAGCTGGGTTCCTCTAATTCCAGCTTTTGTACCTCCTGGCTGCATGATCTTTAAGTCCTTTATCTTCTCTGAAGCTGCTTCGAAGCTATGAATTGTGCACAATAACCCTTATTCTATCTCCCAGGGTATAGTGAGCATCAAGTGAGTTGAAGCACGTGTGAATGTTTGGGATGCTGCTGAGTTTGGTGTAAGTGGAAGTCACAAGTGTGTTAACACCACAGTCTTTAATAATGGAGTGTATTGCTTCAGTATGTTTGTTTTGGTTTCTTAACTCAACATAGTTATTAGAATAAGGTCTTTGAGAGAAGAAATGACATCCCATATTTTTTCCCCTTTTCCTCCTTTAAGTGAGCCCTGCATAAGTCTGTTTGAAAACCATGAAAGAATACATTTGTGTTTCTAAGAGAGGGAGTAGGGGGAAACGGAGTTTTAAAATGAGATACAAATGTACGAAAGATCTCAAAGTGTGGTTTTTACATGTTATCAAGCTGTCCACGGCAGGCAAAGCACCACATGAGCTGTCCCTGTCAGCCACCATCGTGAGGCTTTTTGTGGAACAATCCATCACTTGGGCATATTTCCAAAATCTTTCCAGTTTTGCCCATCAGATAAGATATAGGGATGTTCGAAGGGCTTGGAAATAGCTAGCGGGAGGCATTTAGGGCTTTTCCTTTGGTAAGTCATGAAGCATTATTTGGGAATTTCAGACTCAGAGTATTTAAAAGTAGCCCCAGATTTGTCTTGGACATCTCTACTTTTTGCTGCTGTATAGAGAAGGGAGTTCTTTTGTTAATGAGATGCAGAATCTCATGGTTGAAGGAGGTTTGGGTGTGGGAAAAGAAATGACCCTTTGTCCCACGGTTTCTCTAGCTTACAATTGCAGTTCCAAGGACTGAGCCAGGTTGACATGTAGGTAACAAGATATGGCTTCAATTACTACGAAAAGAAAAAGCATGGACTTTGGAGTAGGGCACTGCCTGGAGTTGACTCTCAACTCTGCCACTGGCCAGCTATGCAACCTTAGGGAAGTTAGTTAACTTCTCTGTGCCTCATATTTATCACTTATAAATATGGGTATGATTAATCATTAAATCATAGCATTGTTAAGATTAAATCAGCTCATAATAAAGTCTTTGAAGAATGGCACCGAGAGTGCCACATAAGTGCATGTTGAGTAAAAGAAATAAGCCTAAAGACCTGGATATTCACACATGAGTCTTGGGGACATGCAGTCTGAGGCAGAATCCCAAATCTTCCCCTCTGTAGAGAACAAGTGGTTGTTTCATATGCATGGTTTGGAGTTACTGATTCTTCTAGAGTTTTCTAGAAGATCTGGCAATTGTCCTATTTTTCTTGCCAAGAGTCAGTCATTTATGTCTGTATATTATGTTGTAGTCTTTCCTTTTTAAAGAAAACATATCCTAGGAATTCCAATTCAATCACCAAAATTGTATTCTAGAGCATTAGTATACACTGTGCAAGCCAGTTGGAGTTTAAAGAAGATTTTTATTAGGAGCAAGGATTTCATACCAGATCTTGAATGCATAATAAAACTTACTAACCTGATGTGATTATTACCCAGGTATTTCATTTAAAGAGTTTATTGCTTGTAATAGATGCAAATCCTTTGTGTATAAAGAAAAAAGTAGTTGCTTTTCTAAAGTAAAATTGAGAACAAGATTAAACCATTTTATTAAATCTTCTTAAATACGGATTGGCTTAGAACAACATTCTTTAATTGTATTAGATCACAACATAGTTTCCTCAGCCAAAAACAGTGTTTCTATTTTTAGGTTAAAGTATATGTCCTACCTTATTTTATTTTCTGGTCCTCTGTTTCCCTAATTGTAAAATAATAAAGTTGCCCTAGAATCTGAATTCAAGAGGGGCATGAATTTGGTCAATACCGAGTAATCTTATGTATTTGATTTTATGTATTTGATTTTTTATTAAGAAAAGGAATCCATAGGGGCACCTGGGTGGCTTAGTCGGTTAAGCGTCTGACTTTTGCTTAGGTCATGATCTCGCGGTTCGTGGGTTCAAGCCCCGTGTCAGGCTCTGTGCTGACAGCCAGCTCATAGCCTGGAGCCTGTTTCCAATTCTGTGTCTCCCTCTCTCTCTGACCCTCCCCTGCTCATGCTGTCTCTCTCTCTCTCTCCTAGAAATAAATAAAACATTAAAAAAAAAATTAAAAAAAAAAGAAAGCAAAGGAATCCATAGTCTTCATCAGCTTGCTGAAGGGCTCATGGCCTAAAGAGGTTAAGAGCCCCTCCCTTACATTTTTCTGTTACTAATACAAAAACTCTTTCATCAAAAGAAACCAGGATATAGAGACTTTTATTTAACATTCAACATCCCATCCCTCATTTTTCGCTTTAAAATATGTTCAAAATCTTAACCTTACCCTCTACTGTGCTTCTGGGGTGGTACTGATCGTCACATAGCTCCTTCTAATTACAGACTATTTGTCCATCCATGGTTCAAACCTCAGGGTTGAAGCAGAGGTTCCCGACACCATGACCACATAGAGCCACATGAAGATTTCTCTTTTACTCATGTTCAGAAGTAAAGCACAGATGAACCTGAGCCCAAGGTGTGAAATTATTATCTCATGAATTCATTGGAATTCATTTGTATAGAGACCGATCCCTCCTTAAAGTAGCCACCGTAACACAGAAAAATGTGTGTGGCTGTGTTTTTCACAATAATTGGGGCTTTTTAAAATCCAAACATTCCTATGTTCATAAATTAATGAATTAACCTCCTCTTCCATCTCATGATTAGTATCTATTCATGAAGGCAGATGGAAGGATTTTGTCCAACGTCACATGCTAAGTTCGGTAATGAGACTGTGACTGTTATCTTTTAACTACCTTTGTATTCACCCATTCAAGCAGGACCTACACTGCAGGCTGAGTGACATGTGCCACCAAACTCCCTCCTGTGAGCTCTTCTACCAAATAGGAGGAAGTTTCAGGAAGAAAGCAACTTGTGGGGACCAAGAGGAGGAGGGAGAGGGAGAAAGCAGTGGGGATTCATCACTTCACTCACTTGGGCAGCATATGGGCATCGCTCACCCACGACATATGGGGCACAGTGCCAGGCATGGCGATTCGGGGATGGGTGAGTGTGGTCCATGACTTGCCCTCAAGAACCCAGTGATGGGGACAGGCAATAAGCAAGGAAATGACTATGTATATAATACAGTGTCAGGAGGAGAGAAATGCTCAAATCTATGTTTAGGTAAGAGTAGTAAAGAGATAATGGAAAGGATAAATGAAAGAGCATGTAAGCCTTTCTGGGGTGGTGACATTGGGCCCCAGCTTGTATGAAGAAAGTGGTGTGAAGATCTGGGAGCAGGGAGTTTGAAGCGGGGATGATGACAGGTCAAGGGGCCTTGAGGGGATGTGAACTTGAGTGAAGATATAGCAGAATGGCAAGAAAACCTGTTGAGGCTGTACCACGGAGTATTTGAATTCGGACCAGGCTTTGACATCTGACTGCCTGACCTCGAATCTCAACTCCAGGCTGTAGAACTTTGGGCAAGTCAATTCATCTCTTGAGGTTTCAGTTTCCTTATCAAGAAAATGGGGCAATACTGTCTGCTTCACAGTGTAATTGTGGGGTTAAGTGAAGCAATCTATATAAAGCATTCCTAGTTCAGTGCCTGGTATGCAGTGTGGACTCAATATAGGTAGTTATTATGCTAATAAATGTCAGACAAGATCTGGATAGTTCTGATCATGCCAGCACTGACCTCAGCAGGCATTTTGCTGAAGCCATGTCGGGACACACAGGAAGTGCTCCGTGGCCCTATGTTGAATTATGGTGCCATGGTCCTCGTCACCTCCCTTCTATACACTATTCCACTTGGGTCAAGACTAAAATGAATAGATTTGGGCTTTAAAATATGTTTTAATTCTGGATTACATGCAGTCAAGAGAGCTTCCTAGGAAACCAGACATGGTTTATAGAAAGTCCTGAAGCTTGGGTGAAAGGTGTGATGTAGGTTGAAAAACACCCACCAGTCCTCTCTTCTAAGTTGAATTTAGACTATCCGTTCTTTGTGTGTACATCCTCTGTCTTGTTCATGTTGTCTCCTCAAGCCTAACCTAGGGCCTGGCCCACAACAGAGGTGCAATAAATATTTGTTGTATGAGTCAAAGAAGTGTTTCTGGAACTCTCTCAGCTTCTGTGACTAAAGGGGAGCTCTCTCTCTAATCTGGGGTTGATACATCCTGATCTCCTCTGGTATGTGAGTCAGCGTATAGGGAATTAGAGATGAATAGTATGGTGTATGGAATCCTGTGTACATTTCACCAAGAATTATATCTGAATAAAGCTACTCAATTCAGGATGCAAGGTCATCTCCAATATTTGATGACCTAAGAAGTTTCATGGTTTAAGTTTCCTAAAATTAAGGCCATTAAAAAATTGTGCTGTTAAACAAAATATTCATTTCCAGATGTCTATTGTTTTCTTCAAATCTAAGACCCAGCCCTTCCCTTGAAAACAGTGATTGAGATTAGCAACGTCATGGAATAATGTTTCATACCTTGATTTAGTAATTACATGTATTTATTTTTATTCATTTTTTTTAATTTTTAAATTTTTTTAAATTTATTTCTAGGAGAGAGAGAGAGAGAGACAGCGTGAGCAGGGGAGGGTCAGAGAGAGAGGGAGTCACAGACTGAAACAGGCTCCAGGCTCTGAGCTGGCAGTCAGCACAGAGCCCGACGCGGGGCTCAAACCCACAAACCGCGAGATCATGACCTAAGCGAAAGTCGGACGCTTAACCAACTAAGCCATCCAGGCGCCCCAGTAATTACATATATTTAAACTTGACTCTTTACAAAAAAGATCTAAGTCAATTCCTTCACAATTTTCTTAAGAGAAATATGTGAAAATCTGAACCTGGCATTTGGGACTTGTTTTTGCTTATTTAATTAACATTAGAGTTTACAAAAATATTTCAATGGATTATCTCAGGTTTAACAATCCCATTGAATCCATTGGATGTAAATGGTTAGTAATAAGAGATCTTTGTAGAAAAATCATACCATTGCCACAAGTAATCAAACTCTCAAGAACTGTAAACTGGCTGATATTTTAGCCCACTTGCAAGTTAACAAGAGGAAACAAGCTAACCACAAAGAGAACGAGATAATAACACCTGCACACATAATGGGATATTTTTGAGAAAAGGAGCCCCAAGCCTGGGGAACCCAAATCTTTTATAATAGACGGTAAGCCAGCCTTATTTCTTCTGTGGAAGATATGATCTTTAATTTAATGGATTGATCTCTGCAGGAGACCCTATCACTGTCTGTCTTCGAAGGCTGTTTGTTATACAAACATTCTTAGAAAGACAGCCCAGAACACAGTCAGTGCTTTTGCTCAGAAGACATACAGAACTGCAAGAGAGCCACAGAGAATTGTCTCTCAAATCAAGTACCCTAAAAAGGCCACTTTAAAACGAGAGTCTAAAAAAATAGTCTAACTTTTTGTTTGGTTTAGTTTTATGGAGTTTAGCCAGCTTTTTGGAGGATGGGTAGCAGCAGGAAGCATAAGACCCCTCTGCCATAACATTTAAATTTAGATTTTTATACCCAAGTAACTCTAGCTCTTCAAAAAGCAATTGTTCATGTGATATTTGCATGGCTAAAGATTTTGACAATTCTGAGATCTGAAACAGCAGGTTCTAATTTGGAAGTTTACTTAGCTGCTTCATTCTAAGATATCCTGGGTTTAGACCAGAGAAGCTTACAGACCAGAGTACATCGAACATTTCAAACAAGATTTCAGTATTCTTTATATTTCCTCCTGGACTCTAGGTCTTTTATATCCTAACAGTTAAAGGCATTTTTAGTGATCATCATTTTCCCCCCACAATTCTTATGGGATAGTTACATACCTTTAGAGAAAAAAGCATACTGCATAATTATTATGCTTTATTTTATTTAATTTTTTTAAATGTTTATTTATTTTTGAGAGAGAGAGACAGAGTGTGAGCAGGGTAGGGGCAGAGAGAGATGGAGACACAGAATCTGAAGCAGGTGCGAGTCTCCGAACTGCCAGCGCACAGCCTGATGTGGGACTTGAACTCTCAAACTGTGAGATCATCACCTGAGCTGAAGCTGGATGCTTAACCAACTGAACCATCCAGGTGCCCCCCAAATTATTATGCTATAAACATAGGGGTTTTATTATTAACTGTAGCTATTAAATGATTATATTCACAAATTGGTTTGTGTTAGGTATAAGTGTTAAGTGTGTGAGTTTAAGGTCTTTCAAAAAATTTTTTTCTTTTAAATCTTAGGTTTTAGTCATCGCCAATATTCCCACCCATACAGTTCCTTTTTTCCAATTAATGAAGTTAAAGACTACGTTGACTGATTAAAATGATGAGTTATTTGGTGCTCTGATGTTGATCATTAAAATAATGCAAAGTAAATTTTAAAAAATAGTGTCTGAATGGTTTTATACTAAGTTCGCATCTGAGTGAAAGAAGAAAGCCTTAAAGAAATATGTGCCCTTGCCTAATTAAATCCTCTTTTCCTCTTTGGAGTTAGATGAAGCAGGAGACCAGTACCTAACAGAAGCTGTATAAAAACTGCATTTTTGTAGCATGAGCACAACTCAACACTTAATGAAATGACACTATCAATTCGGTTACCATGGGCAACTCTTCACATAAAACAAGTGTTGAACTTTCCTCTCCGTCAGTACCACAGCGCGGTCCTGTGCCCTTGAAGCCTGTGAATATCAGACAGTGAAGACATTAAAGAAACAGACTAAGGTTTTAATACTATCTTAATCAACCCAAGCATTCTTTTGCTACTTTATGTTTTCTGGAACACAATGTTAAGAATTTTGCCAAGGAATATTGCAACATTTAGAAACTCTAATACGTTTCTGGTTAAGTCCAAAGCATGAATCATCAAAAAAGTACAATGTAATATATTACACCTGAAGCATGAAGTTCAAGTTATAAACAAGAAAAACCTAATTTCTTGTAATTCCTTTTTTTATATTTCATTTTGAATACTAGTTCAGTGACCTGAAAATTGGGATAGTCATATTCCCAGGGGTTCATTTTCCTGAGTACTCCTTCAATGGTACGTCAAAGAAAATAAATTTCTTGATCTTTTAGGGAAAATCTGTTTCTTAAAATTTCTCCTTCCTCATCTCCCTTGTAATAACTGTTCTTTCACTTTAAGGAGAAGAAAGCATACCTATTACCCACCAGAAAACTTACTATTATGACACATGTCCCAAATCATAAAAACCTCAGGAGCACTAATCAAAAAGATAATTGGAAATGCTGCCATATGTGTGGTATGGAAAAGCGACTCTGATGACTAGATAATTATCCTTTCATAAACCTAGATATTTCCAATAATTTGCTTTCAACAAAATAAAGGCATGACCTAATCAAGTTATCAGCTGATATATCATTACAAATAACTTTTTTTTTGTTAATTCAAAGAACTGAGTGTGACTGCTATTATAAAATTTCTTCAACTCCCCATCTTTTTTCATTATTCTTGAAAACAATACATTTCATCTAAAGAGTAGAAATGTACCAGATTATTCTAGAAGTGACATTCACCCACACATACCTAATAAAGAAAAAACTCCCTGTCCATTAAGAGGGTTTTTTTTTTTCAATACATTTCATTCTTCATATATGATAGTTATTTCTAAAGTTTTGTAATATATTTCTATAATTTTCATCCATTTTGCTTTAATTATTGTGTTGAAAACTGAAAAAAAAAATCAAAATCTCTTAGGGGAAAAAACCCTAAGAAAAAATTTCAATTTAAGGTACTTTTTCTTTCATAGAACTATGATGGAGTGATCAAAAGACTTTCAAGTTTAAAAATGCATTCCAAGAGGATAAAATACTAAGTTCAAGGTGAACAACAATATAAAATTGATGTTAAATACCTTATTCCTGTATTTTTTAAGTGGATGATGATGAATATCAGATAGGTATGGTATTTCAATGCATCTTACTGGAAATATTTAAAAGAATGGTAAGTGATCTATTTTATATATAATACCATAGAAATTGCATTCTTTGCTATCAGTTAAATTTATGGTTAAAGGGAGTTTGATGTTGACTTATTAATGAAAGAAAGTATTTAGTTTTTCAAATTATTTTAAAGATTACCCAAGCAAGAAAGTTTGAAGACCACTGCCAATAGCTTTTTCTTATTTCCAACTCGTTCCTGCTCACAAAAGAGTTTCATTATCAATTCTGGCATTTTGTTAAATGGAGGGTTATTTCATTTATTCCAGTTTCACCTAAAATATTTTCAAAAAATAATTTCAGGGGCACCTGGGTGACTCAGTTGGTTAAGTGTCCAACTTCCAGCTCAGGTCATGATCTTGTAGTTCATGAGTTTGAGTCCCATGTTGGGCTCTGTGCTGACAGTTCAGAGCCTGGAGTCTGCTTCTGATACTGTGTCTCCCTCTCTCTCTGTCCCTTCTCTGCTCATGCTCTGTCTCTCTCTGTCTCAAAATTAAATAACACAGTTTTTAAAAAATCACTTCAGGGGTACCTGGGTGACCCAGTCAGTTAAGTGTCCAACTTCAGCTCATGTCATGATCTCACGATTTGTGGGTTCGAGCCCCGCATCAGGCTCTGTGCTGACAGTCTAGAGTTTGCTTTGGATTCTGTATCTCCCTCTCTCTCTTCCCCTCTCCCATTCATGCTCTGTCTCTCTCTGTCTCAAAAATAAATTTAAAAAATTTAAAAGTAAAAAAAAAAAACTCATTTCAGTTGGTGTTGACTAGAAATCATGAAGATAGAAAGATTAGGGAACATTGAGCTTTATTTTGTTGCTTTTCTTGGTTTTATTAAGTAGTGCAAAATAATATTCTTGAATAAAATATTTATTTTAGAAGAGGTCAGGCATGAGCAAAACTCAGAGGGACTGAGAGAAAGGAGAATATGAGAAATGAAAATGAAAAGAAGTGAAAGCTATTGCATCATTGCTGATGTTGAAAATGGTGGTCTACAGTGGAGCATACATTTTAAAGAGCACACTTTCCTATTTAGGGAACTTATGAGCCAGGACTGAAACATCTGGTTGGAAGTAAATGGGTGTATTTCCCTCTCATATCATACTTAATGGATGTCTTGGCAGACAGAGAGCTAGTGTGCCCTGAGCTGTTTGCATAGGCAATAAAGGTCATGGGATTTGGCTTTACTTCTGCAAAGTATAGAACACTGACTCCTCGGCACATCAAGTTGTTGAAAATTCTGCTGCCTAAATGTAGAACTTCTTTCCTTTTCAAACCTGGAGCCACCAAGCCAGGAGGCTCAGGAAGAGCTCAAGCCAAATACAAAGTGTTCCTGGAAAGCTGCAGGGTTTGAATCTGAGGGCACAGGGCATTGAGTGACAGCCTCTGGTGGCTTATAAGGAGTGGGTGGAGATAAGCGGGCAGTTTACCTGTGGGTGGGCTAGGTCACCTACACTGATGGCCCCTAGTAATGAAAGTCCACATCCTTCATGGCACATGGCAATCCTTCAACATAGTTTTTGACACTCTGTACAACCATAAACACTGTTTGTAGGTTTCACCTGGATCAGGCAAGTTTTGACAGGCAGCCCTGGTGTTTTAATATCATGTGAAATACAAGTTCCAATACTTGTGGACAAATTGCATCCTGGCAAGTGCAAAATTTCCTCTATCCTTGCAGCCACAAAAGAAGGCTATAGAGACAGGTACAGAGGGTAACCCAGGTGGCTGTCAGTTAAGCATCTGACTTGTTCAGGTCATGATCTCCCAGTCCATGAGTTTGAGCTCTGAGTAGGGCTCTGCACTGACAGCTCAGAGCCTGGAGCTTGCTTCACATTCTGTGTCTCCTTGTCTCTCTGTGCCTCTCCTGCTGCCTCTCTCTCTCTCTCTCTCTCTCAAAAATAAATAAACATTAACAACAACAACAAAAAAAAAGATCTGTGCAGACTCTGACATTTATGGAGGCACATATTGCCAAGGTAGTCCTAGAATGTCAAGGTTAAAGTTGGAATAATAGAAATTAAGGAGGATTGTTTCAGGGTCTGCTAAACAGCAGTGGTGGCACTCACTATAGAAGAGTTCACTGTGCAGTTGGCACAAGGCATCCTCTGTGGGTCTGCCATCAAGGGAGGGAAGAACAAGGGCACCCAGAGAAAGCCACCCCTTCCTCACTGTGGCATGTGACAATAACTCGATTTTCTCTAGGAGAGAAGTGAGGCCATCTCATTAGAAAACACATTGGTGATTTTCAGAAGACTTGTACTTGTCATTACAAATATCAACGTATTAAATTCCCATGTGATAGTTTAGTAACTCTGGGCTCTTTACTTATAAACTGAAACAGAACTTCTCCATTCTTTCTGCTCTGGGTATTCATAGTCTTTTCCAGGGAACTTGGCCTTTCAGATTCTGGCATCATCTGGCTCCTAAGTCTGCCATGGAAAGATTCTTATCCTTTCAGTAAGTTCTACCTTGCTGCAAGGACCATTCTCAGAACATTAGTTCACTTTCTGAATTTGAAAATCTGTGATTTTAAGGTTCTGAACTCATTGTTAAAATAGTATTCTCCTTATTTTTGACTTGACAGGCTTCTTATTGGGAGGTTGAACCATCCTTGTCAAAATCTTTGTCAACTGCTACAACATCCAGTTTGTCACTATTAGATAAACCAAGGCATCGATTCTTGAATTCTTTCTATTAGATCAAAAAAGAAGTAGAAGCTTTCTGTAATGATACATTGTTGTTGAAAACGTCGGGTGCTAGGTTTGCCTGACAAGCTCTTATCAGAGATGGAGGAGAGTCTCTTTCTCTCTCTCTCAATATTCAGTTCATTGCTCATTGACTGGTTCCACTGGCCACGAAGCTGGCTCAGGTGCTGAATTGAATGTATACCTAGTACAGGCTTTCAGTGTACCCCGTAGGTCCCTTTAGGAAGCCTTTGGCAGTTCGGATTGAGTGCTTGTAACTAGCGCTTTGTGAAACTGTGCCATCTTCTTGTTGGTGAGTTCTACCACTTTCTACAACAGTAAGATCAGCTTGTTCCCATCCGACGCCAGTGTGAATCTGATGCCCCCAGCAATGATTTTCCAAAAACCCACCAAACAATTCCTAGAAGAGGTTATGATGAAGGTGGGGAGGGTAAGAAGAGGTTTTAGAGGTGATGAAGCAGGGATGAAAGTAGATTAAGAAAACCTGTGTGAACACCTCCAGAAAATAAAATGAAAGAGTGATCCACCCCCCACCTCCTCCTCCTTATGGCTGCTAGAGCCAAAGGTGACAAGAGACCCTCCCTCCATCCCACCAGGACAAAAAACCGTGGCACAAAGGGGCCTAGGGGATTGGTCTGTGGCATAGATTATTTAGCTCTGAAAAATTGCATATACATAATTTCATCTTGCATTTGTCCAAGGGCGAGTCATTATAAAGGCTTTGCCAGAATTATACAGCTGTCAGAGCCAGAGCTCTGAACCAGATTTGCCAGTCTTATGAAGCCAGGCTAGGTTACATGACCACTGCTCTGGTCTCATAAGAGCAAAGGAGTCCTACCTAGAATATAATCTGCAAGAGCCTAGTAAAGTTTTTTTGCAGGTAGGAAGCGGAGGGAAGGGATACAAAATTTTAATGTTGAAGTCCCTGTTAATTAAAATAATAATAATCATGTTCCTTTTGTTAAAATTCTCTTCCATGCCCTCAAGGTAACTCTACATGGATTCACGTGGAAAAGATCATCAAGAAAAAGATGTTTCTCCAGCTCTCTTCTATAATTCAATTTATATTTCTTACTTTAAAACAGCAGATTTACTATGAGCAGATGTTTTCTGCCCAGAGCCTGAGCTTGTCATCAGAGCCAAGTTGTTAAATTAGAGGCACAGCTTGGTTCCCACATGATCCAGCCTAGTGGTTGCCCGCAGTGGGGCCCCTCCCCAGCCTCATGCTTCTTCCCCCTTCCCCCACCGCCCTGGGCCCCTGGCGCTACCTCCACTGGGCTGGGATGGTGCATCTGGTCTGTATGTAACTGCTGGCTTTGCAACACAAGGTGACTTAGCCAGCAGTGAGCCGGGGCTGGGCCAGCTCCTATGTCCTTCTTCAGAATCAAAGGCTTAGATTCCACATTTACTTATTCATTAACAAATATTTATGGAGCCGCCACCAAGAGAACACCGTGATTAAAAAGCACAAGTTTCACAGACCGACTGCCAGGACTCAGTGGCACCTCTTCCACTTGTGAGCCCTGGGACCTTGGCGAATTATTAACTCCTTCAGCTTGGCTTTCTTCTCTTGTAAAGAGGTATAGGAATAGTTCCTATCTTGTAAGATTCGAGGAGGGTCATTTGAAGTAAGTTTCATGAGGTGCTCTGCCCACTGCAAGAGCTCGTAGCTACTTGATGAGAGGAAACCGGGCTTGAGAGGCTGTAAGCAGAAGACAAGGCCGTTTGCTCCTCTGGTGCCCCTTCTGATCCTGTCCAGCAGGTCCTATAATGCTCCATGTCACTCTCAGATTACAAAGTGCTCTGGTCAGTTTTTGTGCCAACAAGGGTCTCCTTTCCGACACTCGGGCATTGAGTCACGTATCATAATCAAATTCTGGAGCTCTGTTGAATTCAGAGCTTCTGTCCACTCAGCGTGCCCAGGTCAGGAAGACCAAGTGGGAGCAGGGAGCGTGGAAGAGAGCCCCTTTCCTCCTGCCTTCCTGGCTCCATTTCCCATCTACTCATTAGCTATGATGGTGGACTGCTCGCTCCAAGGTCAGGGGCAAAAGAGGTCATAGGAAAGGGCCCGGACATAGAGCAGCCAGAGCGCTGGTCTGGCCCTGAGGCTCGGAGCTTGGCAGAGATCCCAAGCTGCCTCTCACGTCGCTCCCCAGCAGGTGGCCCCTGCCACTGCCCCCACCACTTGAATTTCTCAGGCCTGGTGTCACCTACCAGCGCTTTCTGTCTCTTTCCCTCTTCCAGGATTGTCAGGCTCTGTCGGTGTCTGAATCCTTCCTTCCTGGGCTGGAGGAAGGACATAGCCCTGTTCTCCAACGGCAAGCCGCTCAGGGTGAGGGCAGAGGGCAGAGGGCTGGCCCTCCGTTTCAACAGGTGTTTGATCATCTCTCTGCTCCCCACCCTCTCTTCCCTTTCTTCTAGTGCCCTGGCTGCTACTGAGCGAGATTTTTCCTGCTGGAATTCGAGGACGGGCCATGGCTTTAACTTCTAGCATGAACTGGGGCATCAACCTCCTCATCTCTCTGACATTCTTGACTGTGACGGGTAAGGACCCGTGGTTTGCCTCTAATGCCTTTTGTGCCCCCAGGATAAATGTTGGGGAAGTACACTCACCTAAAAGCCATTTTACTGTGGACACTTTTGAAACATTCAAACATAAAGAGAACGTACCTGATGTACGGACCACTCAACTGAAAGTTATCATTCTTAATTCATTTATAACCCCAGCTTCTCTCTCCCCAAATTGTTTTGTGTCATATCCCAGACAGGATGTCATTTTGTCTATAAAACTCCCACATGGACCTCTAACAGATAAGACTTTTAAAAACTATACTTGCAATATCATTATCAAACATAAAAATATTTATAATAATCCCTTGCTATCAAATATCTAGTCTGTGTCCACATTCTTCCATGTCTTATAATTATTTTTTATACCTTTTAAAATATTTTTTATATTTTTACATTACTTTTATGTTTTTTATATATTTTTAATACTTTTTTATACTTTGAATCGCAATCCAAATAACATAATTTAGAGTTGATTGACATGGCTCATGATTTGTAGGTTTTCTCTCCATTTCTCCCCTTTCCTGCCCATCTTTGGATTTTTGATGAATAAACTGGGTCATTTGTTTCACAGAGTTTGCCCCGTGCTGGGTTCTGCTGATCACAGTCACGTGACAAGACTGCCTGTCTTTTGTGTTTCCTGAGAACTGCTCTTGAGATCTAGAGGCTTGAGCAGATTTAGATTTTCTCATTTGTTTGTAAATTCCTTCACAGATGATGGCGGGTGTATGCTGTCTGTCTGTGTCCCACTTTGTCATGTGGGCCTCTTTGAGGATCATCACCCAGATCTGTTATTTTTTTTAAGTTTTATTTTTTAATATTTTATTCATTTTGAGAGAGAGAAAGAGAGAAACAGAACATGAGCGGGTGAGGAGCAGAGAGAGAGAGGGAGGCACAGAATCTGAAGCAGGCTCCAGACTCTGAACTGTCAGCCCGGAGCCTGATATAGGGGCTCAAACTCATGAACCCCAAGATCATGACCCAAGCTGAACTTGGATGCTTAACCGACTGAGCCACCCAGGTGCCCCAGATCCGTTATTGTTATTGCGTCACTCCTTCTAAATTTTTGTCATCAATTCTTCTCTAAGTAGGAATTTCCTCTCACTAGTTATTTGCCTGCTGTAAAGTATGAATCATAGGGAAAAGGCAAGATAAACACTTGAAACTTTTTCTTTTATTTTCTAGTTTTCAAAATAATGAAATAGTTCCCTAACATCTTCCAAAATTGACTAAGGAGCTGTTTTCTTTCTTTCCTTTTCTCATTATATATGTATCTGATATACATACTAAATAATATATATAAAAATATAAATGTTGAAAAGTGGATGTGTCCTCAAAAAGGTATATATTTATACTTCTGAATACTTGTCAACCACTCTTTTTTTTAATACAGCTACTTTGGGAAATTCAGTTTTGGAGCTATTAATTAACCATGGTTTGGGTTTTTATACAAAATTTTCAAATGTCCCACATTTTTAGAAATTGCCTAAAGATTAAAGGAGACAAAGAAACTGGTCATTAGCACTAACCATACCTGTCCTTCTCAGATCACATGCATAGGTCTGTACCTTTCACCTTCACACACACACCCACACACACACCATATCTGCCCTTTGATGTGGAGAAAGAGAAATACAAAAGAAAAAATAGAGTGAGCATAGCATAATATATAAACGTGTCAAATCGATATCCTGATACCTAAAACTAGCGTTACATCATGTATCAACTATACTTAAAATTTTAATTAAAAAATAGAAGGAAGAATGGAAACGATCAGGGGTGGAGAAAGATGACATAAATCTCTGGGCAGGCTAACTAATGTACGAGATGAGCTAATGCACATTCAGAAGTTCTCCTGCATTTAGAACAAATGTTGGGAAAGCACATTCACTTAAAAATCCTGGAATGAGCCCATAGATGACATTTCACTGGACTGAGTTTGAAATGCGATACAGGTCTCTCCTGCTATTCGAAAGTGGAGAGTTTCTATGAAAGCTCTCATAAGCCAAAATGATATGAAGCGGAGAAGCAGCTTCTACTTCCTAAGAGTGAAAATCCTCTCTGAATTCCTCTCAGTTAGCAAAACAGATACTAACGTCCATCTCTCATAAAAGCCAAGTGGCAGAACACAAATTTGCCAAGAATGGGAAAACCTGTACTTACTTTCAAAAGTCAACTTCCCAAGTAAAAGCTATAAGGGTTCTACTTGGCAGCAAGCCTTTTTAGTGCGATTTTAGCAATAGCAATAAAAGCAGAGTATTCCAAAGCAATAAAAACTTCCTGGGCAGTGGGCATGGTACAGCTGCGTTGCGCTCAGCTCTGAGGAAAATGTTTTAAGAGAATTAGCTATTTTAAGAGGGTTGCCATGTGCCAGCGTGGGAGGGCACCTGGATGGGCATGCGACCCGTGGTCTGTGCAGAAATGTTGCAGAAGCTCTGGGTGTTTGGGGCAAGAAGGTGCTCAGGGAAGGGATGGAGGCAAACTTGGGTATCTGCGTGGCTGTCAGGAAGAAGGGATGGAGAGCCAACCCAGAGGGCATGGCAGAGCCTCTGAGCCGAAGTTCCTGAAAACTAGACTTGAACTTCAGAATCAGTGAGGAAGACCTTGTAACAGGCAGGGCCAGCCCGCCACGTGGTGAGAATCTCTAAAGGCCTCAGCTCCCTGTCACTGAAAGTGTTCAAACAGACCAGAGAACAAGTTGGATGAGGTGCCCCCCCCTTTTTTTTTCACTTTCTATATTCTGGTTTTATGTCCCAAAGAGGAAAGCAGGACGGATTCTACAAGCACTTTAGTAAGCACTCACTGGGACAAAAGCATGTGCCAGCAGCAAGGAAAGCACAAGGGATCGGACTTTAATTAAAACTGCCCAAAGCACTGCGGCACCATCCCTTCTTCCTGCTTCTCCTCACTCAGCACCGCTGACTGACAGGTGGTTAATATGCTCAGATCCTTCCATCCTGCATTCACCAAACCGCCCCACTGCACTTTTCCTGAGCAACCAGTTGGGATTTGTGGCTGCAGCTGTTATGGGCTGTTTGCACTGTCTCTGGCTGTGGTCAGTCTGAGCCTGTGTTTGTTAAGAGCCAGTTTCTTCCCCCACTACCCCCCCCCCCGACCCCCCGCCAGGCTGGACTTCCTGCCGCTGAGTTCGGGGCAGCACAGTGCACATGCCAGGCTCCCGTGCCCTGGGGTGCCACTTCTCCCCAGTTAACTTGTCTTGACCTTGGTCAGTAACTACAAAAGCACTGTACCTGCGGCTAGAAGCGGTCAGAGGAAACACCAGGCTGGCAGGCAAGGATCTGGCTTGTTGTTGATGAATCTTAGCTAATGCCTTTCATTAGATCTCTTACCACTTTTTTTCTCTGAATCCAGGAAGAGTCATTACCAATATGCTGCCAGCTACTAAAATGAATATTGCCAACACGAGCGTGTATTTGAGTCAGGGTAAAGAAGGGTGAGCTTGTTTCAAGGAAAGTTTATCTGTATAAATGTCTTTAAAAATGTCCACCAAATAGAAACCAAACTGTGACAGCCAGTACTCCCAGGAGGGGAACTGGGAGGGGGGGTGGTGAAGAGAGGAGATATTTTACCTTCTGCTTTCTTTGTTTCATTGTTGTTTGAAGTCTTTTTTTTTTTTTTTTTTTGCAATGAGCATGTATATTACCATTTTGAAAGAGAAGAAAGCATGTTCAGCAGGAAGATGGCACTGGGTTTAAATTGTGGTAGTCACAGGCTTCTATTTACTTTGACAGGAAAAGCTGGGGTAGTTTGTTACCATGAAACTTACAGAGGTTGACTATATTTTTAATTTGTGGTTGCTATTTCTCTGGATATATACACTACCAGTGTGTTTGGAAATAAATACATATTCTTTTATAGATGCTCTAAGAAGCAGCTGTCCACAAATAGGATCAAAGCAACACAAGACATATTTTTAGGGGTGCCTGAGTGGCTTAGTCGGTTGAGTGTCCTACTCTTGATTTCTGCTCAGATCATGATCCCAGGGTCCTGGGATTGAGCGCTGCGTTGGACTATACACTGAGTATGGAACCTGCTTAGGGTTCTCTCTCTCTCTCTCTCTCTCCGCCCCTCTCCCCTGCTTTCCTTTTCTCTCTCTCTCTCAAATAAAAAACAAAAAAACCAAAACCCACATTTTTAATCAGTCTCTTTTGCCCATTGTAGATCTCATTGGCTTGCCGTGGGTGTGCTTTATATATACAATCATGAGCCTGGCATCCCTGGTTTTTGTTGTCGTGTTTATACCTGAGACAAAGGGATGCTCTTTGGAACAGATATCAGCAGAGCTGGCAAAAGCGTAAGTATTATGTGCATCACTCTCTGAAACAACATTCTGGTGTAGGTTTTACGTACAACTGAGTAATGATAACATCTGAAATTATTTCAGGATATTCCCTATGGTGTGAAACCATATCTCAGAGCACAATTGCAGGCTTTAGGCCATGTGTTGAACCTGGGTGGCTAAGCGAAGGAGTTAGAATAACCAGTGATTTCTAACAGGTGAACTTTTTGAAGCTCTTTTCAGAAATGTTCGAAGAATCTCTCTCATCTCCCTAGGTCCCCCACCCAGGAGAGTTTTTTGTTTGCTTGTTTGTTTGGGGTTTCAGGGAAGTCTTGGAATGCCATGCTCCCTCCCTGTGCCAAAACCACAGGCTTCTCCTCTTACACTTGTAGGTGGTCTCTAAGCTCCAAACACCTGTTAAGGCTAAGATTATCAGGAATGCTCTTGGGTTTAAGTGACTGCAGTTATTCCAAATACGGCACAATCAAAATGAATTTAAGAAGAGTTCCTCATACGGATAGTATTCAGAAAACTGGTGAAATGCATCTTATACAGAGAGATCGTTTAGATGATTTAACTTTGACGTGGGCTGTAGAAAACTCTTTAGTTTTGGTAACAGCTCACAGCTCTGACTGCTTAACTGTGGGCAAGGAGGTGATACACAGGGGCCAGGAATGGAGGGGAACTTGTTTTCTTCCTAGGATTACACGATTACACTTGAACATGGAAAGATACTTGCTCTTGGGTTTTAATATAATGGGAGGGCACGACTTATTTACAGTTTGTGAATGTCTTCTGGAAATACTTCCAATATGCTGGAGAGAAATGTCTGATTGCTACAGGAAATGTGGGCACTGTGATGCTTCAGCTTTTGTCTGAAGGAAGAATACACCTGATGGCCGATTTGATGGTATCTGTAGGTGTACATGTTCATTTAGAGTAGGGTTTGGAAAACTTCTGCTTTGTATTTTATGCACTTTTAAGAGGCTTGCAGTTTTAATATTTTTCATGTTTATTTAATTAGTTTTGAGAGAGAGAGAAAGAGAGAGGGAGAAACAGAAAGAGGTGGTGGGCAGAGGGGCAAAGAGATTGGGAAAGAGAATCCCAAGCAAGCTCCATGCTGACAGCATGGAGCTCAACACAGGGCTCAATCTCACAAATCATGATCATGATCTGAGCGGAAATCAAGAGTCAGATGCTTAACTGACTGAGTCACCCAGGAGCCCACAGAGTGGTTTGCATTTTTTAAATATTTCACATAAGTGAGCAGGAAGACTTTTCTCTTAATTCAAACTATAAGTTAAACATCAAATTGTAGGATTACTTTTTAATACAGATAAAGCCCCCATTTTTAAAAAATACAATGAAAATGAAAGTTATTCATTTACAAAGATGTATAATTGTCGGGAAGGCTGACTGGACCGTTGGCCCGATCAGCATATTGCCTGGCTCAATGCTAGTTAAAACCAACAGGCTGGACTTCTTGGAGAGCACAGAATCTTAACAAGACTGTTACAGGTACATGATTCAAATAACTAATAGACTCAGACTTTGGTAACTCCATGCATTCATCTGGAAATTTGATTCAGATTCAAGGCCTTTTCCAGGACTGAGATGCCAGGACACTAAAGACTTCCAAATCTATTGTTCATTCTTCACTTCCCATTCTTCCCCATAGCCTGTTTCACATCAGTTGTCTGTTTAAATGGAACACACCATCCCCCAATGTAGTGGCTTAAGATATGGTATTTCCTGTTTCCCAGGATTCTTTGGCTTGCCTGGGTGCACTCTGCCTGGGTGCACTCTGCCTGGGTGCACTCATGTGTCTCCATCAGCAGGAAGGACCATCGTACTGGATGGTGTAAGAGAGCCTCAGCCGCATGATGGCGGTGGCTGCTGACTCAGTGAAGACTTCTGTTGCCCTTCTCATGGCCTCAGCCTCCAGCAGGCTAAAGTGGCTTCCTCACACGGCAGACTCGGGGCAGCATTTCAATGTGGTAGAAATAGGAGCTATAAGGCCTGGTATAAGGTTCTGGAAGTCACACTACAGTATCTCCATTGGTATCTAGCATCCTACAAGTCCCAAGGCCAGCCCAGAGTCAAGGGCTGTAGGAATTGACTTAATCTCTTGATGAGACAAAGGACACAGAATTTTTTTTTTTAGCCACATTGAATCTACCACACCTATTCTTTTAGCTCCTATGAAACAGTTTTCTTTCCTGCATTCCCTCCTACCTCATTGATGCTTATTTCTTTATCTCTCCTTCTATTCCTACATCATAGTTATTATCATTGCGGACTTAGCCTGCCATCCTTATGCCTTATAAGACAATGCAAATCCTCGTCTTTGAAGCCCTGCATAATCCTAGCCCTGGATAGCATTCCTTTCCCTGGATTTTTAATATGTTTCTAGTCCCAGTTTCTTCTCTACTATCTTAGCTAGAGCTGTACTGGTTTCACCCCCTTAACTATGTTATAAAGTCTTGCTTTCCTGGTGTGGCCCCTGCCCATCATCTTTCTTACGGAACCTCTCTCTACAGTGCCTAGAATAATACTGATTCTTAGCAGATGGTTAAAAAGTATCCACTGTTCAGTTTGATAACCTATGAATAAGGCCAATGCTGAATTCACTGTGGGGGGGGGGGGCGTAGGATTAGAGCCTGGGTGATGGTGTAAAGTACAATAGGTTTTGGTCTGTGGGTCACAGGGTGTGATTTAATCTACAGTTGAGTGGAGCCTATGCAATGGGAGGAGGCAGAGGTATGTGTTCAGCTACATGAGCCAGACTGGCTATTCCACACCACTCCCTTTTCCCCACCGCTTCAGGTTTTCTTCATTCAGCTCCTTTTTGACCATCTACTATGCACCAGACACGAGTCAAGGAAAGAACTGAAGATGTAGGAGTCAAAGAATCCATAGCTTCTTTAGGAGTCAGGCAAGAAAACAGACTGTTGCAAATATTTACCGTTGTTGACAGGCACAAAGGGAAGTCAGCTATATTGGAGGGTCTCATTTATAAAATCTTCCCTAAAGAGCTAATACCAAAGCAGAATCTTGAAGGAGTTATCTGGGAGAAGAGACGTATGTGCGAGACACGGGTATCACACGCAGAGGCTAGCATACTCGCTGGTGTGGTATGAAGGGGACAAGAGAATTGAGACGTGAGTGCTGAGCAAAAGGCAGAGAACAGTCAGGAAGGGGCTTGTCCTTCTTGGTAAAGAGTTTGGGTTTTATGCTAAAGGCAGCGGGGCATGTTTAGGGGCACCTGGATGGCTGTCGGTTGGGCATCCAACTTTGGCTCAGGTCATGATCTCACGGTTCATGGGTTTGAGTCCTGTGTTGGGTTCTGTGCTGACAGCTCAGAGCCTGGAGCCTGTTTTGGATTCTGTGTCTCCCTCTCTCTCTGCTCGTTCCCTGATCGTATTCTGTCTCCATCTCTCAAAAATAAATTAACATCAAACATTCGAAAAATAAAAATAAAAAAGTAAAGTTAACAGAGCAGGAGGGAAAAGTTACCTATTTTTAAAGGAGGACTCTGGCAAAATACAGAGAATGGAAGTGGAGGGGCTGCTGAATGAGGGAGACCGATGGGAGTCTGCTGAAGAAATCAGATAGAAAACTATGGGGCTGGACGGCATGTAGGGACGGAACCAAACAACTTGGACCTGGATTGGAAAAGATGGTGGAGGGAAAGGAGCAAATCTCTCTCAAGCTTAGAGAACTAACCCCATACACAAATGGGACATGTGCTCTCATGAGACGAGGAGGAGGAAGAGCAGGTTTAGTGGACCGGGCTCAGGGACAACACTGAGCTCAGTTCGTACATACTACCTGTGAGGTGCCTCCAGGACATGCAAGTGGCTGATGGGGGAAAGACCAGTGTACATCAGAAGCCAGTCCCCAACACATCAGTGCACAGGGATGGAAGTGGGGGCTGATCCACATTTCGTGGAGCCTAAACTTTTGAGGGCCATGTTGGAGGAACAATAATACAAATTATGAACGTAAAGTTAGGTGTGACTATATGGGTCTTGGAAGAGGCTGTGCAGAGAGGGACCCCCGGGTGTACATGTCATTGGCTTTATGGTAGGTCCACCTTGTGCGTAAGCACCTTGTAAACCACCTATCTATTAGCTGGGGCTGTGAAATTCCTTTTAAAAAGAAAGGTTTGTTAAAACTCTTGTGAACGACACTATGAAGTTGAGGCAGGGAGAAAGCAGTTAGGAATTAACTGAACAAAACAAAGGGCCTACCCTATTGTCACTCCTGATCTCATTCTTTTTTTTTTTTTTTTTTTAAGTGTCACTTGAAAGTGGAAGGAACATTCTGGATGAGTTAAGGTTAAGAAACTGTTAGATTTATTTTTCATAGAGGGCTGCCAGAATGTATCAGATTGCAAACCCAATAAAAATTTGAGGACAAAGCCTAGGAAAAGCCAATCTTCCTATCTACTAGACCTCAGAATAAGACATTCCCTAGCAACATCAGATTTGGCTGTCTAAAACTCAACAAAACTTACTCATTCAGCATTGGGGTGGGGAAGGAATCCGTCGAAATCCGTAAAGCTCTGAATTATGAAATGTTTTTGAAAGGATCCCATTTCAGTTACTTTTGAGTCACACAGTTATTCAAATTGAAATCCAAACCTCAAGTTATAAACTGCAAAGTAAGAGAAATCCAAAAGCCAAAGTACTTTCGACCCTAGACATGACGACATGGGTACCGGGTATTGGGGCCCAAAAATAGATTCAAGCCCTGATGCAGAGAATTATAAAAGATGGGGTGGCACAATAATCCTGTGTGTGACATTCATAGCAGCAGTGAAGGCCATCTACGAGGGTGTATGTTGTGGGGAAGCCCAGTACCGAGGGCAGAAAGAGTTGTTCTGGGAAGTCTTGGCAAACTCTTGTTTACATATTAGTAGAGAGCCCGCGCTTTGGTTTAGCTCGAAGAAGCAGGTTGGCAAAGGCTTTTCACATGAAGGTGTAAGCAGCCTGAATTGTGTAGACTGACCAAAGTATGTATGCTAAACAAGGTTCCCTGGAGGGAAATGCCAGCAACAAAAATAAAAAGACAAAATACATAATGTTTCTCCAACTAGCTAAGTAAATGCGGGACAGCAGAAAGCCCAGGGAACTTGTTGGAATGCAGAAGCTTAAGTGAGCTTAGAGAGTGAGGAAGGACCCTGTTGTGTTAAGCAGGTTGTCACAAACTTAGGAGTTTATGAAAAAAAAAAAGAACTGTTTTTTGTCACCATGGAAAGAGATAGTCCTGACATGTATGTCCCAATGATTTTCTAAAGAATAAGAAGGGGAATAATTTATAAGGTCAAATTAACATCGAAGTTGATCCTATATATTGCTTAACGTTTTTCTTTCTCATCTTCGGAGTTCGATTCCTTTACTTCCCATTTCTGCAAGGCTGAGAAAACAAATATTCTCCCAAGGTTGTTAAGCTTCTAATAAAATAAACAGCGACTCAGCTGAGAGGTCAGAAAAGATTTTAGCAATAATGTAATTTGAAAGGATTTTATTTTGAACTTCTGCCCTGCCAGCTACAAACTCAAAACGGGATGTTTGCCACATTTGCTATTTCAGCTGTGACTTTGATGCTTTTCCTCCGTTCAAGTGGAAACAAATAGAGAAAATTAACGAGCTAATGTTTCAGAAATATTTTTAGTTCTGAGGCTTAGGTTATTTTTCACTTCCAGGAGTCTATTATACGTGGTCATTGCTTCATTCATTCACCCAAATTCACTTATTCGATGAATATTTCCTGAGCATCTAATCCATGCCAGGCACTCTTCTAGGTGCTACGGCAACATTACTCAATGACCAAATATGCCATGAGTATTAAAACATACCAATACAATAGCCCCTTAATCAGGGGGCTAGTTTTTTTTTTTTAAGTTTGTTTATTTTGAGAGAGAGTGAGCGAGTGTGGGGGAGGGGCAGAGGAAGAGCAAGAGAGAGAATCCCAAGTAGGCTCCCTGTTGTCAGTGTGGAGCCCAATGTGAGGCTCAATATCACGAACCTCAAGATCATGACCTGAGCCAAAATCAAGAGTCAAGAGTCAGATGCTCAACCTACTGAGCCACCCAGGCGCCTCAGGGGGCTCTTTTTGATCGCGTGATCTGAGAAGGTTATTCTGAGAGGCAACATTTAAGATAAAATCTATATGATAATAAAGGAACCAACAAAGATAGGGTGAAGAAGAATTTGGGCAGAGAGAACAGTTAGTGCAAAGGCTAATCTGAAATGCACTTGACCTGTTCCAGAAACAGCAAGAAGTCCAGGAAGCTGGAGTCTGTGTGAGATTAGTCAGAAAGTCAGTAGAGACTAGCGTACAGAGCTCTGCAGGCCCAGCGAGTTTGGATTTCATTCTAAGTGCAATAGGAAGCAACTAAAATATTTTAAGCAGGGAGTGACATGATCTGATTTACATTTTGAGGCATGCCAAGTAAGCCTCTGCAGTCACACAGCTGAAAGTGGCTGAGAAAGCACACAAGCGCAGGGTTGGGTTTTTCTCATTTTAAATCATGATCATCGACCTCAAGTGGCCTTCAGTGCTGCCTGGCCATCGCACATGTCCCTGGCCCATTAACTGCTTGCCTGCTAGACAACTGCTCCATACGGCCTTCTCTCTCTGGAAATCTCCCTTCTTCCGTAGCCCTGTTCACTCCCACTGATGGTCTTGTCTCTGACTTTACTGAGAAAAATGGACACAATCAGAAGGGAACTTCCATAATCTTGCACATAAGTGTTTGTATCCAAATACACTACCATCTCACTGGGTTTTCTCTGGTGGCCTCAGTATTCCTGTATGAGGCCAACCACTTCATGCTCTCCTCCATGCCTTTTCCAGAACATTCTCTGACAGTTATCTCTGCTCACCCATGCATCCTGCCCATTGTACCTCTCCCTTTATCTTGACTTCTCACCAGCATGGAAACCCTGTGTAATTTTTCCCAATCTTAAAAAAAAAAAAACGGCCTTGGGGCGCCTGGGTGGCTCAGTCGGTTGAGCACCTGGCTTCGGCTCAGGTCATGATCTCACAATTGGAGGGTTCAAGCCTTGCGTCGGGCTCTGTGCTGACAGCTAGCTCAGTGTCTCCTTCTCTCTATGACTCTCCCCTGCTGCTCATGCTCTCTCTCTCTCTCTCTCTCTCAAAAATAAATAAAACATTAAAAAAATTTTAAATGGCCTTGATTCCATTTTTCTCTTTAGCTTTTGCTGTTTTTCTGCTACCATTTATAGCAAATTCTAGCATATTCATTGTCAACTCCTCTTTTCCCATTCTCTTATGAACCTGCTCCAGTAAGCTTCTATGGCCACCACTCTGCTGAAATTGCTCTTTGTAACGTACCAGTTACCTCTCCATTGCTAAAGCCACTGGTCAGTTCTCAGTCTTCATCTTAATGGCTACCATGGTGACCATCCCTAGAATTGGACCGAGGTGAGCATGCCTTCCTTCCTGAAATACTTGCTTCACTGCCTTTGAGGACCCAGTGACTGGTTGTCTCCTGTCAGTCACCCCTTCAGCATCCTCTGCTGGTTCCGTCTTATCTTCCCACTATCTTAAAGCTTTCATTCCCCAAGGCTTAGTTCTTAGAGCACTTCTCTATCAGCCTCACTGGTTTATTGATCTCAGATAAAGTTACTGAATGAATAAATGAATGAATGAATGGATATAAGAGTGAGGCAATGCAGTAGTCAAGATGATACTTAAATGTTAAGAAACAACATGGATGGCAAGATAGGGCAGCCAGGAGGACTAGGTTTCAGGGATGGAGAGATTCCAGAGTACTGTTTTAGGTATATTCATTTTGAGATGACCATTAGGCAATAGATAGATGTATTATTAGTCAGCTGCAGATATATAATAAGTCTGAAAGGCACTCAGGGATAGGGTCAGATTGGGGTGGTATGTAGTTTGTAGGTGGTATTTAAGTTGTGGACCAGATGAAATCTAGTCAGAGAGCAGTGAGAGGGGAATGAGGTCCAGAACCAAGCCCTAGGTTAATTCAACATTTAGAGATCAAACAGAAGAGAGGGAGTATCCAAAAAGACTGAAAAGGAACCGAAAGTGAGTCTGGAGGAAAGCCAGGAGACCATGGGATCACCGATGCCAAAAAAAAGTGTTCTGGGAAGATGGGACCAGATGGTGCTGAAAGCTGCTGAGAGGTCAAGTACAAAGAGTGAGGTGACCGCAGGCTTGTCAGGCAGTCTCAGTGGAGTGACAGTACAGAAAAACCGTTTGAGGCTTGAGAAGGGACCAGAAGTTCATGAAGTGAGAAAATCAGCTACATCCTTCTGTCCAGTTTTGCTACGAAGGGAAGCAAGCAGGATGGTCTTAACATAGACTGTCATGACCACTCGCCCTGTGGATGCTCTGCGTCCCAGCTCGCTTTCTCAAGGACCAGCACCTCAACAAATCTTTGCCACACCAGGGCCTGCAATCCACTGAGTAGCCATCACCATGTCCTCGCTTCCCCCGCTCAGACTCCACAGACCACCACCACCCCCTATTCCCTGCCTGCTCTTCCTCCAACATTTAGGGGAAAACCAACTCTGATGAAACCATTCCTTAACTTATTTTATCCCCGCATCCAAGGGGCTACATGTGGCCGAAGAAAACACACAACTGCGCTGACAAGACTGATTATAAATTTATGAACACAAATCTCAAGTAGGTCTTCAGGCAAGTGGAGAGTTGATTTCCCTTCTCTCCAAGTGGATTACTTTACACTCTATACTCTTTCCTCAAGCCTCGAACATTCTTCCCACTTCCTCTCTGCCGCTGATCTTGCCTTTTTAGATCACTGACAAAACAGAAATAAAGAGACCAACTCATCCTCCATGCCATCTACTAAATTACCTACATGTATGCCCATATCTTCTGTCTATGCCAGCTCTACCCTTTATGAACTGAATGCCATCAACCTCCCCCTTCTGTGAGGTTATCATAACACACACACAGAGCTGCATATTTACCAAAATAAACAATATACCTCTCATGACTTCAAGCTCCCTCCAGGAACCAACCCCTTTCCTGCCTACTTTTCAGTTCTCAAGTACACTAAAACCTTGTATGGCAAGTAGCTTGTTCTGCGAGTGTTCTGCAAGACAAGCAAACATTCCTAATACATTTTAACTTGATATATGAGCAACGTCTTGCAATACGAGTATCACGTGATGCCAAATGTCACATGATCACAACTGAGCCAATGGTTCTTGAAATTTGCATTCATAATCAAGTGCTTTGTTTTACAAGCATGTTTGTGGAACGAATTATGCTCTCAAGCCAAGGTTCTACTGTGCTCTGTATTGTCTCTATGTCCTCACCTTCCATTCTTTCTTGAACTTACACCACGCAGACTTGCTCATGTTCTTAACTCCGAAGGCTACTTAGGACTTGCAAGTTATCAAACCTTAGGGACAGTTCTCAGTCCCTGTTACTTGACTTTCCGGAAGCACTTGTGCAGTTCCTCATGCTCCCTATCTGCAAATGCTTGTTTTCACTTGTCTTCTGGAATATCACCCTTCCCTGATTTTCCTCCTACCTCAATTAGTCGCTTCTTGGTCTCCTTTGCTTCCTTCCTGTCCTCCTCCTCCTCCTCTTTGCCTTTAAAAACAGTAGTGCCCAGGACTCAGTCCTTAGATCTATATCTACATTTACTTCTTATATCCCTAAGGTATTATATTCCATCCATAAAGTGATGACTCCCACATGTCTGTCTCCAGGTTTTGACCTATTACCCGACTTTCAAATTTCCAAATCTAACTGCTTACTTAACATCTTTGGATGGAATATCTAATAGGCATCTCTGGCTTAACATCACCTACACAGAACTCTTGATTTTCAGTCCCACTCACCCAAATGCACGCACATTCTTCCATAAGCCTTCTGCCTGGGGGTTGTGGGGAGGGGCTCCTCAAGCCAGATGCTTAGGATTCATCCACAATAATCACTATGCCCCACATCCATACTAATCACTAAGTCTCCTTAATTCTGTTAACAAGACATACCACGAATCTGACACCTTCTGCCAGTACCATTCTGAGTTCCAGCCACCATCTTTCACCTGGACTAGACTAACCTCCGCACTGGTCTTCCAGCCCTGGCCCTCTACAGTCTGTCCTCCACAGGGCAGTTAGATTGATCTTTTACAAATGTCATTCCTCAGCTCAAAATCCTATGGTTCAAATTACATTTCAAATAAAATGCAGACTTCTGACTATGGCCGCCACCTATCTGTCCGGCCTCATCTTATCATTCGTATACTCGCCATGCTCTGATCCATAAACATCGTGCTTCCAATGCTTACATGGTTCCTTTCTTGTTAGTTTCTGATCAAATGTCACTTCTTTAGAGCTATGCCAGCAGTAGGATAATCACCTCTCACCCAACTACTTTCATTCTTCTTTTCCTTTCCATTTGCTTTTCTCATTAGCACTTTTACTACTAGAAATTATATGCTTATGTGCCTATCTCCTTTATTAAAATGTAAGCTCCTTGAAAGCAGGAGTCTATATCCACTGTATCTTCAGTACCCACCATAGTACCAGGTGCATAGTGGCTACTTAAGTAACTGGTTAAATTACAGGAAAAGATCTTTGAAAGAGGAGGTTCAAAGGTGGCTCTGTTTCTTTTTTAATCATTTTTTTAAGTTTATTTACTTTTGAGAGAGAGAAGTGGG
This sequence comes from Hyaena hyaena, assembly GCF_003009895.1. NCBI lineage: Eukaryota > Metazoa > Chordata > Mammalia > Carnivora > Hyaenidae > Hyaena > Hyaena hyaena. The sequence goes on from NW_024080837.1 coordinate 1,352,561, forward strand.
GAGGCAGAAAGTGAGACAGAAGATCTAAAGCAGGCTCTGCGCTGACAGCAGAGAGCCTGATGCAGGGCTTGAATTTATGAACCGTGAGATCGTGATCTGAGCCATAGTCGGATGCTGAATCGACTGAACCACCCAGGGAACCCTTTATTTCATTTTTAAATAAGCATAAAATACTAGAAAATATTTTTATCCTGGTAAGAATAATCCTGTAGAAAAAAATTATTAATGCAGAATCAAGGGGATAGTGCAGAAGGCAGACAATGTAGATATACATATAGGCGTATTAATAGAGTTTGAGAAGCGGAGGAAAATAAACTAGGATCCGGGATGTTATCTCCAGTAGTTCTATGTAATACAATCCTTGGACTTTGCAGGTAGGAATGCCTTGATTGTGTTCTGAGAAGTCGCCCTCCCCACTTTACCCTTTGCATGAGATTGACCAAAGTTCTGCGGTATGCTGAATTTCAGGATCCATCAAAGTTTTACAATGAAAATGTCATTTTTTTTTTTTTTGCTTAGCTAAAACATTAGAGCCCCAGAATGATTTAAAAAATTAATAGCCTACACCCTTCCCACACTCCCCCCAGTACTATAAACTAAGAATGACATTTTCATTAGTGCCTCTTTCTCTTTCAGGAACTTTGTGAAAAACAACATTTGTTTTATGAGTCATCATCAAGAGGAATTAGTGCCAAAACAGCTTCAAAAAAGAAAACCCCCAGGAGCAGCTCTGGGGGTGTAAAAAGCTGTGTGGTAGCGGACAAGCAAGGCAGCCTTCTCCGGAGATCTGATGGCCTCAAATCTTACAAATGGTGATAAAGTATAAGAACAATTAGAAGAGTGTCTTTGTACCAATACATATTGGCCACTCCCCTGTTTCCTTAGGGTCATCGAGCTAGTTTTAGAGGGACACCCTAAAATTATAAAGACAACCTTTAACGTCCACCTCTCAAAAGGTAAACGAGGTACAAGATGCCAAGTGATCTCTTACTCTGAGTAGGATACTAGGTGAAAAAAATACTGGCTGGTTCAATGCTTTCCACCTTTTTCACAGAGCAACCTTTGAAAAACTATGAACTAGTAATGCGATCAACTTCTGCCTTAAGGTATGTACATACAGAGGCCAGTTGTAGCTTTATTATCCAGACACGAGTGGCCTGAACACGAGCTTACAGGTTTTTTTTGCCCACGATGATAGTACTTGCACTGGGTCTTCTGCACAAAAGAACCAGGACATCATGTGGACAATTGCACCTATGTTCTAGATTAGGTTAGGATCCTGGCTAGGATTTCAGTGATAATTCCTAATTATAGTTCAACAAGTACAAAGATTATGCAGCTTATTTTGTGAATTATGAACAGTGTAATGCAAAATACTTTTATAAATTTTATGTATTATAAAATATTAAAAGAAACAATTCTGCAATAGTTGATTAAAAGGACACTTTTCCATCCATTTAAAAAAATATGAATAGAAAAGACAATTTTAAAATCCTGGGACCATATATACTTAGTAGTAACTGTTAGTAAAACATTAGGAAAGGAATCAGGCCATTAGGTTATTTATCCAAACCTCTAATTGATTAGGTTTGAGTTATTCAGTCAAGCTTATAAAACTCTCTCCTTGTAAGGCTTTCATGATGACTTAATCCATAGTTTCCTGCCACTCTTTGCACTCCTCAGGAATATCACTACCTCAGGTTATGGCTATCATTGATGCTGACTTTCAGATGACGGCAGATGTAGACATCAGGACGATTCCTTCACTGTGTTCTCTATGATGAAACAGAGGCCATCAGCTGTACCAGAGACCTGGGCTCTTACCCACACAGCAATGAATTGCTCTCTTCTGCATTTCTCCAGTTTGAGTATTAGGACTTGGTGGGGCATTTTACCAATTTGGATATGACGACAGAAAATCTACAATAAAGAATCTTGACCCACTTAAGGAGTAACCCATTAAATTATTATTATAAGCTACAGGAGGCACACAGAAACGTAAAGCATGAATAACCGAACTTGAGAAAGAGTAACAGATTATGATTGGCCTGAAGAAAAGAGAATCCTAAGAGCCAAAACCCTTTGTTATTTAGGTTGGGATTTTCCTACTGGCCCCTAACAAACTGCCCCAGTTTGACAGAAGGGTATATAGCCTAGTAACTCCCCTATAACAAAACGGAGAGACTACCAATCTATGTAATTAACACTGAAACTGTACTAGGAGAGACTCCGGAGAATAACTACAAGTCCTGATTCTGAAATGCATCACATAATGAAAATTGGCAGGGAAAGTTATGAAGAAGGAGATTTGAGATCTTACTTCTACCACAGCACATTGCCCATGCGAGTTAGAGCATGTTTTTCATTTCGTATTTTGGAAGGAGAAGGAAAAATGTGTTCTGTAGAGGATCAATTTAAGAAATTTATTATGAATCTTCAGTGGAATTATATGTTGAGATTTTTTTTAAAGTCAAGACAGATAATTGATATGAATTTTTTTGCCAAGCATCACAGATTGTAAGATATTTATCAAAACTGTTACACGTTTCCTTCAAAGTATATACATTAGCTATTTGTTTTTAGCCATTCATCATAAATGGGTAGTAAATTGTTCATAAATTTAGGCGGTTTATCACTGGTCATTTCAACATCAGTATCTTAAACGCTCTTACATGTTTCTTTTATTATCCCGAGTCTGTGACTGAATAATTCAGTCTTCAAACAAATTTTTACCCAATATGCCCCCAATCAGAGCTTTTTGGTTTTCAAAAATAAAAAAGGGGGAATACTTATAATTTGTATGTATATATTCACAGTTTTTATTTATAAAAAAAAAAATGTACAGCACTTGGGAGGAGCCAGCAGAAGACATCAGATGAGCCCATTCCTACCAGCTTTGTTAAGTGCAGCGGGTCAGCCAGGACACTTTGCCGGGAGATGCGCACAGCAGCCTTGAAACCTGAACTGGATAGATTGTCTTTCTTCCTCTTTTCTGACAAAGCGTTTTGATGAGCTACTGATCCACTTACTTTTCAAGTCACTCAAATATTGAAAGTATTACAACATCTGGATCTGCACATTGGCCATATAGTCATGTTTTTTTCCCCCTTTTCTACATTTCTTGTGTGTGTGTGTGTGTGTGTGTGTGTGTGTGTGTGTGTGTGAACATTACAAAACAGGTCACTTATCACTGTAAATTAAAGCTACGTGGAAAATCTCAGTTTTTAAAAGTCTGTCCAGAGCCTGTGACTTCTTCACTGAACTGTATCCTCTATATATTTTATGAGATCTACCTATCCTACTGGAGTGTACATGAAGCAGATACACACAATGTAAAGAAGAGAGAGAGAGGGAAAGAGAGGGGGTGAAGTTTGAAAAACCACAATTAAATCTTTCACAAGAAAGAAAATATAAGTTAGCCTTTGCCCCCCATTTAAGAGTGAGAGGCTCGGTAGGGAAAGACATCGAGAAGAAAGGAGATAAAAATAAATCTAAAATAATGTATATTGTTCAGTGCAGTAAATTCAGTGAGGTTTGGAAGACGTTATAAGATGGTAAGGAAAATGTACTCGAATATGGAGGTTGAGATGTTGCAATTTTTCATGAAGCTTTCAAAACATTCTGGAAATTCAGGTTTTAGTGGAAGATTGTGTTGGAATACTGCCTCTGGTTAAGATTCTACTGAGAAGCTAACTGGACCCTCCTCCACTCAGCTTTATTTCTAATTGACATCATTATTGGGTCTACTAAACTCCAAACCCCAGCCGTGGAGCCCAAGTGCAGCTCGATCGTGCATGACCATTCCAGGGCTCACACGGGTGAGCCAGAGACCAATGTTTCACAAACGCATATTTATTGTCAGTTTAAGAGGAGCAATCCCAAATACTGAGTAGTCAGTCACTCTTCAGCTCCATTAAATAAGACACAGCAAGGGGAAAAACATATCTTGCAAAATGGCTTTCAAGTTCAAGTTGAACTATATTATAATTATACTGTGGCACAGAGGCAGCTTGTGGGCACTTCTTGTTAAAACAGCACAATGTATCAACTTCTGACAAGACTCTTAGTATAGCCTTGAACACCAACCTAAGATTACTACTTTCCTACAACTAGAGTTGAGTCTTACCAGAATCACAAAAGTACATATGAGGTACAACTCATCAGAGCTTCTTTCTCACATCCATCTCATAGGTAAGAGGTTTTGCTTTTTTAAAACTACAATTTTGTAACTTTTAAAAGATATGTAACATGTTCTATCATATTAAATTAGCAACATAAAACATTATGCTTAATCTATACAGTTCTACTCCGGTTCATTCCCTAGAATTTATATACATATTTTTATTTCTAATCTGCGAGGAAAAAATGCCTATTTGATATTTGGTAACAGAGCATTAAAAGATACTATACACACGCGGCATATATATATTTACAAAATACACTTCAAAAAGAAGCCAACACACTTTTAGCAAAAGTCTAAGCTTGCATAGATTAAAAAGAAAAAAGGAATTGTGAATACAATTTTTGTTAAAATAGAAAATGGGGAATAAAAGTTACAGAATGGATATGAAGAGAGATCTTTTCCAAACTTTTATTTGTGCACATTCAATTGAAAAAGATAACTTTTACAGGTTCTTTGGTGCCCATATTCAGCATACAAAAATGTGAAAGACTATTCACAAATAAAGCACATTAGCTCAAACTGGAAAAAAAAATAATGACAACAACAGAACAATTTAAGGTAGTGCACACTGTGACAGCTCTGCTTACGGGGACATGAGAATTACTGCGAAAATAAATAGAATGTCCTTTTGTAAAAGCAGCAATGTCATGTCTTGTAAACTTCCTTTTTATATTACAGCAAGGTCTGAAATAAAATCCAAAGGGCCTGGAGCTTACACACGTAGCTGTGAATGAATAAAAGAGTCTATTTCCTCAATTACTGTTGGTCCAGTTTTGCTTCTGTTTTGAGTCCAATGTGCAGCAGGTTTTAAAAGGTGCTCAGTTAGGGATTCTAACCAATTAAGCGATGAATTATAAAATTTCTTTCCTGCTTTCAAACACAAATGGGTAAATCTGTTCCACAGCAGTAGCAACAGCCTTTACGTTGGGCCCTGTACCAAACACAACAGAGGAAGGGGTGAGAAGAGCGCCAGGAACACGAATTTCCCAGAACTGAAAATATTCACATGGTTTAGAATATGGGGTTGTTTTTAAAAAGATCTACACTTTACATAATTAGGCAGTCACAGCAAAATCCAACAGAATACAATTTTTTTCTGAACAATTAGAGGAAATCTGAAACACAAAATGATGTGATTCATCTTGTTTCAGGGCCCCAGGGTGAAGATGGTGTATATAAAAATCACACACAGACTATTGTGACACAGCAAGGGGAAGTTAAGCACGGTTAGATACTGAGTAAAGGCAGGAATGATAAATGGAGTGGACATTTTGGTCACTATCCTTTTGGTCACTGGAGTCTGGCTTTTGGTTAGGCCACCTCTGGTGCTCACAGGAGTACTGAGGAACCCAGTAAAAGTACAACAAAGCTGCTTCCAAGTACTAGGAGATCAGAGAGCTGTTACAAACTAAATGGTCCATAAGGCCCCACAGATTAGTACTCACTACCCTCTCCCCACCATGTTTATTACTAATCTGGCCATTCATCCGCACAGCTTGCTCAGTGAATAGGGAAGCGCATACATGCGCGTGCACGCACGCACACACACACGGGAATGAGGTGACGCTACATATGAATTAATACATATAATATTAGGAATAACTAGCTTTTAAAAAATTTAATCTTTCATTTAAATAGCTAAAAAGAAACATTAAAAGAAGATATTTTCATAAAACATTTTAATAAAAATGGTTTCACTAATGTACACTTAACTCTTCTGAAAGATCTTAAAAACATACATATTGTACCCACTGTGAACTCTCTGAAGGTACTGACCACGTGTTATCAGGGTCTGCTCCTTCCTGATTCCTTCCCCAACAGAGGATAGTGCTTTGTGTATGGGAACCACTCACTACCTGTTCACTAACATTTCATAGGATGTTCCCGATGTAAATATATAATGTATACTAACTAACCCAACTGTCTTCAACTTTGTTATGTTGTTAAGTTACCTATTAACTCAAATATAGATTTTACCTATGCATCATAAACTCTAAATTAATAGGGACTTATCCACAGACCTTGGGGCTCCGCAGAAGCCTACGCTCCAAAATGTAAAAAGACAGTTGAAAGAAGGGAAGAGATGGATTTGTTCCCATTCCATTTTAAGATTCAGGCATGACCCTGGCAGTAGGCTTTAAAAGTCTCCAAGGAAGATGTGAAAACCCATAGAATGAGTCAAAACTAAAACTTATTTGTTCAGCGTCTAAAGGTGTCAAGAATGTGTATTTTCTGTTAAGGACTAAAGGAATAAAAAGAAAAATTCAAGGACACCAAAGAAATTTTCCTGAACTCAATTTAGTCAAAGGTTGGGCCTAACTCCTAAGTGATGTCTCCGTACAATTTATAAGCACAGTGCTGTTAAAAACCGTTCTGTGTGCTACTGCTGTCCTTTGACATCCATGCCTGGTCTTTGAAACCACCTCTTCCAAATACTCAGGATTCAAAAGATATATAACAAAATACACATAAGACATGATAAATCATGATACGTGACAGGTACCCATCTATATGAATATTTTGCTTATGTAAAACCTCGATGAAGTTTACGAAATGGAATTCTCTTGGAGCGCCTGTGTGGCTCAGTGGGTTAAGTGTCTGACTCACTTGGTTTCAAATTATAAAATACCTGTTACTGTGATACTTCCTGTTGAAAAAATCTGTAACGTAGCTCTTAGAGATTTTATCCGATAGCACACAGCAGGATGAAGTTCAGGTTCGTAACTATCCAAAAAGACAAATCACAATTAGTATAAACATTTATAGGCTGACAAGCAATTACAAATTTAGTAAGCTGTCTTGATTCTTCGAAGACCTACCTGGCATGAGGTCTATTGTTCTTTGTGAATTCTGGCAAACGGATTTCAAAGGGCATATTACACACTGCCAAAACATTAACGACCTTAAAATCTGTAAATATTACCTTCAGGAGAGAAGCACAACTCAATGAATTATTTTGAAACAAAAAAATTGCTCATCAGAAAAAAATTGTACATCAGGGCAACTATAAATAACTGTTTCCTTAAAAATAAACGCAAACAAGAAAGAACAACATATGAAGAACTGATATGTAGTATTTTAATTATCAGTGACTTCTTACTACCATTACAGGTGACCCTTGAACCACACAGGGATTAGTGCCCTCTGCCAGTCAAAAGTCCACGAATAACTTCTGACCCCCCAAAAACTACTCATAAATAGCCTACTACTGACTGGAAGCCTTACCCATAACATAAATAGTTGATTAACACATATTTTGTATACATATTATATACTGTATTCTTACAATAAAACTAGAGAAAAGAAAATGTTATTAAGAAAATCATAAGAAAGAGAAAGTCCATTTATAGCACTGTACGATATTTATCAAAAAATATCTGTATGTAAGTGGATCTGCACAGTTCAAACCTGTGTTGTTCAAGGGTCAACTGTAATTAAAGAAAAAGGTCAAAAACTTCATCAAAAAGGTAAATAAAACCCAAGATATTTGCATGATTAAAACATCTGGGTCTTTTGAATCTTATGTTTTATTTCTTTAAACTTTAAGTGGGATATTTAAACTACTGGGATAGGAGAAAGAATAGTGATTTAAAAAATTAGAGCAGAGTTCTCCTTCTCAAGAGTCAAAATGGAAGTTGCCACTTAAATAAATAAATACTGAGTATACACTGAGCTCCAAAGGGTCAGACTTTTTCTTATAGGCAGTAAGGTAAAAAGGTATTTCTGTGAGTTTAGTTAGATATTTTCTTTTGGGGGGGTGGTGGTGGTAGAGTGAGAAAATGATGCTTTAAACTGAGATTTGTCTCAACACTTCTAATATTAAGCTAAGACAAACTCCAAGGCTAAAAAGTAACTTCAGTCACTACTGCCAATAACTTGAATGGTTGTATCTTATTATCTTTTGAAACGTTCCCAGTAAAACTACAATTCTGAGTTAACTATTTTCCATCTGAGTACTTGCACGAGGCAGCTGATGAAAGTCACTGCACTGTCCAAAGTGGCACTGCCATCAGTCAAGTCTCTCAATATCACCACTTTCCTTAAGCACCAATCCTCCCCTTCTCTCATCACCAGTACTTCGGTGCTTTTCTAGAACCTTCCACCTCAGAGAAGACTGAGGAGGACAGAGAGAAACTCGACTTCCCACTACTCACTGCTCATTCGAATTCCATACAGCTCGGGCCCATCCCTTCAACCCATCTTATTTTTCTTTCATTTACTCATCATTTGCAAGTGACATAACAAGTCCATACTACATACTAATTTTACCAAATTTATGCCTCCATAAAATGATATTTGATAAAGTTAACATACCAGCGATGGTCACTTTACAAGTAAGAGCCCGCCAACCAGCGTTTACTTTTTGTGGACTAAACCATGGATTTAACACAGCAAGCCAATCATACAATGTCCCTTTCTATACAACGTGCATTTTGTTTTGGATTTATGTTAGTTTTTAAAAAAAAAATTATTTTTGAGAGCATGCAAGTGGGGGAGGGGCAGAGAGAGAGAGAGAGAGAGGGAGGCAGAGGATCTGAAGCGGGCTCTGCACTGACAGCAGAGAGCACGATGCAGGGCTCAAACTCACAAACCACAAGGTCATGAGCTGAGCCGAAATCAAGAGCCACATGCTTAACCAACTAAGCCACGCAGGTGCCCCAGGATTCACGTCATTTTTAATACAGCTGATTGATTTTACAGAATGCAGGCTTTTCTGAGTTCTTATACACAGGTGTATACTCAGTATTAGTTATTCATGTGAAATGTTTTCAACTTACAACAGCAAATACAGTTATGTCTAAAGCACAGATTCAGTAAGTTCTGCATATTTTTAAATAATAATTCCCTGTTATAATGGTAATGTTCTCACTAACCATAACCTGCTTACCCTTAGCCATGAAATGCATAGATCTATGCAAGTTTCATTCTAATATATTTTTTCTTCTTTATAATTTATGTGATAGCTATCTATAAATAAAAACAAATGTGCTTCCACTTTTTAAACACAGGGCCCTACTCCCTATTCTTCATCCTGACAAAGCACTTCTGAGATCATCAAAAACATGGTTTTGTGTGTGTGTGAGAAGCGAACCACCTGAAGAGCTGAACAGGCAGGTCACTCGTGAGGTAACAAGACTATGAGAAAGGGGCAGGGACAAAGCCAGGAACCTTCCACGTACGCACATGCGTGAGTTCACTACAAAGTTTTCGTACTGAAGGACAGTAAAAAACAGTTTTGCATGATTTCTTCAGTCTGTTAAATTAAAAAAATTAACTTTATAAACTAATTCCTTTAATATTTGCAGTTTGGATGTTTTTTGAAAACGTTACCTGAAAACCTAGTTTCTGCAGGCTGCGGGCTAAACGTCTGGCTCCAAATTTTGCTTCTTCTTCACTATGGTTTTAAGGAGACGAAAAGATTGTCAGTTACACAGGAAATAAATTTTATACAGACAGACATGACAAACTACACACATGATTTTAACTAGGAAAATGTCCTTCCCACAAAGGAAACATTAAAAATCCAAGTAAATTTACCTTGTTGCTCCAGTGCAAATAATTTTTCCTGAGGACCAAATCGTAGCTGTGATTCTAGGTTTTCTAAGCTTCATTAATACTTTCTGCAAAAAAAAAACAAAACAAAAAAAACACAAAAAGCTGATTACACATTAAATATTAATTTTCACTTACGGTTCTGCTCTCTGTGGACATTTTAATAAAAGTTTAACTACTGCTTGATGCTTACCCGAGACTGAAATAAATAAATGTTCTCCAAATCATTCATTCTGAAATCAAGTTCCATACTGAATACAAAGAACATATTAATCCAAAAGGACATTTAACTAATTAAAAATACAAGCTCTGCATGAATCTCTTACTGTATACTTGAAATCAATGTACTACAAGTCTGTACACTTTCCAACTCTCATTCAACCCTGGTCACATAACTGGAATTTGCAATTCGCACTCCACATTTGCACTCCACTACAACATGCCAAACCTGTTCACACCTCAGGGGTTTTGCAGTAATTGTTACTTTCATCCAGAATATTCTTCCCTCAATATTCTCACTTCAGTCAAGTCTCTCACCAGGTGTCAGACAGAAAGGCCTTCCCCGACCACTCCATCAAAGCACACATCCCTCTGCTGTTCCCTGCCTCCTACCTTGCTTTATGCTGCTTCTCGGTATTCATCGCTACTTTAGATTGTATCTCACAGTTGAGATGCCTACTACAAGTTCAAGTTCAATATACAAATCTTGAATGCAGGAAAAATGGTGGAGCTAGACATGTAATTTTAGATTCCTCAGATATGAAAGGCATTTAAAAAAGCTGTGGGTTTGAAAGAAATTATCTACAGAATGAGCATAAATTGGTCAGGCACTAAGGTCCAAGAGAACAATGAATTTAAATTTTCATTGTAATTTTTCACTTATGGAAATATTAATTATATGTTCATTGTCCGTAAGAGAAATGTTTACTGCATACAATAGCATAAGAATCAGACATTTCTCCTTCAAACTTTTGTTACATTTTGAGTTTTGCCCTTCCTCTGTCATATGTCATATTCTCCAACTGTTATCAAAGCTATTAAATCGGAAAGGATAAAATTTACGAAAGAGTCGAAATAAAATTTAAACTAAAAGACAGTATAAAATTTCATACACAAGTGGCGGAGAAACATGAAACTGAGTTTATTCTGCATTTAAACGTCCTTCACCACCAGCTTATCCATCTGCTTAACCTTCTCAGCCGTCTTCCCAGGGAGAATGACCTCCTTGGCCCATGGTGTGCACAAGTTCCAAAACAGCGTTAGGCCTTTTACTCTCTACACTTTTTTAGCAGATATATTCATTCCTTTATTTAGGTGACAATGGCATTGCTGATGAACTTGAAAATCTTAATTATGGCTCACTATTAATTTTTAATTTAATTCCCCTTAACTTAGTTTGTAGTACTAAGAACTAATGATAATTTACTGAGGCATACTGCACCTAATTTTTAGAGCTTAGAGCCTTCATTTACATTCATAATTTTCATAATAATATAAGATACGTATCTCAACATCATTTGGTTTATAAAAACCAATGAACATGTATTGTCACTTCTGTTAATCTCAATAAAGTTAAGGGCAATTTATCAATGCTTTTATTTTAAATAATATAGGTCTAACAAAAACTAAAATTTAAAGTGTCCAGGTTAGGATATGAACCATATTATTTTCAGCAATTTGTTACTAAGAATACCAACTATTTTTATTTTACCTAAATAAAGAGGGGTATGACAACAGACTACAAAAGTCACAACGTATATATATATAAGGACTTCATATAATGCATCGTTCACGTAAGCAAAAAATTATACTTGAATAAATACAGACCACTGTACAAATATTCCCTTCTTCAGTTCAAAGAAATTAAGAGAATAATTTTGTTTAGTAGCTTGTGAGTTCTTTGCTAAGACCTGGAGATATGTATATGCACAAGCTGGCACTTCGTGGGAGAGGCCTTCTACGGGGCTCCGTACTGTATTCAGTACAACCAGCACATGGTAAGGTACTCATAAACCATCTGCAGAGTGAATATATTTTAGTGTATCATTTATAGCACTATAAAACCAATCTATGTAGCACACACATCAAAATTTAGATACTTACTCCAACATCACGCTTATAAATTACATTTGCTCCCTCCAAAGCAATCTTCCTTAAGTTCAAATGGCATCTTGTTCTAAAAACACAGACTACATTTGTAATTAGAATGTCCAATGCAACATCACTGTCTGCATCCATTGGGGTAGTTTAGAAACTGAGCTTCCCACCACGAAGATCACATCCTGAGGAATAAAACAAAATAAAGTAATTACACTTAAATATCCTGTTAATTTATTTTATATAGTCTTGAAAATTAAGATGTAAGAAATTAATTACATTATTTATTTTTCAAATGTTGCTCAAACCAAATCATGTCTCTTCTGTTCCCCACTAAAAATGTCATTTTTAAGAAGATAACAAACATGTCATACAGAACCTTTCAAAACCTGGACCTTTTATTCTTTTTTTTTTTTTACAAATAGTTTATTGTCAAATTAGTTTCCACATAACACCCAGTGCTCATCCCCACAAGTGTCCTCCTCCATGCCCCTCCCCCCTCCCCCCCACATCCATCAGTCCTCAGTTTTTGTCAGCATTCAGGAGTCTCTCATGGTTTGCCTCTCTCCCTTTCCCCCACCATTTCCCCCTTCTTCTCCCCCTCATTCCTCAGTTAAGTTCCTCCTAATCCTCCTATACGTGCAAACATATGATATTTGTCCTTCTCTGCCTGACTTATTTCGCTCAGCATAACACCC